>NW_027438251.1:664079-993619 GCF_000715075.1 Nicotiana tabacum | reverse complement strand
CAAAGTCACCGCCCCGCCATGATCGTTCTTCATGTTTTGCGTTTTTCGGCTAAAACACTAGAATTCCGCCCGATTACCATATTATTGTGTGCTATTGCCCACGCCTTCGAGTGGGCCGAGCCCCCCGTACTCGGATCGCCTAAAGTTTTTTCGGGCCATACAATAGGACCTTAGGAACCATAGTCACCACCTCGCCATGATCTTTCCTAATTTTTCGCATTTTTTCGGCCAAAAAACTAGAAATCCGCCCGATTCCCATATTTTTGTGTGCTATAGACACGCTTTCCAAGTGGTCCCGGGATCCCCGGACACCGATCGCCTAAAAATTTTCCGGGCCATCAAATATGACCTAAGTAACCATAGTAACTGCCCCACCATGATCGTTCCTCATTTATTGCGATTTCCGGCAAAAAAACTAGAATTCCACCTGATTCCCATATTTTCGTGTGCTATAGCCCACGCCTTCCGAGTGGGCCAGGCCCCCCGGACTCGGATCATCTAAATTTTATTCGGGCCATCAAATAAGACCTAAGGACCATAGTCACCTCCCCGCCATGATCGTTCCTCATTTTTTGCATTTTTCAGCTAAAAACTAGAATTCCGTCCGATTCCCATATTTTCCTGTGCTATAATTGCCCACGCCTTCCCAATGGGTAGGGACCCCCGGACCCCGATCGCCTAAAATTTTTTCGGACCATCAAATACGACCTAAGGAACCATAGTCACCGTTCCGCCATGAATTTTCCTAGTTGTTTGCGTTTTTCAGCGAAAAAACTAGAATTCCGCCTGATTCCCATATTTTCGTGTGCTATAGCTCATACCTTCCGAGTGGGCCGGTCCCCCTGACTCGGAACGTGTAAAAATTTTTCGGGCCATTAAATACGACCTAAGGAACCATAGTCACCGCCCCTCCATGATCGTTCCTCAATTTTTGCATTTTTCAGCCAAAAAGTTAGAATTCCGCCCGATTCCCATATTTTCGTGTGCTATAGCTTAGGCCTTCAAAGTAGTCCCAGGACCCCCAGACCACGATCGCCTAAAAATTTTCAAGGCCATCAAATATGACCTAAGAAACCATAGTCATCGCCCCGCCCTGATCGTTCCTCATATTTTGCATTTTTCGGCCAAAATCCTAGAATTCCGCCCGATCCCCATATTTTCGTGTACTACAGCCCACGCCTTCCGAGTGGGCCGGGCCTCCCGAACTCGGATCACCTAAATTTTTTTCGGGCCATCAAATAAGACCTAAGGAACCATAGTCACCTCCCCGCCAAGATCGTTCCTCATTTTTTACATTTTTCGGCCAAAAAACTAGAATTCCGCACGATTCCCATATTTTCATGTGCTATAATAGCCCACGCCTTCCCAATGTGTAGGGCCCCCCGGAGCCGGATCGCCTAAAAATTTTCCGGGCCATCAAATACGAGCTAAGGAACCAAAGTCACAGCCCCTCCATGACCTTTCTTCATTTTTTGCATTTTATGGCCAAAAAACTAGAATTCCGCCCGATTCCCATATTTTCGTGTGTTATAGCCCATGCCTTCCAAGTGGACCCGGGACTCCCGGACCCCGATCGCCTAAAATTTTTCAGGCCATCAAATACGACCTAAGGAACCATAGTCACCGCCCCGCCATGATCGGTCCTCATTTCATGCATTTTACGGCGAAACAACTAGAATTATGCCCGATTCCCTTATTTTCGTGACCCTTGAACCCCGATCTCCTAAAATTTTTCCGTACCATCAAATACGACCTAAGGAACCATAGTCACCGCCCCGCAATGATCGTTCCTCATTTTTTGCATTTTTCGGCGAAAAAACTAGAATTCCGCCCGATTCCCATATTTTCGTGTGTTATAGCCCACGCCTTCCAAGTGGTCCCGGAACCCTGGACCCCGATCGCCTATTATTTTTCCGGGCCATCAAATACGATTTAAGGAACCATTGTCACCGCCCTGCCATGATCGTTCCTCATTATTTGCGTTTTTCTGCCAAAAAACTAGAATTCCGCGCGATTCCCATATTTCCGTGTGCTATAGCCCATGCCTTCCGAGTGGTCCCAGACCCCCGGACCCCGATAGCCTAAAATTTTTCCGGGCCATAAAATACGAACTAAGGAACCATAGTCACGGCCCCAGCATGGTTGTTCTTAGTTTTTTGTGTTTTTCGGCGAAAAACCTAGAATTCCGCCCGATTCCCATATTTTCGTGTGTTATATCCCACGCCTTCCGAGTGGGCCGGCTCCGCGGACTCGGATCGCCTAAAAATATTTCGGGCCATCAAATACAACCTAAGGAACCATAGTCACTGCCCCGCCATGATCGTTCCTCATTTTTTGCATTTTTCGACGAAAAAACTAGAATTCCGTCGGATTACCATATGTTTGGTTTCTATTGCCCTCGCCTTCCGAGTGGGCCGGGCCCCCGGACTCGGATCGCCTAAATTTTTTCGGACCATCAAATAGGACCAAAGGAACCATAGTCACCGCCTCTCCATGATTGTTCCTCATGTTTTGCATTTTTCGGCCAAAAAACTAGAATTCCGCTCGATTCCAATATTTTGTGTGCTATAGCCCACGCCTTCCAAGTGGTCCCGGGACCCCCGGACCCCGATCGCCTAAATGTTTTTCCAGGCTACCAAATACGAACTAAGGAACCATAGTAACCGCCCCCCATGATCCTTCCTCATTTATTGCATTTTTCGGCCAAACAACTAGAATTCCGCGCGATTCTCATATTTTCGTGTGCTATAGCCCACGCCTTCCGAGTGGTCCCGGAACCGCCGGACCCCTATTGCCTAAAGTTTTTCCGGACCATCAAATACGACCTAAGGAACCATAGTCACCGCCTCGCCATGATCGTTCCTAGGTTTTTGTGTTTTTTGGCAAAAAACCTAGAATTCCGTGCGATTCCATATCTTCATTTGCTATAGCCCACGCCTTCCGAGTGGTCCCGGGAACCCCGGACCCCGATCGCCTAACAATTTTCCAGCCATCAAATACGACCTAAGGAACCATAGTCACCGCCCCGCCATGATCGTTCTTCATTTTTTGCGTTTTTCGGCCAAAACACTAGAATTCCGCCCGATTACCATATTATTGTGTGCTATTGCCCACGCCTTCGAGTGGGCCGAGCCCCCCGTACTCGGATCGCCTAAAGTTTTTTCGGGCCATAACATAGGACCTTAGGAACCATATTCACCACCTCGCCATGATCTTTCCTAATCTTTCGCATTTTTCGGCCAAAAAACTAGAACTCCGCCCGGTTCCCATATTTTTGTGTGCTATAGAAAATGCTTTCCAAGTGGTCCCGGGATCCCCGGACACCGATCGCCTAAAATTTTTCTGGGCCATCAAATACGACCTAAGGAACCATAGTAACTGCCCCGCCATGATCGTTCCTCATTTATTGCGATTTCCGGCAAAAAAACAAGAATTCCGCCCGATTCCCATATTTTCGTGTGCTATAGCTCACACCTTCCGAGTGGGCCGGTCCCCCCTGACTCGAAACGTCTAAAATTTTTTCGGGCCATTAAATACGACCTAAGGAACCATAGTCACCACCCCGCCATGATCGTTCCTCAATTTTTGCATTATTCGGCCAAAAAATTAGAATTCCGCCTGATTACCATATTTTCGTGTGCTATAGCTTAGGCCTTCAAAGTAGTCCCAGGACCCCCAGACCACGATCGCCTAAAAATTTTCAAGGCCATCAAATATGACCTAAGAAACCATAGTCATCGCCCCGCCCTGATCGTTCCTCATATTTTGCGTTTTTTGGCCAAAAAACTAGAATTCCGCCCGATTCCCATATTTTCGTGTGCTACAACCCACGCCTTCCGAGTGGGCCGGGTCTCCCGAACTCAGATCACCTAAATTTTTTTCGGGCCATCAAATAAGACCTAAGGCTAGAATTTCGCACGATTCCCATATTTTCATGTGCTATAATAGCCCACGCCTTCCCAATGTGTAGGGTCCCCCGGAGCCGGATCGCCTAAAAATTTTCTGGGCCATCAAATACGAGCTAAGGAACAAAAGTCACAGCCCCTCCATGACCTTTCCTCATTTTTTGCATTTTATGGCCAAAAAACTAGAATTCCGCCCGATTCCCATATTTTCGTGTGTTATAGCCCATGCCTTCCAAGTGGACCCGGGACTCCCGGACCCCGATCGCCTAAAATTTTCGGGCCCTCAAATACGACCTAAGGAACCATAGTCACCGCCCCGCCATGATCGGTCCTCATTTCATGCATTTTACGGCGAAAAAACTAGAATTCTGCCCGATTCCCTTATTTTCGTGTGCTATAACCCACGCCTTCCAAGTGGTCCCGGGACCCTTGAACCCCGATCTCCTAAAAAAATTTCGTACCATCAAATACGACCTAAGGAACCATAGTCACCGCCCCGCAATGATCGTTCCTCATTTTTTGCATTTTTCGGCGAAAAAACAAGAATTTCGCCCGATTCCCATATTTTCGTGTGTTATAGCCCACGCCTTCCAAGTGGTCCCGGGAACCCTGGACCCCGATCGCCTATTATTTTTCCGGGCCATCAAATACGATTTAAGGAACCATAGTCACCGCCCTGCCATGATCGTTCCTCATTTTTTGTGTTTTTCGGCCAAAAAACTAGAATTTCGCGCGTATCCCATATTTTCGTGTGCTATAGCACATGCCTTCCGAGTGGTCCCATACCCCCGGACCCCGATAGCCTAAAATTTTTCCGGGATATAAAATACGACCTAAGGAACCATAGTCACGGCCCCACCATGATCGTTCTTAGTTTTTTGCGTTTTTCGGCGAAAAACCTAGAATTCCGCCCGATTCCCATATTTTTGTGTGTTATATCCCACTCCTTCCGAGTGGGCCGGCCTCGCGGACTCGGATCACCTAAAAATATTTCGGGCCATCAAATACAACCTAAGGAACCATAGTCACTGCTCCGCCAAGATCGTTCCATAAGTTTTGCATTTTTCGACGAAAAAACTAGAATTCCGTCGGATTACCATATGTTTGTGTTCTATTGCCCTCGGATCGCCTAAATTTTTTCGGACCATCAAATAGGACAAAAGGAACCATAGTCACCACCTCTCCATGATTGTTCCTCATGTTTTGCATTTTTCGGCCAAAAAACTAGAATTCCGCTCGATTCCAATATTTTGTGTGCTATAGCCCACGCCTTCCAAGTGGTCCCGGGACCCCCGGACCCCGATCGCCTAAATTGTTTTCCAGGCTATCAAATACGACCTAAGGAACCATAGTAACCGCCCCTCCATAATCCTTCCTCATTTATTGCATTTTTCGGCCAAACAACTATAATTCCGCGAGATTCTCATATTTTCGTGTGTTATAGCCCATGCCTTCCGAGTGGTCTCGAAACCGCCGGACCCCTATTGCCTAAAGTTTTTCCGGACCATGAAATACGACCTAAGGAACCATAGTCATCGCCCCGCCATGATCGTTCCTAGGTTTTTGTGTTTTTTGGCAAAAAACCTAGAATTCCGCGCGATTCCATATCTTCATTTGCTATAGCCTATGCCTTCCGAGTGGTCCCGAGAACCACGGACCACGATCGCCTAAAAATTTTCCAGCCATCAAATACGACCTAAGGAACCATAGTCACCGCCCCGCCATGATCGTTCTTCATTTTTTGCGTTTTTCGGCCAAAACACTAGAATTCCGCCCGATTACCATATTATTGTGTGCTATTGCCCACGCCTTCGAGTGGGCCGAGCCCCCCGTACTCAGATCGCCTAAAGTTTTTTCGGGCCATAAAATAGGACCTTAGGAACCATAGTCACCACCTCGCCATGATCTTTCCTAATTTTTCGCATTTTTCGGCCAAAAAACTAGAAATCCGCCCGGTTCCCATATTTTTGTGTGCTATAGACAACGCTTTCCAAGTGGTCCCGGGTTCCCCGGACATCGATCGCCTAAAATTTTTCCGGGCCATCAAATACGACCTAAGGAACCATAGTAACTGCCCCGCCATGATCGTTCCTCATTTATTGCGATTTCCGGCAAAAACACTAGAATTCCGCCCGATTCCCATATTTTCGTGTGCTATAGCCCACGCCTTCCGAGTGAGCCAGGCCCCCGGACTCGGATCATCTAAATTTTATTCGGGCCATCAAATAAGACCTAAGGACCATAGTCACCTCCCCGCCATGATCGTTCCTCATTGTTTGCATTTTTCGGCTAAAAAACTAGAATTCCGTCCGATTCCCATATTTTCCTGTGCTATAATTGCCCACGCCTTCCCAATGGGTAGGGACCCCCGGACCCCGATCGCCTAAAATTTTTTCGGACCATCAAATACGACCTAAGGAACCATAGTCACCGTTCGGCCATGAATTTTCCTAGTTATTTGCGTTTTTCAGCGAAAAAACTTGAATTCCGCCCGATTCCCATATTTTCGTGTGCTATAGCTCACACCTTCCGAGTGGGCCGGTCCCTCTTGACTCGGAACGTCTATAATTTTTTCGGGCCATTAAATACGACCTAAGGAACCATAGTCACCGCCCCGCCATGATCGTTCCTCAATTTTTTGCATTTTTCGGCCAAAGAATTAGAATTCCGCCCGATTCCCATATTTTCGTGTGCTATAGCTTAGGCCTTCAAAGTGGTCCCAAGACCCCCAGACCACGATCGCCTAAAAATTTTCAAGGCCATCAAATATGACCTAAGAAACCATAGTCATCGCCCCGCCCTGATCGTTCCTCATATTTTGCGTTTTTCGGCCAAAAAACTATAATTTCGCCCGATACCCATATTTTCGTGTGCTACAGCCCACGCCTTCCGAGTGGGCCGGGCCTCCCGAGCTCGGATCACCTAAATTTTTTTCGGGCAATCAAATAAGACCTAAGTAACCATAGTCACCTCCCCGCCAAGATCGTTCCTCATTTTTTACATTTTTCGGCCAAAAAACTAGAATTTCGCACGATTCCCATATTCCCATATTTTTGTGTGCTATTGCCCACGCCTTCCGAGTGGGCCGGGCCGCCGGACTCGGATCGCCTAAAAACTTTTAGGGCCATCAATTAGGACCTAAGGAACCATATTCACCGCCTCGCCATGATCGTTCCCCATTTTTTGCATTTTTTGGCCAAAAAACTAGAATTCCGCCCGATTCCCATATTTTTGTGTGCTATCGCCCACGCCTTCCGAGTGGGTCGTGCCCCCGGAGCCGGATCGCCTAAAAATTTTCCAGACTATCAAATACGACCTAAGGAACCATAGTCACCGCCCCGCCATGATCGTTCCTATTCTTTTGCGTTTTTCAGCCAAAAAACTAGAATTCCGCGCGATTTCCATATTTTCGTGTGCTTTAGCCCACGCCTTCGAAGGGTCCCGGGAACCCCGAACCCCGATCGCCTAAAAGGTTTTCGGGGCATCAAATACGACCTAAGGAACCATAGTAACCACCCCGCCATGATCGTTCCTTATTTTTTGCGTTTTTCGGCCAAACAACTAGAATTCCGCGCGATTCCCATATTTTTGTGTGTTATAGCCCACGCCTTCCGAGTGGTCCCGGGATCTCCTGACCCCTATCGCCTAAAATTTTTCCGGACTATCAAATATGACCTAAGGAACCATAGTATCTGCCCCGCCATGATCGTTCCTCATTTTTTGCGTTTTTCGGCCAAACAACTAGAATTCCGCGCGATTCCCATATTTTTGTGTGTTATAGCCCACGCCTTCCGAGTGGTCCCGGGACCTCCTGACCCCTATCGCCTAAAATTTTTCCGGACTATCAAATACGACCTAAGGAACCATAGTATCCTCCACGCCATGATCGTTCCTCATTTTTGGCGTTTTTCGGCCAAACAACTAGAATTCCGCGCGATTCCCATAATTTTGTGTGTTATATAGCCCACGCCTTCCGAGTGGTCCCGGGACCTCCGGACCCCTATCGCCTAATATTTTTCCGGACTATCAAATAAGAACAAAGGAACCATAGTCACCGCCCAGCCATGATCATTCCTCATTTGTTGCGTTTTTCGGCCAAAAAACTAGAATTCCGCCCGATTACAATATTTTTGTGTGCTATTGCCCACCCTTCCAAGTGTTTCCGGGACCCCCGTACCCCGATCGCCTAAAATATTTCCGGACCGTCAAATACGACCTAAGGAACCATAGTAACCGCCCCGCCATCATCGTTTCTCATTTTTTGCATTTTTCGGCCAAAAAACTAGAATTACGCCTGATTCCCATATTTTCGTGTGCTATACCCAGGCCTTCCAAGTGGTCCGGGGAGCCGCGGACCCCGATCGCCTAAAATTTTTCCGATCTATCAAATACGACCTAAGTTACCATAGTCACCGCCCCACCATGATCGTTCCAAATGCTTTGCATTTTTCGGCCAAAAAACTAGAACTTCGCGCGATTTGCATATTTTCGTGTGCTATAGCTTACGCCTTCCGAGTGGTCCCGGGAGCCGTGGACCCCGATTGCCTAAAATTTTCCGGGCCATCAATTAGGACCTAAGGAACCATAGTCACCATCTCGCCATGATCGTTCCTCATTTTTTGCATTTTTCAGCCAAAAAACTAGAATTCCGCCCGATTCCCATATTTTTGTGTGCTATCGCCCACGCCTTCCGAGTGGGTCGGGCCCCACGGAGCCGGATCGCCTAAAAATTTTCCGGACTATCAAATATGACCTAAGGAACCATAGTCACCGCCCTGCCATGATCGTTCCTAGTCTTTTGCATTTTTCAGCCAAAAAACTAGAATTCCGCGCGATTTCCATATTTTCGTGTGCTTTAGCCCACGCCTTCCAAGGGGTCCCGGGAACCCCGATCGCCTAAAAATTTTCCGGGCCATCCAATATGACCTAAGAAACCATAGTAACCACCCCGCCATGATCGTTCCTCATTTTTTGCATTTTTCGGCCAAACAACTAGAATTCCGCGCGATTCCCATATTTTTGTGTGTTATATAGCCCACGCCTTCCGAGTGGTCCGGGGACCTCCGGACCCCTATCGCCTAATATTTTTCCGGACTATCAAATAAGACCAAAGTAACCATAGTCACCGCCCAGCCATGATCATTCCTCATTTGTTGCGTTTTTCGGCCAAAAAACTAGAATTCCGCCCGATTACAATATTTTTGTGTGCTATTGCCCACCCTTCCAAGTGGTTCCGGGACCCCCGGACCCCGGTCGCCTAAAATTTTTCTGGGCCGTCAAATACGACCTAAGGAACTATAGTAACCGCCCTGCCATCATCGTTTCTCATTTTTTACATTTTTCGGCCAAAAAACTAGAATTACGCCCGATTCCCATATTTTCGTGTGCTATACCCACGCCTTCCAAGTGGTCCGGGGAGCCGCGGACCCCGATCGCCTAAAATTTTTCCAGACTATCAAATACGACCTAAAGTACCATAGTCACCGCCCCTCCATGATCATTCCAAATGCTTTGCATTTTTCGGCCAAAAAACTAGAATTCCGCGCGATTCCCATATTTTTGTGTGTTATAGCCCACGCCTTCCGAGTGGTCCCGGGACCTCCTGACCCCTATCGCCTAAAAAGACCAAAGGAACCATAGTATCCACCCCGCCATGATCGTTCCTCATTTTTTGCGTTTTTCGACAAACAACTAGAATTCCGCGCGATCCCATATTTTTGTGTGTTATAGCCCACGCCTTCCGAGTGGTCCCGGGTTTCCGGACCCCTATCGCCTAAAATTTTTCCGGACTATCAAATAAGACCTAAGGAACCATATTCACCGCCCAGCCATGATCGTTCCTAGTTTTTTCCGTTTTTCGGCCAAAAAACTAGAATTCCGCGCGATTCCCATATTTTTGTGTGTTATAGCCCATGCCTTCCGAGTGGTCCCGGGACCTCCTGACCCCTATCGCCTAAAATTTTTCCGGACTATCAAATACGACATAAGGTACCATATTCACCGCCCCACCATGATCGTTCCAAATGCTTTGCATTTTTCGGCCAAAAAACTAGAACTGCGCGCGATTTACATATTTTCGTGTGCTATAGCTTACGCCTTCCGAGTGGTCCCGATCGCCGTGGACCCCGATCGCCTAAAATTTTCCGGGCCTTCAAATACGACCTAAGGAACCATAGTCACCGCCCCGCCATGATCGTTCCTCATTTATTGCGTTTTTCAGCCAAAAAATAGAATTCCGCTCGATTACCATATTTTTGTGTGCTATTGCCCACGCCTTCCGAGTGGGCCGGGCCGCCGGAATCGGATCGCCTAAAACGTTTTTGTGCCATCAATTAGGACCTAAGGAACCATAGTCACCGCCTCGCCATGATCATTCCTCATTTTTTGCATTTTTTGGCCAAAAAACTAGAATTCCGCCCGATTCCCATATTTTTGTGTGTTATCGCCCACGCCTTCCGAGTGGTCCCGGGACCTCCTGACCCCTATCGCCTAATAATTTTCCGGACTATCAAATAAGACCAAAGGAACCATAGTCACCGCCCAGCCATGATCATTCCTCATTTGTTGCGGTTTTCGGCCAAAAAACTAGAATTCTGCCCGATTACAATATTTTTGTGTGCTATTGCCCACCCTTCCAAGTGGTTCCGGGAACCCCGGACCCCGATCGCCTAAAATTTTTCCGGGTCATCAAATACGACCTAAGGAACCATAGTAACCGCCCCGCCATCATCGTTTCTCATTTTTTGCATTTTTCGGCCAAAAAACTAGAATTACGCCCGATTCCCATATTTTCGTGTGCTATCGCCCACGCCTTCCGAGTGGTTCGGGCCCCCCTGAGCCGGATCGCCTAAAAATTTTCCGGACTATCAAATACAACCTAAGGAACCATAGTCACCTCCCCGCCATGATCGTTCCTAGTCTTTTGCGTTTTTCAGCCAAAAAACTAGAATTCCGCGCGATTTCCATATTTTCGTGTGCTTTAGCCCACGCCGTCCAAGGGGTCCCGGGAACCCCGAACCCCGATCGCCTAAAAATTTTCCGGGTCATCAAATACGACCTAAGGAACCATAGTAACCACCCCACCATGATCGTTCCTCATTTTTTGCGTTTTTCGGCCAAACAACTAGAATTCCGCGCGATTCCCATATTTTTGTGTGTTATAGCCCACGCCTTCCGAGTGGTCCCGGGACCTCCTGACCCCTATCGCCTAAAAATTTTCCGGGCTATAAAATACGACCTAAGGAACCATAGTCACCGCCCCGCCATGATCGTTCCTAGTCTTTTGCATTTTTCAGCCAAAAAACTAGAATTCCGCGCGATTTCCATATTTTCGTGTGCTTTAGCCCACGCCTTCTAAGGGGTCCCGGGAACCCCGAACCCCGATCGCCTAAAAATTTTCCGGGCCATCAAATACGACCTAAGGAACCATAGTAACCACCCCACCATGATCGTTCCTTATTTTTTGCATTTTTCGGCTAGACAACTAGAATTACGCGTGATTCCCATATTTTTATGTGTTATAGCCCACACCTTCCGAGTGGTTCCGGGACCTCCGGACCCCTATCGCCTAAAATTTTTTCGGACTATCAAATACGACCTAAGGAACCATAGTATCCGCCCCGCCATGATCGTTCCTCATTTTTTGCGTTTTTCGGCCAAACAACTAGAATTCCGCGCGATCCCATATTTTTGTGTGTTATAGCCCACGCCTTCCGAGTGGTCCCGGGTCTCCGGACCCCTATCGCCTAAAATTTTTCCGGACTATCAAATAAGACCTAAGGAACCATAGTCACCGCCCAGCCATGATCGTTCCTAGTTTTTTCCGTTTTTCGGCCAAAAAACTAGAATTCCGCGCGATTCTCATATTTTTGTGTGTTATAGCCCACGCCTTCCGAGTGGTCCCGGGACCTCCTGACCCCTATCGCCTAAAATTTTTCCAGACTATCAAATACGACCTAAGGTACCATATTCACCGCCCCACCATGATCGTTCCAAATGCTTTGCATTTTTCGGCCAAAAAACTAGAACTCCGCGCGATTTGCATATTTTCGTGTGCTATAGCTTACGCCTTCCGAGTGGTCCCGGGTGCCGTGGACCCCGATCGCCTAAAATTTTCCGGGCCATCAAATACGACCTAAGGAACCATAGTTCACCGCCCCGCCATGATCGTTCCTCATTTATTGCGTTTTTCAGCCAAAAAATAGAATTCCGCTTGATTACCATATTTTTGTGTGCTATTGCCCACCCCTTCCGAGTGGGCCGGGCCGCCGGAATCTGATCGCCTAAAAAATTTTCGGGCCATCAATTAGGACCTAAGGAACCATAGTCACCGCCTCGCCATTATCGTTCCTCATTTTTTGCATTTTTTGGCCAAAAAACTAGAATTCCGCCCGATTCTCATATTTTTGTGTGCTATCGCCCACGCCATCCGAGTGGGTCGGGCCCCCCGGAGCCTGATCGCCTAAAAATTTTCCGGACTATAAAATACGACCTAAGGAACCATAGTCACAGCCCCGCCATGATCGTTCCTAGTCTTTTGCGTTTTTCAGCCAAAAAACTAGAATTCCGCGCGATTTCCGTCTTTTCGTGTGCTTTAGCCCATGCCTTCCAAGGGGTCCCGGGAACCCCGAACCCCGATCGCCTAAAAATTTTCCGGGCCATCAAATACGACCTAAGGAACCATAGTAACCACCCCACCATGATCGTTCCTCATGTTTTGCATTTTTCGGCCAAACAACTAATATTCCGCGCGATCCCATATTTTTGTGTGTTATAGCCCACGCCTTCCGAGTGGTCCCGCGTCTCCCGACCCCTATCGCCTAAAAATTTTCCGGGCCTTCAAATACGACCTAAAGAACCATAGTAACCACCCCACCATGATCGTTCCTTATTTTTTGCGTTTTTCGGCCAAACAACTAGAATTACGCGTGATTCCCATATTTTTATGTGTTATAGCCCACACCTTCCGAGTGGTCCCGGGACCTCCGGACCCCTATCACCTAAAATTTTTCCGGACTATAAAATACGACTTAAGGAACCATAGTATCCCCCCCGCCATGATCGTTCCTCATTTATTGCGTTTTTCGGCCAAAAAAATAGAATTCTGCTCGATTACCATATTTTTGTGTGCTATTGCCCACGCCTTCCGAGTGGGCCGGGCCGCCGGACTCGGATCGCCTAAAAAAATTTCGGGCCATCAATTAGGAACTAAGGAACCATAGTCACCGCCTCGCCATGATCGTTCCTCGTTTTTTGCATTTTTTGGCCAAAAAACTAGAATTTCGCCTGATTCCCATATTTTTGTGTGCTATCGCCCACGCCTTCCGAGTGTGTCGGGCGCCCCTGAGCCGGATCGCCTAAAAATTTTCCGGACTATCAAATATGACCTAAGGAACCATAGTCACCTCCCCACCATGATCGTTCCTAGTCTTTTGCGTTTTTCAGCCAAAAAACTAGAATTCCGCGCGATTTCCATATTTTCGTGTGCTTTAGCCCACGCCTTCCAAGGGGTCCCGGGAACCCCGAACCCCGATCGCCTAAAAATTTTCCGGGTCATCAAATACGACCTAAGGAACCATAGTAACCACCCCACCATGATCGCTCCTCATTTTTTGCGTTATTCGGCCAAACAACTAGAATTACGCGCGATTCCCATATTTTTGTGTGTTATAGCCTACGCCTTCCGAGTGGTCCCGGGACCTCCTGACCCCTATCGCCTAAAAATTTTCCGGACTATAAAATACGACCTAAGGAACCATAGTCACCGCCCCGCCATGATCGTTCCTAGTTTTTTGAGTTTTTCAGCCAAAAAACTAGAATTCCGCGCGATTTCCATATTTTCGTGTGCTTTAGCCCACGCCTTCCAAGGGGTCCCGGGAACCCCGAACCCCGATCGCCTAAAAATTTTCTGGGCCATCAAATATGACCTAAAGAACCCTAGTAACCACCCCACCATGATCGTTCCTTATTTTTTGCGTTTTTCGGCCAAACAACTAGAATTACGCGTGATTCCCATATTTTTATGTGTTATAGCCCACACCTTCCGAGTGGTCCCGGGACTTCCGGACCCCTATCACCTAAAATTTTTCCGGACTATAAAATATGACTTAAGGAACCATAGTATCCCCCCCGCCATGATCGTTCCTCATTTTTTGCATTTTTCGGCCAAACAACTAGAATTCCGCGCGATCCCATATTTTTGTGTGTTATAGCCCACGCCTTCCGAGTGGTCCCGGGTCTCTGGACCCCTATCGCCTAAAAATTTTCGGGCCATCAATTAGGACCTAAGGAACCATAGTCACCGCCTCGCCATGATCGTTCCTCATTTTTTGCATTTTTTGGCCAAAAAACTAGAATTCCGCCCGATTCCTATATTTTTGTGTGCTATCGCCCATGCCTTCCGAGTGGGTCGGGCCCCCCGGAGCCGGATCGCCTAAAATTTTTCCGGACTATCAAATAAGACCAAAGGAACCATAGTCACCGCCCAGCCATGATAATTCCTCATTTGTTGCGGTTTTCGGCCAAATAACTAGAATTCTGCCCGATTACAATATTTTTGTGTGCTATTGCCCACCCTTCCAAGTGGTTCCGGGACCCCCGGACCCCGATCGCCTAAAATTTTTCCGGGTCGTCAAATACGACCTAAGGAACCATAGTAACCGCCCCGCCATCATCGTTTCTCATTTTTTGCATTTTTCGGCCAAAAAACTTGAATTACGCCCGATTCCCATATTTTCGTGTGCTATACCCACGCCTTCCAAGTGTTCCGGGGAGCCGCGGACCCCGATCGCCTAAAATTTTTCCGGACTATCAAATACGACCTAAGGTACCATATTCACCGCCCCACCATGATCGATCCAAATGCTTTGCATTTTTCGGCCAATAAACTAGAACTCCGCACGATTTGCATATTTTCGTGTGCTTTAGGAGCGCCTTCCGAGTGGTCCCGGGTGCCGTGGACCCCGATCGCCTAAAATTTTCCGGGCCATCAAATACGACCTGAGGAACCATAGTCACCGCCCCGCCATGATCGTTCCTCATTTATTGCGTTTTTCAGCCAAAAAATAGAATTCCGCTCGATTACCATATTTTTGTGTGCTATTGCCCACGCCTTCCGAGTGGGCCGGGCCGGCGGAATCGGATCGCCTAAAAAATTTTCGGGCCATCAATTAGGACCTAAGGAACCATAGTCACCGCCTCGCCATGATCGTTCCTCATTTTTTGCATTTTTGGCCAAAAAACTAGAATTCCGCCCGATTCCCATATTTTTCTGTGCTATCGCCCACGCCTTCCGAGTGGTCCCGGGACCTTCTGACCCCTATTGCCTAAAATTTTTCCGGACTATCAAATAAGACCAAAGGAACCTTAGTCACCGCCCAGCCATGATCATTCCTCATTTGTTGCGGTTTTCGTCCAAAAACTAGAATTCTGCCCGATTACAATATTTTTGTGTTTTATTGCCCACCCTTCCAAGTGGTTCCGGGACCCCCGGACCCCGATCGCCTAAAATTTTTCCGGGTCGTCAAATACGACCTAAGGAACTATAGTAACCGCCCCGCCATCATCGTTTCTCATTTTTTGCATTTTTCGGCCAAAATACTAGAATTACGCCCGATTCCCATATTTTCGTGTGCTATACCCACGCCTTCCAAGTGTTCCGGGGAGCCGCAGATCCCGATCGCCTAAAATTCTTCCGGACTATCAAATACGACCTAAGGTACCATATTCACCGCCCCACCATGATCGTTCCAAATGCTTTGCATTTTTCGGCCAAAAAACTAGAACTCCGCGCGATTTGCATATTTTTGTGTGCTATAGCTTACGCCTTCCGAGTGGTCTCGGGTGCCGTGGACCCCGATCGCCTAAAATTTTCCGGGCCATCAAATACGACCTAAGGAACCATAGTCACCGCCCCGCCATGATCGTTCCTCATTTATTGCGTTTTTCAGCCAAAAAATAGAATTCCGCTCGATTACCATATTTTTGTGTGCTATTGCCCACGCCTTCCGAGTGGGCCGGGCCGCCGGAATCGGATCGCCTAAAACCGTTTTTTGCCATCAATTAGGACCTAAGGAACCATAGTCCCCGCCTCGCCATGATCGTTCCTCATTTTTTGCATTTTTTGGCCAAAAAACTAGAATTTCGCCCGATTCCCATATTTTTGTGTGCTATCGCCCACGCCTTCCGAGTGGGCCGGGCCGCCAGAATCGGATCGCCTAAAACATTTTTTTGCCATCAATTACGACCTAAGGAACCATAGTCACCACCCCACCATGATCGTTCCTAGTCTTTTGCATTTTTCAGCCAAAAAACTAGAATTCCGCGCGATTCCCATATTTTTGTGTGTTATAGCCCACGCCTTCCAAAGGGTCCCGGGAACCCCGAACCCCGATCGCCTAAAAATTTTCCGGGCTATCAAATACGACCTAAGGAACCATAGTAACCACCCCGCCATGATCGTTCCTCATTTTTTGCGTTTTTCGGCCAAACAACTAGAATTCCGCGCGATCCCATATTTTTGTGTGTTATAGCCCACGCCTTCCGAGTGGTCCCGGGTCTCCGGACCCCTATCGCCTAAAATTTTTCCGGACTATCAAATAAGACGTAAGGAACCATAGTCACCGCCCAGCCATGATCGTTTCTCATTTTTTGCATTTTTCGGCCAAAAAACTAGAATTACGCCCGATTCCCATATTTTCGTGTGCTATACCCACGCCTTCCAAGTGTTCCGGGGAGCCGCGGACCCCGATCGCCTAAAATTTTTCTGGACTATCAAATACGACCTAAGGCACCATATTCACCGCCCCACCATGATCGTTCCAAATGCTTTGCATTTTTCGGCCAAAAAACTAGAACTCCGCACGATTTGCATATTTTCGTGTGCTATAGCTTACGCCTTCCGAGTGGTCCCGGGAGCCGTGGACCCCAATCGCCTAAAATTTTCCGGGCCATCAAATACGACCTAAGGAACCATAGTCACCGCCCTGCCATGATCTTTCCTCATTTATTGCGTTTTCCAGCCAAAAAATAGTATTCCGCTCGATTACCATATTTTTGGGTGCTATTGCCCACGCATTCCGAGTGGGCCGGGCCGCCGGACTCGGATCGCCTAAAAATTTTTTGGGCCATCAATTAGGACCTAAGGAACCATAGTCACCGCCTCGCTATGATCGTTCTTCATTTTTTGCATTTTTTGGCCAAAACACTAGAATTCCGCCCGATTCCCATATTTTTGTGTGCTATCGCCCACGCCTTCCGAGTGGGTCGGGCCCCCCGGAGCCGGATCGCCTAAAAATTTTCTGGACTATCAAATACGACCTAAGGAACCATAGTCACTGCCCCGCCATGATCGTTCCTAGTCTTTTGCGTTTTTCAGCCAAAAAACTAGAATTCCGCGCGATTTCCATATTTTCGTGTGCTTTAGCCCACGCCTTCCAAGGGGTCCCGGGAACCCCGAACCTCGATCGCCTAAAACATTTTCGGGCCATCAAATACGACCTAAGGAACCATAGTAACCACTCCGCCATGATCGTTCCTCATTTTTTGCATTTTTCGGCCAAACAACTAGAATTCCGCGCGATTCCCATATTTTTGTGTGTTATAGCCCACGCCTTCCTATTAGTCCCGGGACCTCCGGACCCCTTTCGCCTAATATTTTTCCGGACTATCAAATAAGACCAAAGGAACCATAGTCACCGCCCAGCCATGATCATTCCTCATTTGTTGCGCTTTTTGGCCAAAAAACTAGAATTCCGCCCGATTACAATATTTTTGTGTGCTATTGCCCACCCTTCCAAGTGGTTCCGGGACCCCCGGACCCCGATCGCCTAAAATTTTTCCGGGCCATCAAATATGACCTAAGGAACCATAGTAACCGCCCCGCCATCATCGTTTCTCATTTTTTGCATTTTTCGGCCAAAAAACTAGAATTACGCCCGATTCCCATATTTTCGTGTGCTATACCCACGCCTTCCAAGTGTTCCGGGGAGCCGCGGACCCCGATCGCCTAAAATTTTTCCGGACTATCAAATACGCCCTAAGGTACCATAGTCACCGCCCCATCATGATGGTTCCAAATGCTTTGCATTTTTCAGCCAAAAAACTAGAACTCCGCGTGATTTGCATATTTTTGTGTGCTATAGCTTACGCCTTCCGAGTGGTCCCGGGAGCCGTGGACCCCGATCGCCTAAAATTTTCCGGGCCATCAAATACGACCTAAGGAACCATAGTCACCGCCTCGCCATGATCGTTCCTCATTTTTTGCATTTTTTGGCCAAAAAACAAGAATTTCGCCCGATTCCCATATGTTTGTGTGCTATCGCCCACGCCTTCCGAGTGGGTCGGCCCCCCCTGAGCCAGATCGCCTAAAAATTTTCCGGACTATCTAATACGACCTAAGGAACCATAGTCACCTCCCCTCCATGATCGTTCCTAGTCTTTTGCATTTTTCAGCCAAAAAACTAGAATTCCGTGCGATTTTCATATTTTCGTGTGCTTTAGCCCACGCCTTCCAAGGGGTCCCGGGAACCCCGAACCCCGATCGCCTAAAAAATTTCCGGGTCATCAAATACGACCTAAGGAACCATAGTAACCATCCCACCACGATCGTTGCTCATTTTTTGCGTTTTTCGGCCAAACAACTAGAATTCCGCGCGATTCCCATATTTTTGTGTGTTATAGCCCACGCCTTCCGAGTGGTCCCGGGACCTCCTGACCCCTATCGCCTAAAAATTTTCCGGACTATAAAATACGACCTAAGGAACCATAGTCACCGCCCCGCCATGATCGTTCCTAGTCTTTTGCGTTTTTCAGCCAAAAAACTAGAATTCCGCGCGATTTCCATATTTTCGTGTGCTTTAGCCCACGCCTTCCAAGGGGTCCCAGGAACCCCGAACCCCGATCGCCTAAAAATATTCCGGGCCATCAAATACGACCTAAGGAACCATAGTAACCACCCCACCATGATCGTTCCTTATTTTTTGCATTTTTCGGCCAAACAACTAGAATTACGCGTGATTCCCATATTTTTGTGTGTTATAGCCCACACCTTCCGAGTGGTCCCGGGACCTCCGGACTCCTATCGCCTAAAATTTTTCCGGACTATCAAATACGACCTAAGGAACCATAGTATCCGCCCCACCATGATCGTTCCTCATTTTTTGCGTTTTTCGGCCAAACAACTAGAATTCCGCGCGATCCCATATTTTTGTGTGTTATAGCCCACGCCTTCCGAGTGGTTCCGGGTCTCCGGACCCCTATCGCCTAAAATTTTTCCGGACTATCAAATAAGACCTAAGGAACCATAGTCACCGCCCAGCCATGATCGTTCCTAGTTTTTTCCGTTTTTCGGCCAAAAAACTAGAATTCCGCGCGATTCCCATATTTTTGTGTGTTATAGCCCACGCCTTCCGAGTGGTCCCGGGACCTCCTGACCCCTATCGCCTAAAATTTTTCCGGACTATCAAATAAGACCAAAGGAACCATAGTCACCGCTCAGCCATGATCATTCCTCATTTGTTGCGGTTTTTGGCCAAAAAACTAGAATTCCGCCCGATTACAATATTTTTGTGTGCTATTGCCCACCCTTCCAAGTGGTTCCGGGACCCCCGGACCCCAATCGCCTAAAAATTTTCCGGGTCGTCAAATACGACCTAAGGAACCATAGTAACCGCCCCGCCATCATCGTTTCTCATTTTTTGCATTTTTCGGCCAAAAAACTAGAATTACGCCCGATTCCCATATTTTCGTGTGCTATACCCACGCCTTCCAAGTGTTCCGGGGATCCGCGGACCCTGATCGCCTAAATATTTTCCGGACTATCAAATACGACCTAAGGTACCATATTCACCGCCCCACCATAATCGTTCCAAATGCTTTGCATTTTTCGGCCAAAAAACTAGAACTCCGCGCGATTTGCATATTTTCGTGTGCTATAGCTTACGCCTTCCGAGTGGTCCCGGGTGCCGTGGACCCCGATCGCCTAAAATTTTCCGGGCCATCAAATACAACCTAAGGAACCATAGTCACCGCCCCGCCATGATCATTCCTCATTTATTGCGTTTTTCAGCCAAAAAATAGAATTCCGCTCGATTACCATATATTTGTGTGCTATTGCCCACGCCTTCCGAGTGGGTCGGGCCGCCGGAATCGGATCGCCTAAAATGTTTTTGTGCCATCTATTAGGACCTAAGGAACCATAGTCACCGCCTCGCCATGATCGTTCCTAATTTTTTGCATTTTTTGGCCAAAAAACTAGAATTCCGCCCGATTCCCATATTTTTGGGTGTTATCGCCCACGCCTTCCGAGTGGGTCGGGTCCCCCGGATCGCCTAAAAATTTTCCGAACTATCAAATACGACCTAAGGAACCATAGTCACCGCCCCGCCATGATCGTTCCTAGTCTTTTGCGTTTTTCACCTAAAAAACTAGAATTCTGCGCGATTCCCATATTTTTGTGTGTTATAGCCCACGCCTTCCAAGGGGTCCCGGGAACCCCGAACCCCGATCGCCTAAAAATTTTCTGGGTCATCAAATACGACCTAAGGAACCATAGTAACCACCCCACCATGATCGTTCCTCATTTTTTGCGTTTTTCGGCCAAAAAAATAGAATTCCGCTCGATTACCATATTTTTGTGTGCTATTGCCCACGCCTTCCGAGTGGGCCGGGCCGCCGGACTCGGATCGCCTAAAAAAATTTCGGGCCATCAATTAGGAACTAAGGAACCATAGTCACCGCCTCGCCATGATCGTTCCTCGTTTTTTGCATTTTTTGGCCAAAAAACTAGAATTTCGCCTGATTCCCATATTTTTGTGTGCTATCGCCCACGCCTTCCGAGTGGGTCGGGCGCCCCTGAGCCGGATCGCCTAAAAATTTTCCGGACTATCAAATACGACCTAAGGAACCATAGTCACCTCCCCACCATGATCGTTCCTAGTCTTTTGCGTTTTTCAGCCAAAAAACTAGAATTCCGCGCGATTTCCATATTTTCGTGTGCTTTAGCCCACGCCTTCCAAGGGGTCCCGGGAACCCCGAACCCCGATCGCCTAAAAATTTTCCGGGTCATCAAATACGACCTAAGGAACCATAGTAACCACCCCACCATGATCGTTCCTCATTTTTTGCGTTTTTCGGCCAAACAACTAGAATTACGCGCGATTCCCATATTTTTGTGTGTTATAGCCTACGCCTTCCGAGTGGTCCCGGGACCTCCTGACCCCTATCGCCTAAAAATTTTCCGGACTATAAAATACGACCTAAGGAACCATAGTCACCGCCCCGCCATGATCGTTCCTAGTTTTTTGAGTTTTTCAGCCAAAAAACTAGAATTCCGCGCGATTTCCATATTTTCGTGTGCTTTAGCCCACGCCTTCCAAGGGGTCCCGGGAACCCCGAACCCCGATCGCCTAAAAATTTTCCGGGCCATCAAATACGACCTAAATAACCATAGTAACCACCCCACCATGATCGTTCCTTATTTTTTGCGTTTTTCGGCCAAACAACTAGAATTACGCGTGATTCCCATATTTTTATGTGTTATAGCCCACACCTTCCGAGTGGTCCCGGGACCTCCGGACCCCTATCACCTAAAATTTTTCCGGACTATAAAATACGACTTAAGGAACCATAGTATCCCCCCCGCCATGATCGTTCCTCATTTTTTGCATTTTTCGGCCAAACAACTAGAATTCCGCGCAATCCCATATTTTTGTGTGTTATAGCCCACGCCTTCCGAGTGGTCCCGGGTCTTTGGACCCCTATCGCCTAAAATTTTTCCGGACTATCAAATAAGACCTAAGGAACCATAGTCACCTCCCAGCCATGATCGTTCCTAGTTTTTTCCGCTTTTCGGCCAAAAAACTAGAATTTCGCGCGATTCCCATATTTTTGTGTGTTATAGCCCACGCCTTCCGAGTGGTCCCGGGACCTCCTGACCCCTATCGCCTAAAATTTTTCCGGACTATCAAATACGACCTAAGGAACCATAGTCACCGCCCCGCCATGATCGTTCCTAGTCTTTTGCGTTTTTCAGCCAAAAAACTAGAATTCCGCGCGATTTCCATATTTTCGTGTGCTTTAGCCCACGCCTTCCAAGGGGTCCCGGGAACCCCGAACCCCGATCGCCTAAAAATATTCCGGGCCATCAAATACGACCTAAGGAACCATAGTAACCACCCCACCATGATCGTTCCTTATTTTTTGCGTTTTTCGGCCAAACAACTAGAATTACGCGTGATTCCCATATTTTTGTGTGTTATAGCCCACACCTTCCGAGTGGTCCCGGGACCTCCGGACCCCTATCGCCTAAAATTTTTCCGGACTATCAAATACGACCTAAGGAACCATAGTATCCGCCCCACCATGATCGTTCCTCATTTTTTGTGTTTTTCGGCCAAACAACTAGAATTCCGCGCGATCCCATATTTTTGTGTGTTATAGCCCACGCCTTCCGAGTGGTTCCGGGTCTCCGGACCCCTATCGCCTAAAATTTTTCCGGACTATCAAATAAGACCTAAGGAACCATAGTCACCGCCCAGCCATGATCGTTCCTAGTTTTTTCCGTTTTTCGGCCAAAAAACTAGAATTCCGCGCGATTCCCATATTTTTGTGTGTTATAGCCCACGCCTTCCGAGTGGTCCCGGGACCTCCTGACCCCTATCGCCTAAAATTTTTCCGGACTATCAAATAAGACCAAAGGAACCATAGTCACCGCTCAGCCATGATCATTCCTCATTTGTTGCGGTTTTCGGCCAAAAAACTAGAATTCTGCCCGATTACAATATTTTTGTGTGCTATTGCCCACCCTTCCAAGTGGTTCCGGGACCCCCGGACCCCAATCGCCTAAAAATTTTCCGGGTCGTCAAATACGACCTAAGGAACCATAGTAACCGCCCCGCCATCATCGTTTCTCATTTTTTGCATTTTTCGGCCAAAAAACTAGAATTACGCCCGATTCCCATATTTTCGTGTGCTATACCCACGCCTTCCAAGTGTTCCGGGGATCCGCGGACCTTGATCGCCTAAATATTTTCCGGACTATCAAATACGACCTAAGGTACCATATTCACCGCCCCACCATAATCGTTCCAAATGCTTTGCATTTTTCGGCCAAAAAACTAGAACTCCGCGCGATTTGCATATTTTCGTGTGCTATAGCTTACGCCTTCCGAGTGGTCCCGGGTGCCGTGGACCCCGATCGCCTAAAATTTTCTGGGCCATCAAATACGACCTAAGGAACCATAGTCACCGCCCCGCCATGATCGTTCCTCATTTATTGCGTTTTTCAGCCAAAAAATAGAATTCCGCTCGATTACCATATATTTGTGTGCTATTGCCCACGCCTTCCGAGTGGGTCGGGCCGCCGGAATCGGATCGCCTAAAATGTTTTTGTGCCATCAATTAGGACCTAAGGAACCATAGTCACCGCCTCGCCATGATCGTTCCTCATTTTTTGCATTTTTTGGCCAAAAAACTAGAATTCCGCCCGATTCCCATATTTTTGTGTGTTATCGCCCACGCCTTCCGAGTGGGTCTTGTCACCCGGATCGCCTAAAAATTTTCCGAACTATCAAATACGACCTAAGGAACCATAGTCACCGCCCCGCCATGATCGTTCCTAGTCTTTTGCGTTTTTCAGCTAAAAAACTAGAATTCTGCGCGATTCCCATATTTTTGTGTGTTATAGCCCACGCCTTCCAAGGGGTCCCGGGAACCCCGAACCCCGATCGCCTAAAAATTTTCTGGGTCATCAAATACGACCTAAGGAACCATAGTAACCACCCCACCATGATCGTTCCTCATTTTTTGCGTTTTTCGGCCAAAAAAATATAATTCCGCTCGATTACCATATTTTTGTGTGCTATTGCCCACGCCTTCCGAGTGGGCCGGGCTGCCGGACTCGGATCGCCTAAAAAAATTTCGGGCCATCAATTAGGAACTAAGGAACCATAGTCACCGCCTCGCCATGATCGTTCCTCGTTTTTTGCATTTTTTGGCCAAAAAACTAGAATTTCGCCTGATTCCCATATTTTTGTGTGCTATCGCCCACGCCTTCCGAGTGGGTCGGGCGCCCCTGAGCCGGATCGCCTAAAAATTTTCCGAACTATCAAATACGACCTAAGGAACCATAGTCACCTCCCCACCATGATCGTTCCTAGTCTTTTGCGTTTTTCAGCCAAAAAACTAGAATTCCGCGCGATTTCCATATTTTCGTGTGCTTTAGCCCACGCCTTCCAAGGGGTCCCGGGAACCCCGAACCCCGATCGCCTAAAAATTTTCCGGGTCATCAAATACGACCTAAGGAACCATAGTAACCACCCCACCATGATCGTTCCTCATTTTTTGCATTTTTCGGCCAAACAACTAGAATTACGCGCGATTCCCATATTTTTGTGTGTTATAGCCTACGCCTTCCGAGTGGTCCCGGGACCTCCTGACCCCTATCGCCTAAAAATTTTCCGGACTATAAAATACGACCTAAGGAACCATAGTCACCACCCCGCCATGATCGTTCCTAGTTTTTTGAGTTTTTCAGCCAAAAAACTAGAATTCCGCGCGATTTCCATATTTTCGTGTGCTTTAGCCCATGCCTTCCAAGGGGTCCCGGGAACCCCGAACCCCGATCGCCTAAAAATTTTCCGGGCCATCAAATACGACCTAAATAACCATAGTAACCACCCCACCATGATCGTTCCTTATTTTTTGCGTTTTTCGGCCAAACAACTAGAATTACGCGTGATTCCCATATTTTTATGTGTTATAGCCCACACCTTCCGAGTGGTCCCGGGACCTCCGGACCCCTATCACCTAAAATTTTTCCGGACTATAAAATACGACTTAAGGAACCATAGTATCCCCCCCGCCATGATCGTTCCTCATTTTTTTCATTTTTCGGCCAAACAACTAGAATTCCGCGCGATCCCATATTTTTGTGTGTTATAGCCCACGCCTTCCGAGTGGTCCCGGGTCTCTGGACCCCTATCGCCTAAAATTTTTCCGGACTATCAAATAAGACCTAAGGAACCATAGTAACCACTCCGCCATGATCGTTCCTCATTTTTTGCATTTTTCGGCCAAACAACTAGAATTCCGCGCGATTCCCATATTTTTGTGTGTTATAGCCCACGCCTTCCTATTAGTCCCGGGACCTCCGGACCCCTTTCGCCTAATATTTTTCCGGACTATCAAATAAGACCAAAGGAACCATAGTCACCGCCCAGCCATGATCATTCCTCATTTGTTGCGCTTTTTGGCCAAAAAACTAGAATTCCGCCCGATTACAATATTTTTGTGTGCTATTGCCCACCCTTCCAAGTGGTTCCGGGACCCCCGGACCCCGATCGCCTAAAATTTTTCCGGGCCATCAAATATGACCTAAGGAACCATAGTAACCGCCCCGCCATCATCGTTTCTCATTTTTTGCATTTTTCGGCCAAAAAACTAGAATTACGCCCGATTCCCATATTTTCGTGTGCTATACCCACGCCTTCCAAGTGTTCCGGGGAGCCGCGGACCCCGATCGCCTAAAATTTTTCCGGACTATCAAATACGACCTAAGGTACCATATTCACCGCCCCACCATGATCGTTCCAAATGCTTTGCATTTTTCGGCCAAAAAACTAGAACTCCGCGCGATTTGCATATTTTCGTGTGCTTTAGGAGCGCCTTCCGAGTGGTCCCGGGTGCCGTAGACCCCGATCGCCTAAAATTTTCCGGGCCATCAAATACGACCTGAGGAACCATAGTTACCGCCCCGCCATGATCGTTCCTCATTTATTGCGTTTTTCAGCCAAAAAAATAGAATTTCGCTCGATTACCATATTTTTGTGTGCTATTGCCCACGCCTTCCGAGTGGGCCGGGCTGCCGGAATCGGATCGCCTAAAAAATTTTCGGGCCATCAATTAGGACCTAAGGAACCATAGTCACCGCCTCGCCATGATCGTTCCTAATTTTTTGCATTTTTTGGCCAAAAAACTAGAATTCCGCCCGATTCCTATATTTTTGTGTGCTATCGCCCACGCCTTCCGAGTGGGTAGGGCCCCCCGGAGCCGGATCGCCTAAAATTTTTCCGGACTATCAAATAAGACCAAAGGAACCATAGTCACCGCCCAGCCATGATAATTCCTCATTTGTTGCGGTTTTCGGCCAAAAAACTAGAATTCTGCCCGATTACAATATTTTTGTGTGCTATTGCCCACCCTTCCAAGTGGTTCCGGGACCCCCGGACCCCGATCGCCTAAAATTTTTCCGGGTCGTCAAATACGACCTAAGGAACCATAGTAACCGCCCCGCCATCATCGTTTCTCATTTTTTGCATTTTTCGGCCAAAAAACTTGAATTACGCCCGATTCCCATAATTTCGTGTGCTATACCCACGCCTTCCAAGTGTTCCGGGGAGCCGCGGACCCCGATCGCCTAATATTTTTTCGGACTATCAAATACGACCTAAGGTACCATATTCACTGCCCCACCATGATCGATCCAAATGCTTTGCATTTTTCGGCCAAAAAACTAGAACTCCGCGCGATTTGCATATTTTCGTGTGCTTTAGGAGCGCCTTCCGAGTGGTCCCGGGTGCCGTGGACCCCGATCGCCTAAAATTTTCCGGGCCATCAAATACGACCTGAGGAACCATAGTCACCGCCCCGCCATGATCGTTCCTCATTTATTGCGTTTTTCAGCCAAAAAATAGAATTCCGCTCGATTACCATATTTTTGTGTGCTATTGCCCACGCCTTCCGAGTGGGCCGGGCCGGCGGAATCGGATCGCCTAAAAAATTTTCGGGCCATCAATTAGGACCTAAGGAACCATAGTCACCGCCTCGCCATGATCGTTCCTCATTTTTTGCATTTTTGGCCAAAAAACTAGAATTCCGCCCGATTCCCATATTTTTCTGTGCTATCGCCCACGCCTTCCGAGTGGTCCCGGGACCTTCTGACCCCTATTGCCTAAAATTTTTCCGGACTATCAAATAAGACCAAAGGAACCTTAGTCACCGCCCAGCCATGATCATTCCTCATTTGTTGCGGTTTTCGTCCAAAAACTAGAATTCTGCCCGATTACAATATTTTTGTGTTCTATTGCCCACCCTTCCAAGTGGTTCCGGGACCCCCGGACCCCGATCGCCTAAAATTTTTCCGGGTCGTCAAATACGACCTAAGGAACTATAGTAACCGCCCCGCCATCATCGTTTCTCATTTTTTGCATTTTTCGGCCAAAATACTAGAATTACGCCCGATTCCCATATTTTCGTGTGCTATACCCACGCCTTCCAAGTGTTCTGGGGAGCCGCAGATCCCGATCGCCTAAAATTTTTCCGGACTATCAAATACGACCTAAGGTACCATATTCACCGCCCCACCATGATCTTTCCAAATGCTTTGCATTTTTCGGCCAAAAAACTAGAACTCCGCGCGATTTGCATATTTTGTGTGCTATAGCTTACGCCTTCCGAGTGGTCTCGGCTGCCGTGGACCCCAATCGCCTAAAATTTTTCGGGCCATCAAATACGACCTAAGGAACCATAGTCACCGCCCCGCCATGATCGTTCCTCATTTATTGCGTTTTTCAGCCAAAAAATAGAATTCCGCTCGATTACCATATTTTTGTGTACTATTGCCCACGCCTTCCGAGTGGGCCGGGCCGCCGGAATCGGATCGCCTAAAACCATTTTTTGCCATCAATTAGGACCTAAGGAACCATAGTCACCGCCTCGCCATGATCGTTCCTCATTTTTTGCATTTTTTGGCCAAAAAACTAGAATTCCGCCCGATTCCCATATTTTTGTGTGCTATCGCCCACGCCTTCCGAGTGGGCCAGGCCGCCAGAATCGGATCGCCTAAAACATTTTTTTGCCATCAATTACGACCTAAGGAACCATAGTCACCACCCCACCATGATCGTTCCTAGTCTTTTGCATTTTTCAGCCAAAAAACTAGAATTCCGCGCGATTCCCATATTTTTGTGTGTTATAGCCCACGCCTTCCAAAGGGTCCCGGGAACCCCGAACCCCGATCGCCTAAAAATTTTCCGGGCTATCAAATACGACCTAAGGAACCATAGTAACCACCCCGCCATGATCGTTCCTCATTTTTTGCGTTTTTCGGCCAAACAACTAGAATTCCGCGCGATCCCATATTTTTGTGTGTTATAGCCCACGCCTTCCGAGTGGTCCCGGGTCTCCGGACCCCTATCGCCTAAAATTTTTCCGGACTATCAAATAAGACGTAAGGAACCATAGTCACCGCCCAGCCATGATCGTTTCTCATTTTTTGCATTTTTCGGCCAAAAAACTAGAATTACGCCCGATTCCCATATTTTCGTGTGCTATACCCACACCTTCCAAGTGTTCCGGGGAGCCGCGGACCCCGATCGCCTAAAATTTTTCTGGACTATCAAATACGACCTAAGGTACCATATTCACCGCCCCACCATGATCGTTCCAAATGCTTTGCATTTTTCGGCCAAAAAACTAGAACTCCGCACGATTTGCATATTTTCGTGTGCTATAGCTTACGCCTTCCGAGTGGTCCCGGGAGCCGTGGAACCCGATCGCCTAAAATTTTTCGGGCCATCAAATACGACCTAAGGAACCATAGTCACCGCCCCGCCATGATCTTTCCTCATTTATTGCGTTTTCCAGCCAAAAAATAGTATTCCGCTCGATAACCATATTTTTGGGTGCTATTGCCCACGCATTCCGAGTGGGCCGGGCCGCCGGACTCGGATCGCCTAAAAATATTTTGGGCCATCAATTAGGACCTAAGGAACCATAGTCACCGCCTCGCTATGATCGTTCTTCATTTTTTGCATTTTTTGGCCAAAACACTAGAATTCCGCCCGATTCCCATATTTTTGTGTGCTATCGCCCACGCCTTCCGAGTGGGTCGGGCCCCCCGGAGCCGGATCGCCTAAAAATTTTCTGGACTATCAAATACGACCTAAGGAACCATAGTCACTGCCCCGCCATGATCGTTCCTAGTCTTTTGCGTTTTTCAGCCAAAAACTAGAATTCCGCGCGATTTCCATATTTTCGTGTGCTTTAGCCCACGCCTTCCAAGGGGTCCCGGGAACCCCGAACCTCGATCGCCTAAAACATTTTCGGGCCATCAAATACGACCTAAGGAACCATAGTAACCACTCCGCCATGATCGTTCCTCATTTTTTGCATTTTTCGGCCAAACAACTAGAATTCCGCGCGATTCCCATATTTTTGTGTGTTATAGCCCACGCCTTCCTATTAGTCCCGGGAACTCCGGACCCCTTTCGCCTAATATTTTTCCGGACTATCAAATAAGACCAAAGGAACCATAGTCACCGCCCAGCCATGATCATTCCTCATTTGTTGCATTTTTTGGCCAAAAAACTAGAATTCCGCCCGATTACAATATTTTTGTGTGCTATTGCCCACCCTTCCAAGTGGTTCCGGGACCCCCGGACCCCGATCGCCTAAAATTTTTCCGGGCCATCAAATATGACCTAAGGAACAATAGTAACCGCCCCGACATCATCGTTTCTCATTTTTTGCATTTTTCGACCAAAAAACTAGAATTACGCCCGATTCCCATATTTTCGTGTGCTATACCCACGCCTTCCAAGTGTTCCGGGGAGCCGCGGACCCCGATCGCCTAAAATTTTTCCAGACTATCAAATACGCCCTAAGGTACCATAGTCACCGCCCCATCATGATCGTTCCAAATGCTTTGCATTTTTCAGCCAAAAAATAGAACTCCGCGCGATTTGCATATTTTTGTGTGCTATAGCTTACGCCTTCCGAGTGGTCCGGGGAGCCGTGGACCCCGATCGCCTAAAATTTTCCGGGCCATCAAATACGACCTAAGGAACCATAGTCACCGCCTCGCCATGATCGTTCCTCATTTTTTGCATTTTTTGGCCAAAAAACTAGAATTTCGCCCGATTCCCATATGTTTGTGTGCTATCGCCCACGCCTTCCGAGTGGGTCGGGCCCCCCTGAGCCAGATCGCCTAAAAATTTTCCGGACTATCAAATACGACCTAAGGAACCATAGTCACCTTCCCTCCATGATCGTTCCTAGTCTTTTGCGTTTTTCAGCCAAAAAACTAGAATTCCGCGCGATTTCCATATTTTCGTGTGCTTTAGCCCACGCCTTCCAAGGGGTCCCGGGAACCCCGAACCCCGATCGCCTAAAAATTTTCCGGGTCATCAAATACGACCTAAGGAACCATAGTAACCACCCCACCATGATCGTTCCTCATTTTTTGCGTTTTTCGGCCAAACAACTAGAATTCCGCGCGATTCCCATATTTTTGTGTGTTATAGCCCACGCCTTCCGAGTGGTCCCGGGACCTCCTGACCCCTATCGCCTAAAAATTTTCCGGACTATAAAATACGACCTAAGGAACCATAGTCACCGCCCCGCCATGATCGTTCCTAGTCTTTTGCGTTTTTCAGCCAAAAAACTAGAATTCCGCGCGATTTCCATATTTTCGTGTGCTTTAGCCCACGCCTTCCAAGGGGTCCCGGGAACCCCGAACCCCGATCGCCTAAAAATATTCCGGGCCATCAAATACGACCTAAGGAACCATAGTAACCACCCCACCATGATCGTTCCTTATTTTTTGCGTTTTTCGGCCAAACAACTAGAATTACGCGTGATTCCCATATTTTTGTGTGTTATAGCCCACACCTTCCGAGTGGTCCCGGGACCTCCGGACCCCTATCGCCTAAAATTTTTCCGGACTATCAAATACGACCTAAGGAACCATAGTATCCGCCCCACCATGATCGTTCCTCATTTTTTGCATTTTTCCGGCCAAACAACTAGAATTCCGCGCGATCCCATATTTTTGTGTGTTATAGCCCACGCCTTCCGAGTGGTTCCGGGTCTCCGGACCCCTATCGCCTAAAATTTTTCCGGACTATCAAATAAGACCTAAGGAACCATAGTCACCGCCCAGCCATGATCGTTCCTAGTTTTTTCCGTTTTTCGGCCAAAAAACTAGAATTCCGCGCGATTCCCATATTTTTGTGTGTTATAGCCCACGCCTTCCGAGTGGTCCCGGGACCTCCTGACCCCTATCGCCTAAAATTTTTCCGGACTATCATATAAGACCAAAGGAACCATAGTCACCGCCCAGCCATGATCATTCCTCATTTGTTGCGGTTTTCGGCCAAAAAACTAGAATTCTGCCCGATTAAAATATTTTTGTGTGCTATTGCCCACCCTTCCAAGTGGTTCCGGGACCCCCGGACCCCAATCGCCTAAAAATTTTCCGTGTCGTCAAATACGACCTAAGGAACCATAGTAACCGCCCCGCCATCATCGTTTCTCATTTTTTGCATTTTTCGGCCAAAAAACTAGAATTACGCCCGATTCCCATATTTTCGTGTGCTATACCCACGCCTTCCAAGTGTTCCGGGGATTCGCGGACCCTGATCGCCTAAATATTTTTCGGACTATCAAATACGACCTAAGGTACCATATTCACCGCCCCGCCATGATCGTTCCTAGTCTTTTGCGTTTTTCAGCCAAAAAACTAGAATTCCGCGCGATTTCCATATTTTTGTGTGCTTTAGCCCACGCCTTCCAAGGGGTCCCGGGAACCCCGAACCCCGATCGCCTAAAAATTTTTGGGCCATCAAATACTACCTAAGGAACCATAGTAACCACCCCGCCATGATCGTTCCTCATTTTTTGCATTTTTCGGCCAAACAACTAGAATTCCGCGCGATTCCCATATTTTTGTGTGTTATAGCCCACGGCTTCCTAGTGGTCCCGGGACCTCCGGGACCTCCGGATCCCTATCGCCTAATATTTTTCCGGACTATCAAATAAGACCAAAGGAACCATAGTCACCGCCCAGCCGTGATCATTCCTCATTTGTTGCGTTTTTTGGCCAAAAAACTAGAATTCCGCCAGATTACAATATTTTTTGTGCTATTGCCCACCCTTCCAAGTGGTTCCGGGACCCCCGGACCCCGATCGCCTAAAATTTTTCCGGGCCGTCAAATACGACCTAAGGAACCATAGTAACCGCCCCGCCATCATCGTTTCTCATTTTTTGCATTTTTCGGCCAAAAAACTAGAATTACGCCCGATTCCCATATTTTCGTGTGCTATACCCACGCCTTCCAAGTGTTCCGGGGAACCGCGGACCCCGATCGCCTAAAATTTTTCCGGACTATCAAATAGGACCCAAGGTACCATAGTCACCGCCCCATCATGATCGGTCCAAATGCTTTGCATTTTTCGGCCAAAAAACTAGAACTCCGCGCGATTTGCATATTTTCGTGTGCTATAGCTTACGCCTTCCGAGTGGTCCCGGGAGTCGTGGACCCCAATCGCCTAAAATTTTCCGGGCCATCAAATACGACCTAAGGAACCATAGTCACCGCCCCGCCATAATCGTTCCTCATTTATTGCGTTTTTCGGCAAAAAAACTAGAATTCCGCTAGATTACCATATTTTTGTGTGCTATTGCCCACACCTTCCGAGTGGGCCGGGCCGCCGGACTCGGATCGCCTAAAAATTTTCGGGCCATCAATTAGGACCTAAGGAACCATAGTCACCGCCTCGCCATGATCGTTCCTCATTTTTGCATTTTTTGGCCAAAAAACTAGAATTCCGCCCGATTCCCATATTTTTGTGTGCTATCGCCCACGCCTTCCGAGTGGTCCCGGGACCTCCTGACCCCTATCGCCTAAAAATTTTCCGGACGATAAAATATGACCTAAGGAACCATAGTCACCGCCCCGCCATGATCGTTCCTAGTCTTTTCCGTTTTTCAGCCAAAAAACTAGAATTCCGCGCGATTTCCATATTTTCGTGTGCTTTAGCCCACGCCTTCCAAGGGGTCCCGGGAACCCCGAACCCCGATCGCCTAAAAATTTTTCGGGCCATCAAATACTACCTAAGGAACCATAGTAACCACCCCGCCATGATCGTTCCTCATTTTTTGCATTTTTCGGCCAAACAACTAGAATTCCGCGCGATTCCCATATTTTTGTGTGTTATAGCCCACGGCTTCCTAGTGGTCCCGGGACCTCCGGGACCTCCGGACCCCTATCGCCTAATATTTTTCCGGACTATCAAATAAGACCAAAGGAACCATAGTCACCGCCCAGCCATGATCATTCCTCATTTGTTGTGTTTTTTGGCCAAAAAACTAGAATTCCGCCCGATTACAATATTTTTGTGTGCTATTGCCCACCCTTCCAAGTGGTTCCGGGACCCCCGGACCCCGATCGCCTAAAATTTTTTCGGGCCATCAAATATGACCTAAGGAACCATAGTAACCTCCCCGCCATCATCGTTTCTCATTTTTTGCATTTTTCGGCCAAAAAACTAGAATTACGCCCGATTCCCATATTTTCGTGTGTTATACCCACGCCTTCCAAGTGTTCCGGGGAGCCGCGGACCCCGATCGCCTAAAATTTTTCCGGACTATCAAATAGGACCCAAGGTACCATAGTCACCGCCCCATCATGATCGTTCCAAATGCTTTGCATTTTTCGGCCAAAAAACTAGAACTCCGCGCGATTTGCATATTTTCGTGTGCTATAGCTTACGCCTTCCGAGTGGTCCCGGGAGCCGTGGACCCCAATCGCCTAAAATTTTTCGGGCCATCAAATACGACCTAAGGAACCATAGTCACCGCCCCGCCATATTCATTCCTCATTTATTGCGTTTTTCGGCAAAAAAACTAGAATTCCGCTAGATTACCATATTTTTGTGTGCTATTGCCCACACCTTCCGAGTGGGCCGGGCCGCCGGACTCGGATCGCCTAAAAAATTTTCGGGCCATCCATTAGGACCTAAGGAACCATAGTCACCGCCTCGCCATGATCGTTCCTCATTTTTTGCATTTTGGCCAAAAAACTAGAATTCCGCCCGATTCCCATATTTTTGTGTGCTATCGCCCACGCCTTCCGAGTGGTCCCGGGACCTCCTGACCCCTATCGCCTAAAAATTTTCCGGACTATAAAATATGATCTGAGGAACCATAGTCACCGCCCCGCCATGATCGTTCCTAGTCTTTTGCGTTTTTCAGCCAAAAAACTAGAATTCCGCGCGATTTCCATATTTTCGTGTGCTTTAGCCCCTGCCTTCCAAGGGGTCCCGGGAACCCCGAACTCCGATCGCCTAAAAATTTTCCGGGCCATCAAATACAACCTAAGGAACAAAAATAACCACCCCGCCATGATCGTTCCTCATGTTTTGCGTTTTTCGGCCAAACAACTAGAATTCCGCGCGATCCCATATTTTTGTGTGTTATAGCCCACGCCTTCCGAGTGGTCCCGGGTCTCCCGACCCCTATCGCCTAAAATTTTTCCGGACTATCAAATAAGACCTAAGGAACCATAGTCACCGCCCAGCCATGATCGTTTCTCGTTTTTTGCATTTTTCGGCCAAAAAACTAGAATTACGCCCGATTCCCATATTTTCGTGCGCTATACCCACGCCTTCCAAGTGGTCCGGGGAGCCGCGGACCCCGATCGCCTAAAATTTATCCGGACTATCAAATACGACCTAAGGTACCATAGTCACTGCCCCACCATGATCGTTCCAAATGCTTTGCATTTTTCGGCCAAAAAACTAGAACTCCGCGCGCTTTGCTTATTTTCGTGTGCTATAGCTTACGCCTTCCAAGTGGTCCCGGGAGCCGTGGACCCCGATCGCCTAAAATTTTCCGGGCCATCAAATATGACCTAGGGAACCATAGTCACCGCCCCGCCATGATCGTTCCTCATTTATTGCATTTTTCGGCCAAAAAACTAGAATTCCGCTCGATTACCATATTTTTGTGTGCTATTGCCCACGCCTTCCGAGTGGCCCGGGCCGCCGGACTCGGATCGCCTAAAAAATTTTCGGGCCATCAATTAGGACCTAAGGAACCATAGTCACCACCTCGCCATGATCGTTCCTCATTTTTTGTATTTTTTGGCCAAAAAACTAGAATTTCGCCCGATTCCCATATTTTTGTGTGCTATCGCCCACGCCTTCCGAGTGGGTCGGGCCCCCTGAGCCGGATCGCCTAAAAATTTTCCGGACTATCAAATTCGACCTAAGGAACCATAGTCACCTCCCCGCCATGATCGTTCCTAGTCTTTTGCATTTTTCAGCCAAAAAACTAGAATTCCGCGCGATTTCCATATTTTCGTGTGCTTTAGCCCACGCCTTCCAAGGGGTCCCGGGAACCCCGAACCCCAATCGCCTAAAAATTTTCCGGGTCATCAAATACGACCGAAGGAACCATAGTAACCACCCCACCATGATCGTTCCTCATTCTTTGCATTTTTCGGCCAAACAACTAGAATTCCGCGCGATTCCCAAATTTTTGTGTGTTATAGCCCACGCCTTCCGAGTGGTCCCGGGACCTCCTGACCCCTATCGCCTAAAAATTTTCCGGACTATAAAATACGACCTAAGGAACCATAGTCACCGCCCCGCCATGATCGTTCCTAGTCTTTTGCGTTTTTCAGCCAAAAAACTTGAATTCCGCGCGATTTCCATATTTTCGTGTGCTTTAGCCCACGCCTTCCAACGGTTCCCGGGCACCCCAAACCCCGATCGCCTAAAAATTTTCCGGGCCATCAAATACGACCTAAGGAACCATAATAACCACCCCACCATGATCGTTCCTAATTTTTTGCGTTTTTCGGCCAAACAACTAGAATTACGCGTGATTCCCATATTTTTGTGTGTTATAGCCCACACCTTCCGAGTGGTCCCGGGACCTCCGGACCCCTATCGCCTAAAATTTTTCCGGACTATCAAATACGACCTAAGGAACCATAGTATCTGCCCCGCCATGATCGTTCCTCAATTTTTGCGTTTTTGGGCCAAACAACTAGAATTCTGCGCGATCCCATATTTTTGTGTGTTATAGCCCACGCCTTCCGAGTGGTCCCGGGACCCCCGGAACCCCGATCGCCTAAAATTTTTTCGGGCCGTCAAATACGACCTAAGGAACCATAGTAACCGCCCCGCCATCATCGTTTCTCATTTTTTGCATTTTCGGCCAAAAAACTAGAATTACGCCTGATTCCCATATTTTCGTGTGCTATACCCACGTCTTCCAAGTGGTTCGGGGAGCCGCGGACCCCGATCGCCTAAAAATTTTCCGGACTATCAAATACGACCTAAGGTACCATAGTCACCGCCCCGCCATGATCGTTCCTCATTTATTGCATTTTTTTGGCCCAAAAAACTAGAATTCCGCTCGATTACCATATTTTTGTGTGCTACTGCCCACGCCTTCCGAGTGGGCCGGGCCGCCGGACTCGGATCGCCTAAAAAATTTTCGGGCCATCAATTAGGACCTAAGGAACCATAGTCACCACCTCGACATGATCGTTCTTCATTTTTTGCATTTTTGGCCAAAAAACTAGAATTTCGCCCGATTCCCTTATTTTTGTATGCTATCGCCCACGCCTTCCGAGTGGGTCGGGCCCCCCTGAGCCGGATCGCCTAAAAATTTTCCGGACTATCAAATACGACCTAAGAAACCATAGTCACCTCCCCGCCATGATCGTTCCTAGTCTTTTGTGTTTTTCAGCCAAAAAACTAGAATTCCGCGCGATTTCCATATTTTCGTGTGCTTTAGCCCACGCCTTCCAAGGGGTCCCGGGAACCCCGAACCCCGATCGCCTAAAAATTTTCCGGGTCATCAAATACGACCTATAGAACCATAGTAACCACCCCACCATGATCGTTCCTCATTTTTTGCGTTTTTCGGCCAAACAACTAGAATTCCGCACGATTCCCATATTTTTGTGTGTTATAGCCCACGCCTTCCGAGTGGTCCCGGGACCTCCTGACCCCTATCGCCTAAAAATTTTCCGGACTATCAAATACGACCTAAGGAACCAAAGTCACCGCCCCGCCATGATCGTTCCTAGTCTTTTGCGTTTTTCAGCCAAAAAACTAGAATTCCGCGCGATTTCTATATTTTCGTGTGCTTTAGCCCACGCCTTCCAAGGGGTCCCGGGAACCCCGAACCCCGATCGCCTAAAAATTTTCCGGGCCATCAAATACGACCTAAGGAACCATAGTAACCACCCCACCATGATCGTTCCTCATTTTTTGCATTTTTCGGCCAAACAACTAGAATTACACGTGATTCCCATATTTTTGAGTGTTATAGCCCACACCTTCCGAGTGGTCCCGGGACCTCCGGACCCCTCTCGCCTAAAATTTTTCCGGACTATCAAATACGACCTAAGGAACCATAGTATCCGCCCAGCCATGATCGTTCCTAGTTTTTTCCATTTTTCGGCCAAAAAACTAGAATTCCGCGCGATTCCCATATTTTCGTGTCCTATAGCCCATGCCTTCCAAGTGAACCCGGGAACTCCGGACCCCTATCGCCTAAAATTTTTCCGGACTATCAAATACGACCTAAGGAACCATAGTCACCGCCCAGCCATGATCATTCCTCATTTGTTGCGTTTTTCGGCCAAAAAACTAGAATTTCGCCCGATTACAATATTTTTGTGTGCTATGGCCCACCCTTCCAAGTTGTTCCGTGACCCCCGGAACCCCGATCGCCTAAAATTTTTCCGGGCTGTCAAATACGACCTAAGGAACCATAGTAACCACCCCGCCATCATCGTTTCTCATTTTTTGCATTTTCGGCCCAAAAACTAGAATTACGCCCGATTCCCATATTTTCGTGTGCTATACCCACGCCTTCCAAGTGGTTCGGGGAGCCGCGGACCCCGATCGCCTAAAAATTTTCCGGACAATCAAATACGACCTAAGGTACCATAGTCACCGTCCCGCCATGATCGTTCCTCATTTATTTCATTTTTCGGCCAAAAAACTAGAATTTCGCTCGATTACCATATTTTTGTGTGCTACTGCCCACGCCTTCCGAGTGGGCCGGGCCGCCGGGCTCGGATCGCATAAAAAGTTTTCGAGCCATCAATTAGGACCTAAGGAACCATAGTCACCGCCTCGCCATGATCGTTCCTCATTTTTTGCGTTTTTCGGCCAAACAACTAGAATTCCGCGCGATTCCCATATTTTTGTGTGTTATAGCCCACGCCTTCCGAGTGGTCCTGGAACCTCCGGACCCCTATCGCCTAATATTTTTCTGGACAATCAAATAAGACCAAAGGAACCATAGTCACCGCCCTGCCAAGATCTTTCCACATTTTTTGCATGTTACTGAAAAAGACCTAGAATTTCGCCCGATTCCCATATTTTTGTGTGCTATACCCACACATTCCGAGTGGTCCCAAGAACCGCGGACCCCGATCGCCTAAAATTTTTCCAGGCAATCAAATACGACATAAGGAACCATAGTATCCGCCCCGCCATGATCGTTCCTTATTTTTTGCATTTTTCGGCCAAACAACTAGAATTACGCGTGATTCCCATATTTTTGTGTGTTATAGCCCACGCCTTCCGAGTGGTCCCAGGACCTCCTGACCCCTATCACCTAAAAATTTTCCGGACTATCAAATACGACCTAAGGAACCATAGTATCCGCCCCGCCATGATCGTTCCTCATTTTTTGCGTTTTTCGGCCAAACAACTAGAATTCTGCGCGATTCCCATATTTTTGTGTGTTATAGCCCACGCCTTCCGAGTGGTCCCGGGACCTCCGGACCCCTATCGCCTAATATTTTTCTAGACAATCAAATAAGACCAAAGGAACCATAGTCACCGCCCTGCCAAGATCTTTCCACATTTTTTGCATGTTACTGAAAAAGACCTAGAATTTCGACCGATTCCCATATTTTTGTGTGCTATACCCACACATTCCGAGTGGTCCCAAGAACCGCGGACCCCGATCGCCTAAAATTTTTCCGGGCAATCAAATACGACATAAGGAACCATAGTATCCACCCCGCCATGATCGTTCCTTATTTTTTGCATTTTTCGGCCAAACAACTAGAATTACGCGTGATTCCCATATTCTTGTGTGTTATAGCCCACACCTTCCGAGTGGTCCCGGGACCTCCGGACCCCTATCGCCTAAAATTTTTCCGGACTATCAAATACGAGCTAAGGAACTATAGTATCCGCCCCGCCATGATCGTTCCTCATTGTTTGCGTTTTTCGGCCAAACAACTAGAATTCCGCGCGATCCCATATTTTTGTTTGTTATAGCCCACGCTTTCCGAGTGGTCCCGGGTCTCCGGACCCCTATCGCCTAAAATTTTTCCGGACTATCAAATACGACCTAAGGAACCATAGTATCCGCCTCGCCATGATCGTTCCTCATTTTTTGCGTTTTTCAGCCAATCAACTAGAATTCCGCGCGATTCCCATATTTTTGTGCGTTATAGCCCACGCCTTCCGAGTGGTCCCGGGACCTCCGGACCCCAATCGCCTAATATTTTTCTGGACTATCAAATAAGACCAAAGGAACCATAGTCACCGCCCTGCCAAGATCTTTCCACATTTTTTGCATGTTACTAAAAAAGACCTTGAATTTCGCCCGATTCCTATATTTTCGTGTGCTATACCCACACATTCCGAGTGGTCCCAAGAGTCGCGGACCCCGTTCATCTAAAATTTTTCCGGGCAATCAAATACGACCTATGGAACCATAGTATCCGCCCCGCCATGATCGTTCCTTATTTTTTGCATTTTTCGGCCAAACAACTAGAATTACGAGTGATTCCCATATTTTTGTGTGTTATAGCCCACACCTTCCGAGTGGTCCCGGGACCTCCGGACCCCTATCGCCTAAAATTTTTCCGGACTATCAAATACGAGCTAAGGAACCATAGTATCCGCCCCGCCATGATTGTTCCTCATTTTTTGCGTTTTTCGGCCATACAACTAGAATTCCGCGCGCTTCCCATATTTTTGTGTGTTATAGCCCACGCCTTCCGAGTGGTCCCGGGACCTCCGGACCCCTATCGCCTAATATTTTTCTGGACTATCAAATAAGACCAAAGGAACCATAGTCACCGCCCTGCCAAGATCTTTCCACATTTTTTGCATGTTACTGAAAAAGACCTAGAATTTCGCCCGATTCCCATATTTTCGAGTGCTATACCCACACATTCTGAGTGGTCCCAAGAGCCGCGGACCCCGATTGCCTAAAATTTTTCCGGGAAATCAAATACGACCTAAGGAACCATATCGTCCCCCCCATGATCGTTCCTTATTTTTTGCATTTTTCGGCCAAACAACTAGAATTACGCGTGATTCCCATATTTTTGTCCTGTTATAGCCCACACCTTCCGAGTGGTCCCGGGACCTCCGGACCCCTATCGCCTAAAATTTTTCCGGACTATTAAATACGAGCTAAGGAACCTTAGTATCCGCCCCGCCATGATCGTTCCTCTTTTTTTGCATTTTTCGGCCAAACAACTAGAATTCCGCGCGATCCCATATTTTTGTGTGTTATAGCCCACGCCTTCCGAGTGGTCCCGGGTCTCCGGACCCCTATCGCCTAAAATTTTTCCGGACTTTCAAATATGACCTAAGGAACCATAGTCACCGCCCAGCCATGATCGTTCCTAGTTTTTTCCGTTTTTCGGCCAAAAAACTAGAATTCCGCGCGATTCCCATATTTTCGTGTCCTATAGCCCACGCCTTCCAAGTGAACCCGGGAACTCCGGACCCCTATCGCCTAAAATTTTTCCCGACTATCAAATACGACCTAAGGAACCATAGTCACTGCCCAGCCATGATCATTCCTCATTTGTTGCGTTTTTCGGCCAAAAAACTAGAATTCCGCCCGATTACAATATTTTTGTGTGCTATTGCCCACCCTTCCAAGTGGTTCCGGGACCCCCGGACCCCGATGCCTAAAATTTTTCCGGGCTGTCAAATACGACCTAAGGAACCATAGTAACCGCCCCGCCATCATCGTTTCTCATTTTTTGCATTTTTCGGCCAAAAAACTAGAATTACACCCGATTCCCATATTTTCGTGTGCTATACCCACGCCTTCCAAGTGGTCCGGGGAGCCGTGGACCCCGATCGCCTAAAATTTTTCCGGACTATCAAATACGACCTAAGGTACCATAGTCACCGCCCCACCATGATCGTTCCAAATACTTTGCATTTTTCGGCCAAAAAACTAGAACTTCGCGCGATTTGCATATTTTAGTGTGCTATAGCTTACGCCTTCCGAGTGATCCCGGGAGCCGTGGACCCCGATCGCCTAAAATTTTTCGGGCCATCAAATGCGACCTAAGGAACCATAGTCACCGCCCCGCCATGATCATTCCTCATTTATTGCGCTTTTCGGTCAAAAAACTAGAATTCCGCTCGATTACCATATTTTTGTGTGCTATTGCCCACGCCTTCCGAGTGGGCTGGGCCGCCGGACTCGGATCGCCTAAAAAGTTTTCGGGCAATCAATTAAGACATAAGGAACCATAGTCACCGCCTCGCCATGATCGTTCCTCATTTTTTTTTACATTTTTTGGCCAAAAAACTAGAATTCCGCTCGATTCCCATATTTTTGTGTGCTATCGCCCACTCCTTCCGAGTGGGTCGGGCCCCCCGGAGCCGGATTGCCTAAAAATTTTACGGACTATAAAATACGACCTAAGGAACCATAGTCATCGCCCCGCCATGATCGTTCCTAGTCTTTTGCGTTTTTCAGCCAAAAAACTAGAATTCCGTGCGTTTTCCATATTTTCGTGTGCTTTAGCCCACGCCTTCCAAGGGGTCCCGGGAACCCCGAACCCCGATCGCCTAAAAATTTTCCGGGACATCAAATACGACCTAAGGTACCCTAGTAACCACCCCGCCATGACCGTTCCTCATTATTTGCGTTTTTCGGCCAAATAACTAGAATTTCGCGCGATTCCCATATTTTTATGTGTTATAAGCCCACGCCTTCCGAGTGGTCCCGGGACCTCCTGACCCCTATCGCCTAAAATTTTTCCGGACTATCAAATACGACCTAAGGAACCATAGTATCCGCCCCGCCATGATCGTTCCTCATTTTTTGCGTTTTTCGGCCAAACAACTAGAATTCCGCACGATTCCCATATTTTTGTGTGTTATAACCCACGCCTTCCGAGTGGTCCCGGGACCTCCGGACCCTTATTGCTTAATATTTTTCCGGACTATCAAATAAGACCAAAGGAACCATAATCACCGCCCTGCCAAGATCTTTCCACATTTTTTGCATGTTACTGAAAAAGACCTAGAATTTCGCCCGATTCCCATATTTTCGTGTGCTATACCCACGCATTCCGAGTGGTCCCAAGGGCCGCGGACCCCGATCGCCTAAAATTTTTCCGGGCAATCAAATACGACCTAAGAACCATAGTATCCGCCCCGCCATGATCGTTCCTTATTTTTTGCATTTTTCGGCCAAACAACTAGAATTCCACGCGATTCCCATATTTTTGTGTGTTATAGCCCACACCTTCCGAGTGGTCCCGGGACCTCCAGACCCCTATCGCCTAAAATTTTTCCGGACTATCAAATACGACCTAAGGAACCATTGTATCCGCCCCGCCATGATCGTTCCTCATTTTTTGCGTTTTTCGGCCAAACAACTAGAATTCCGCGCGATCCCATATTTTTGTGTGTTATAGCCCACGCCTTCCGAGTGGTCCCGGGTCTCCGGACCCCTATCGCCTAAAATTTTTCCGGACAATCAAATACGACCTAAGGAACCATAGTCACCGCCCTGCCAAGATCTTTCCACATTTTTTGCATGTTACTGAAAAAGACCTAGAATTTCGCCCGATTCCCATATTTTCGTGTGCTATACCCACGCATTCCGAGTGGTCCCAAGAGCCGCGGACCCCGATCGCCTAAAATTTTTCCGGGCAATCAAATACGACCTAAGGAACCATAGTATCTGCCCCGCCATGATCGTTCCTTATTTTTTTGCATTTTTCGGCCAAACATCAAGAATTCCGCGCGATTCCCATATTTTTGTGTGTTATAGCCCACACCTTTCGAGTGGTCCCGGGACCTCCGGACCCCTATCGCCTAAAATTTTTCCGGACTATCAAATACGACCTAAGGAACCATAGTATCCGCCCCGCCATGATCGTTCCTCATTTTTTGCGTTTTTCGGCCAAACAACTAGAATTCCGCGCGATCCCATATTTTTGTGTGTTATAGCCCACGCCTTCCGAGTGGTCCCGGGTCTCCGGACCCCTATCGCCTACAATTTTTCCGGACTATCAAATATGACCTAAGAAACCATAGTCACCGCCCAGCCATGATCGTTCCAAGTTTTTTCCGTTTTTCGGCCAAAAAACTAGAATTTCGCGCGATTCCCATATTTTCGGGTCCTACAACCCACGCCTTCCAAGTGAACCCGGGAACTCCGGACCCCTATCGCCTAAAATTTTTCCGGACTATCAAATACGACCTAAGGAACCATAGTAACCGCCCCGCCATCATCGTTTCTCATTTTTTGCATTTTTCGGCCAAAACACTAGAATTACGCCCGATTCCCATATTTTCGTGTGCTATACCCACGCCTTCCAAGTGGTCCGGGGAGCCGCGGACCCCGATCGCCTAAAATTTTCTGGGCCATCAAATATGACCTAAGGAACCATAGTCACCGCCCCGCCATGATCGTTCCTCATTTATTGCATTTTTCGGCCAAAAAACTAGAATTCCGCTCGATTACCATATTTTTGTGTGCTATTGCCCAAGCCTTCCGAGTGGGCCGGGCCGCCGGACTCGGATCGCCTAAAAAATTTTCGGGCCATCAATTAGGACCTAAGGAACCATAGTCACCGCCTCGCCATGATCGTTCCTCATTTTTTGCATTTTTTGGCCAAAAAACTAGAATTCCGCCCGATTCCCATATTTTTGTGTGCTATCGCCCACGCCTTCCGAGTGGGTCGGTCCCCCGGAGACGGATCGCCTAAAAATTTTCCGGACTATAAAATACGACCTAAGGAACCATAGTATCCGCCCTGCCATGATCGTTCCTCATTTTTTGCGGTTTTTGGCCAAACAACTAGAATTCCGCGCGATTCCCATATTTTTGTGTGTTATAGCCCACGCCTTCCGAGTGGTCCTGGGACCTCCGGACCCCTATCGCCTAATATTTTTCCGGACTATCAAATAAGACCAAAGGAACCATAGTCACCGCCCTGCCAAGATCTGTCCACATTTTTTGCATGTTACTTAAAAAGACCTAGAACTTCGCCCGATTCCCATTTTTTCGTGTGCTATAACCACGCATTCCGAGTGGTCCCAAGAGTCGCGGACCCCGATCGCCTAAAAATTTTCCGGGCAATCAAATACGACCTAAGGAACCATAGTATCCTCCCCGCCATGATCGTTCCTTATTTTTTGCGTTTTTCGGCCAAACAACTAGAATTACGCGCGATTCCCATATTTTTGTGTGTTATAGCCCACACCTTCCGAGTGGTCCCGGGACCTCCGGACCCCTATCGACTAAAATGTTTCTGGACTATCAAATACGACCTAAGGAACCATAGTATCCGCCCCGCCATGATCGTTCCTCATTTTTTGCGTTTTTCGGCCAAACAACTAGAATTCCACTCGATCCCATATTTTTGTGTGTTATAGCCCACGCCTTCCGAGTGGTCCCGGGTCTCCGGACTCCTATCGCCTACAATTTTTCTGGACTATCAAATATGACCTAAGAAACCATAGTCACCGCCCAGCCATGATCGTTCCTAGTTTTTTCCGTTTTTCGGCCAAAAAACTAGAATTCCGCGCGATTCCCATATTTTCGTGTCCTATAGCCCACGCCTTCCAAGTGAACCCGGGAACTCCGGACCCCTATCGCCTAAAATTTTTCCGGACTATCAAATACGACCTAAGGAACCATAGTCACCGTCCAGCCATGACCATTCCTCATTTGTTGCGTTTTTCGGCCAAAAAACTAGAATTCTGCCCGATTACAATATTTTTGTGTGCTATTGCCCACCCTTCCAAGTGGTTACGGGACCCCCGGACCCCGATCGACTAAAATTTTTTCGGGCCATCAAATACGACCTAAGGAACCATAATAACCGCCCCGCCATCATCGTTTCTCATTTTTTGCATTTTTCGGCCAAAAAATTAGAATTACGCCCGATTCCCATATTTTCGTGTGCTATACCCACGCCTTACAAGTGGTCCGGGGAGCCGCGGACCCCGATCGCCTAAAATTTTCCGGGCCATCAAATACGACCTAAGGAACCATAGTCACCACCCCGCCATGATCGTTCCTCATTTATTGTATTTTTCGGCCAAAAAACTAGAATTCCGCTCGATTACCATATTTTTGTGTGCTATTGCCCAAGCCTTCCGAGTGGGCCGGGCCGCCGGACTCGGATCGCCTAAAAAAAATTTGGGCCATCAATTAGGACCTAAGTAACCATAGGCACCGCCTCGCCATGATCGTTCCTCATTTTTTGCATTTTTTGGCCAAAAAACTAGAATTCCGCCCGATTCCCATATTTTTGTGTGCTATCGCCCACGCCTTCTGAGTGGGTCGGGCCCCCCGGAGCCGGATCGCCTAAAAATTTTCCGGACTATAAAATACGACCTAAGGAACCATAGTATCCGCCCCGCCATGATCGTTCCTCATTTTTTGTGGTTTTTGGCCAAACAACTAGAATTCCGCGCGATTCCCATATTTTTGTGTGTTATAGCCCACGCCTTCCGAGTGGTCCTAGGACCTCCGGACCCCTATCGCCTAATATTTTTCCGGACTATCAAATACAACCATAGTATCCGCCCCGCCATGATCGTTCCACATTTTTTGCGTTTTTCGGCCAAACAACCAGAATTCCGCGCGATTCCCATATTTTTGTGTGTTATAGCCCACGCCTTCCGAGTGGTCCCGGGACCTCCGGACCCCTATTGCCTAATATTTTTTCGGACTATCAAATAAAACCAAAGGAACCATAGTCACCGCCCTGCTAAGATCTTTCCACATTTTTTGCATGTTACTGAAAAAGACCTAGAATTTCGCCCGATTCCCATATTTTCGTGTGCTATACCCACACATTTCGAGTGGTCCCAAGAGCCGCGGACCCCGATCGCTTAAAATTTTTCCGGGCAATCAAATACGACCTAAGGAACCATAGTATCCGCCCCGCCATGATCGTTCCTTATTTTTTGTGTTTTTCGGCCAAAGAACTAGAATTCCGCGCGATTCCCATATTTTTGTGTGTTATAGCCCACACCTTCCGAGTGGTCCCGGGACCTCATGACCCCTATCGCCTAAAATTTTTCCGGACTATCAAATACGACCTAAGGAACCATAGTATCCGCCCCGCCATGATCGTTCCTCATTTTTGCGTTTTCCGGCCAAACAACTAGAATTCCGCGCGATCCCATATTTTTATGTGTTATAGCCCACGCCTTCCGAGTGGTCCAGGGTCTCTGGACCCCTATCGCCTAAAATTTTTCCGGACTATCAAATAAGACCTAAGGAACCATTGTCACCGCCTAGCCATGATCGTTCCTAGTTGTTTCCGTTTTTCGGCCAAAAAACTAGAATTCCTCGCGATTCCCATATTTTCGTGTCATATAGCCCACGCCTTCCAAGTGAACCCGGGAACTTCGGACCCCTATCGCCTAAAATCTTTTCGGACTATCAAATACGACCTAAGGAACCATAGTCACCGCCCAGCCATGATCATTCCTCATTTGTTGCGTTTTTCGGCCAAAAAACTAGAATTCCGCCCGATAACAATATTTTTGTGTGCTATTGCCCACCCTTCCAAGTGGTTCTCATTTTTTGCATTTTTCGGCCAAAAAACTAGAATTACGCCCAATTCCCATATTTTCGTGTGCTATCCCCACGCCTTCCAAGTGGTCCGGGGAGCCGCGGACCGCGATCGCCTAAAAATTTTCCGGACTATCAAATACGACCTAAGGTACCATAGTCACCACCCCACCATGATCGTTCCAAATGCTTTGCATTTTTCGGCCAAAAAATTAGAACTCCGCGCGATTTGCATATTTTAGTGTGCTATAGCTTACGCCTTCCGAGTGGTCCCGGAAGCCGTGGACCCCGATCGCCTAAAATTTTTCGTGCCATCAAATACGACCTAAGGAACCATAGTCACCGCCCCACCATGATTGTTCCTCATTTATTGCGTTTTTCGGCCAAAAAACTAGAATTCCGCCCGATTCCCATATTTTTGAGTGCTTTAGCCCACGCCTTCCAAGGGGTCCCGGGAACCTTGAACCCCGATCGCCTAAAAATTTTCCGGGCCATCATATACGACCTAAGGAACCATAGTAACCACCCCGCCATGACCGTTTTTCATTTTTTGCGTTTTTCGGCCAAACAACTAGAATTTCGCGCGATTCCCATATTTTTGTGTGTTATAGCCCACGCCTTCCGAGTGGTCCCGGGATCTCCTGACCCCTATCGCCTAAAATTTTTCTGGACTATCAAATACGACCTAAGGAACCATAGTACCGCCCAGCCATGATCGTTCCTAGTTTTTTCCGTTTTTCGGCCAAAAAACTAGAATTCCGCGCGATTCCCATATTTTCGTGTCCTATAGGCCACGCCTTCCAAGTGAACCCGGGAACTCCGGACCCCTATCGCCTAAAAATTTTCTGGACTATCAAATACGACCTAAGGAACCATAGTCACCGCCCAGCCATGATCATTCCTCATTTTTTGCGTTTTTCGGCCAAAAAACTAGAATTCCGCCCGATTACAATATTTTTGTGTGCTGTTGCCCACCCTTCCAAGTGGTTCCGGGACCCCCGGACCCCGATCGCCTAAAATTTTTTCAGGCCGTTAAATACGACCTAAGGAACCATAGTAACCGCCCCGCCATCATCGTTTCTCATTTTTTGCATTTTTCGGCCAAAAAACTAGAATTACGCCTGATTCCCATATTTTCGTGTGCTATACCCACGCCTTCCAAGTGGTCCGGGGAGCCGCGGACCCCGATCGCCTAAAATTTTTCCGGACTATAAAATACGACCTAAGGTACCATAGTCACCACCTCACCATGATCGTTCCAACTACTTTGCATTTTTCGGCCAAAAAACTAGAACTCCGCGCGATTTGCATATTTTAGTGTGCTATAGCTTACGCCTTCCGAATGGTCCCGGGAGCCGTGGACCCCGATCGCCTAAAATTTTCCGGGCCATCAAATATGACCTAAGGAACCATAGTCACCGCCCCGCCATGATCGTTCCTCAGTTATTGCGTTTTTCGGCCAAAAAGCTAGAATTCCCCTCGATTACCATATTTTTGTGTACGATTGCCCACGCCTTCCGAGTGGGCCGGGCCGCCGGACTCGGATTGCTTAAAAAATTTTCGGGCCATCAATTAGGACCTAAGGAACCATAGTCACCGCCTCGCCATGATCGTTCCTCATTTTTTGCATTTTTTGGCCAAAAAACTAGAATTCCGCCCGATTCCCATATTTTTGTGTTCTATCGCCCACGCCTTCCGAGTGGTCCCGAGTCTCCAGACCCCTATCGCCTAAAATTTTTCTGGACTATGAAATAAGACCTAAGTAACCATAGGCACCACCCAGCCATGATCGTTCCTGGTTTTTTCCGTTTTTCGGCCAAAAAACTAGAATTCCGCGCGATTCCCATATTTTCGTTTCCTATAGGCCACGCCTTCCAAGTGAACCCGGGAACCCTGGACCCCTATCGCCTAAAATTTTTCTGGACTGTCAAATACGACCTAAGGAACCATAGTCACCGCCCAGCCATGATCACTCCTCATTTTTTGCGTTTTTCGGCCAAAAAACTAGAATTCCGCCCGATTACAATATTTTTATGTGCTATTGCCCACCCTTCCAAGTGGTTCCGGGACCCCCGGACCCCGATCGCCTAAAATATTTCCGGGCCGTCAAATACGACCTAAGGAACCATAGTAACCTCCCCGCTATCATCGTTTCTCATTTTTTGCATTTTTCGGCCAAAAAACTAGAATTACGCCCGATTCCCATATTTTCGTGTGCTATACCCACGCCTTCCAAGTGGTCCGGGGAGTCGCGGACCCCGATCGCCTAAAAATTTTCCGGACTATGAAATACGACCTAAGGTACCATAGTCACCACCCCACCATGATCGTTCCAACTACTTTGCATTTTTCGGCCAAAAAACTTGAACTCTGCGCGATTTGCATATTTTAGTGTGCTATAGCTTACGCCTTCCGAGTGATCCTGGGAACCGTGGACCCCGATCGCCTAAAATTTTCTGGGCCATCAAATACAACCTAAGGAACCATAGTCACCGCCCCGCCATGATCGTTCCTCATTTATTGCATTTTTCGGCCAAAAAACTAGAATTCCCCTCTATTACCATATTTTTGTGTGCTATTGCCCACGCCTTCCGAGTGGGCCGGGCTGCCGGACTCGGATCGCTTAAAAAATTTTCGGGCCATCAATTAGGACCTAAGGAACCATAGTCACCACCTCGCCATGATCGTTCCTCAATTTTTTGCATTTTTTGGCCAAAAAACTAGAATTCCGCCTGATTCCCATATTTTTGTGTGCTATCGCCCACGCCTTCCGAGTGGGTCGAGGCCCCCGGAGCCGGATCGCCTAAAAATTTTCCGGACTATAAAATACGACCTAAGGAACCATAGTCACCGCCCCGCCATGATCGTTCCTAGTTTTTTGCGTTTTTCAGCCAAAAAACTAGAATTCCGCGCGATTCCCATATTTTCGTGTGCTTTAGCCCAAGCCTTCCAAGGGGTCCCGGGAAGCCCGAACCCCGATCGCCTAAAAATTTTCCGGGCCATCAAATACAACCTAAGGAACCATAGTAACCACCCTGCCATGATCGTCCCTCATTTTTTGCATTTTTCGGCCAAACAACTAGAATTCCGCGCGATTCCCATATTTTTGTGTGTTATAGCCCACGCCTTCCGAGTGGTCCCAGGACCTCCTGACCCCTATCGCCTAAAAATTTTCCGGACTATCAAATACGACCTAAGAAACCATAGTATCCGCCCCGCCATGATCGTTCCTCATTTTTTGCGTTTTTCGGCCAAACAACTAGAATTTCGCGCGATTCCCATATTTTCGTGTCCTATAGCCCACGCCTTTTAAGTGAACCTGGGAACTCCGGACCCCTATCGCCTAAAATTTTTCCGGACTATCAAATACGACCTAAGGAACCATAGTCACCGCCCAGCCATGATCATTGCTCATTTGTTGCGTTTTTCGGCCAAAACACTAGAATTCCGCCCGATTACCATATTTTTGTGTGCTATTGCCCACCCTTCCAAGTGGTTCCGGGACCCCCGGACCCCGATCGCCTAAAAATTTTCTGGGCTGTCAAATACGACCTAAGGAACCATAGTAACCGCCCCGCAATCATCGTTTCTCATTTTTCGGCCAAAAAACTAGAATTCCCCGCGATTCCCATATTTTCGTGTGCTATAACCACGCCTTCCAAGTGGTCCGGGGAGCCGCGGACCCCGATCGCCTAAAATTTTTCCGGACTATCAAATACAACTAAGGTACCATAGTCACCGCCCCACCATGATCGTTCCAATGGCTTTGCATTTTTCGGCCAAAAAACTAGAACTCCGCGCGATTTGCATATTTTAGTGTGCTATAGCTTACGCCTTCCGAGTGGTCCCGGGAGCCGTGGACCCCGATCGTCTAAAATTTTCCGGGCCATCAAATACGACCTAAGGAACCATAGTCACCGCCCAGCCATGATCGTTCCTCATTTATTGCGTTTTTCGGCCAAAAAACTAGAATTCCGCTCGATTACCATATTTTTGTGTGCTATTGCCCACGCCTTCCGAGTGGGCCGGGCCGCCGGACTCGGATCGCCTAAAAAAATTTCGGGCCATCAATGAGGACCTAAGGAACCATAGTCACCGCCTCGCCATGATCGTTCCTTATTTGTTTCATTTTTTGGCCAAAAAACTAGAATTCCGCCCGATTCCCATATTTTTGTGTGCTATCGCCCACGCCTTCCGAGTGGGTCGGGTCCCCCGGAGCCTGATCGCCTAAAAATTTTCCGGACTATCAAATACGACCTAAGGAACCATAGTCACCGCCCCGCCATGATCGTTCCTAGTGTTTTGCGTTTTTCAGCAAAAAAACTAGAATTCCGCGCAATTTCCATATTTTCGTGTGCTTTAGCCCACGCCTTCCAAGGGGTCCCGGGAACCCCGAACCCCGATCACCTAAACATTTTCCGGGCCATCAAATACGACCTAAGGAACCATAGTAACCTCCCCGCCATGATCGTTCCTCATTTTTTGCGTTTTTCGGCCAAACAACAAGAATTCCGCACGATTCCCATATTTTTGTGTGTTATAGCCCACGCCTTCCGAGTGGTCCCGGGACCTCCTGACCCCTATCGCCTAAAATTTTTCCGGACTATCAAATACGACCTAAGGAACCATAGTATCCGCCCCACCATGATCGTTCCTCATGTTTTGCGTTTTTCGGCCAAACAACTAGAATTCCGCGCGATTCCCATATTTTTGAGTGTTATAGCCCACGCCTTCCGAGTGGTCCCGGGACCTCCGGACCCCTATCGCCTAATATTTTTCCGGACTATCAAATAAGACCAAAGGAACCATAGTCACCGCCCTGCCAAGATCTTTCCACATTTTTTGCATGTTACTGAAAAAGACCTAGAATTTCGCCCGATTCCCATATTTTCGTGTGCTATACCCACGCATTCTGAGTGGTACCAAGAGCCGCGGACCCCGATCGCCTAAAATTTTCCGGGCAATCAAATACGACCTAAGGAACCATAGTAGACGCCCCGCCATGATTGTTCCTTATGTTTTGCGTTTTTCGGCCAAACAACTAGAATTCCGCGTGATTCCCATATTTTTGTGTGTTATAGCCCACACCTTCCGATTGGTCCCGGGAGCTCCGGACCCCTATCGCCTAAAATTTTTCCGGACTATCAAATACGACCTAAGGAACCATAGTATCCGCCCTGCCATGATCGTTCCTCATTTTTTGCGTTTTTCGGCCAAACAACTAGAATTCCGCGCGATCCCATATTTTTGGGTGTTATAGCCAACGCCTTCCGAGTGGTCCCGGGTCTCCGGACCCCTATCGCCTAAAATTTTTTCGGACTATCAAATAAGACCTAAGGAACCATAGTCACCGCCCAGCCATGATCGTTCATAGTTTTTTCCGTTTTTCGGCCAAAAAACTAGAATTCCGCGCGATTCCCATATTTTCGTGTCCTATAGCCCACTCCTTCGAAGTGAACCCGGGAACTCCGGACCCCTATCGCCTAAAATTTTTTCGGACTATCAAATACGACCTAAGGAACCATAGTCACCGCCCATCCATGTCATTCCTCATTTGTTGCGTTTTTCGGCCAAAAAACTAGCATTCCGCCCGATTACAATATTTTTGTGTGCTATTGCCCTACCTTCCAAGTGGTTCCGGGACCCCCGGACCCCGATCGCCTAAAAGTTGTCCAGGCCATCAAATACGACCTAAGGAACCATAGTAACCGCCCCGCCATCATAGTTTCTCATTTTTCGTCCAAAAAACTAGAATTACGCCCAATTCCCATATTTTCGTGTGCTATACCCACGCCTTCCAGGTGGTCCGGGGAGACGCGGACCCCGATCGCCTAAAAGTTTTTCGGACTATCAAATACGACCTAAGGTACCATAGTCACCGCCCCACCATGATCGTTCCAAATGCTTTGACTTTTTCGGCCAAAAAACTAGAACTCCGCGCGATTTGCATATTTTAGTGTGCTATAGCTTACGCCTTCCGAGGGGTCCCGGGAGCCGTAGACCCCGATCGCCTAAAATTTTCCGGGCCATCAAATACGACCTAAGGAACCATAGTCACCGCCAGCCATGATCGTTCCTCATTTATTGCGTTTTTCGGCCAAAAAACAAGAATTCCGCTCGATTACCATATTTTTGTGTGCCATTGCCCACACCTTCCGAGTGGTCCCGGGACCTCCGGACCCCTATCGCCTAAAATTTTTCCGGACTATCAAATACGACCTAAGGAACCATAGTATTCGCCCGCCATGATCGTTCCTCATTTTTTGCGTTTTTCGGCCAAACAACTAGAATTCCGCGCGATTCCCATATTTTTGTGTGTTATGCCCGCGCCTTCCGAGTGGTCCCGGGACCTCCGGACCCCTATCGCCTAATATTTTTCCGGACTATCAAATAAGACCAAAGGAATCATAGTCACCGCCCTTCCAAGATCTTTCCACATTTTTTGCATGTTACTGAAAAAGACCTAGAATTTCGCCCGATTCCCATATTTTCGTGTGCTATACCCACGCATTCCGAGTGGTCCCAAGAGCCGCGGACCCCGATCGCCTAAAATTTTTCCGGGCAATCAAATACGACCTAAGGAACCATAGCATCCATCCTGCCATGATCGTTCCTCATGTTTTGTATTTTTCGGCCAAACAACTAGAATTCCGCGCGATCCCATATTTTTGTGTGTTATAGCCCACGCCTTCCGAGTGGTCCCGGGTCTCCGGACCCCTATCGCCTAAAATTTTTCCGGACTATCAAATAAGACCTAAGGAACCATAGTCACTGCCCAGCCATGATCGTTTCTAGTTTTTTCCATTTTTTGGCCAAAAAAATAGAATTCCGCGCGATTCCCATATTTTCGTGTCCTATAGCCCATGCCTTCCAAGTGAACCCGGGAACTCCGGACCCCTATCGCCTAAAAATTTTCAGGACTATCAAATACGACCTAAGGAACAATAGTCACCGCCCAGCCATGATCATTCCTCATTTGTTGCGTTTTTCGGCCAAAAAACTAGAATTCCGCCCGATTACAATATTTTTGTGTGCTATTGCCCACCCTTCCAAGTGGTTCCGGGACCACCGGACCCCGATCGCCTAAAATTTTTTCGGGCCGTCAAATACAACCTAAGGAACCATAGTAACCGCCCCGCCATCATCGTTTCTCATTTTTTGCATTTTTCGGCCAAAAAACTAGAATTACGCCCGATTCCCATATTTTTGTGTGTTATAGCCCACGCCTTCCGAGTGGTCCCGGGACCTCCTGACCCCTATCGCCTAAAATTTTTCCGGACTATCAAATACGACCTAAGGAACCATAGTATCCGCCCCACCATGATCATTCCAAATGCTTTGCATTTTTCGGACAAAAAACTAGAACTCCGCGCGATTTGCATATTTTAGTGTGCTATAGCTTACGCCTTCCGAGTGGTCCCGGGAGCCGTGGACCCCGATCGCCTAAAATTTTTCGGCCAAAAAACTAGAATTCCGCTCGATTACCATATTTTTGTGTGCTATTGCCCACACCTTCCGAGTGAGCCAGGCCGCCGGACTCGGACCGCCTAAAAATTTTCGGGCCATCAATTAGGACCTAAGGAACCATAGTCACCGCCTCGCCATGATCGTTCCTCATTTTTGCATTTTTTGGCCAAAACACTAGAATTCCGCGCGATTTCCATATTTTTGTGTGCTATCGCCCACGCCTTCCGAGTGGGTCGGCCCCCCCGGAGCCGGATCGCCTAAAAATTTTCCGGACTATCAAATACGACCTAAGGAACCATAGTCACCGCCCCGCCATGATCGTTCCTCAATTTTTGCGTTTTTCGGCCAAAAAACTAGAATTCCGCGCGATTCCCATATTTTCGTGTGCTTTAGCCCACGCCTTCCGAGTGGTCCCAGGACCCCCGAACCCCGATCGCCTAAAAATTTTTCCGGGCCATCAAATACGACCTAAGGAACAATAGTAACCACCCCGCCATGATCGTTCCTCATTTTTTGCGTTTTTCGGCCAAACAACTAGAATTCCGCGCAATTCCCATATTTTTGTGTGTTATAGCCCACGCCTTCCGAGTGGTCCTGGGACCTCCGGACCCCTATCGCCTAATATTTTTCCGGACTATCAAATAAGACCAAAGGAACCATAGTCACCGCCCTGCCAAGATCTTTCCACATTTTTTGCATGTTACTGAAAAAGACCTAGAATTTCGCCCGATTCCCATATTTTCGTGTGCTATACCCACGCTTTCCGAGTGGTCCCAAGAGCCGCGGACCCCGATCGCCTAAAATTTTTCCGGACAATCAAATACGACCTAAGGAATCATAGTATCCGTCCCGCCATGATCGTTCCTTATTATTTGCATTTTTTGGCAAAACAACTAGAATTCCGCGCGATTCCCATATTTTTGTGTGTGATAGCCCACACCTTCCGAGTGGTCCCGGGACCTCCGGACCCCTATCGCCTAAAATTTTTCCGGACTATCAAATACGACCTAAGGAACCATAGTATCCGCCCCGCCATGATCGTTCCTCATTCTTTGCGTTTATCGGCCAAACAACGAGAATTCCGCGCGATCCCATATTTTTGTGTGGTATAGCCCACGCCTTCCGAGTGGTCCCGGGTCTCCGGACCCCTATCGCCTAAAATTTTTCCGGACTATCAAATAAGACCTAAGGAACCATAGTCACCGCCCAGCCATGATCGTTCCTAGTTTTTTCCGTTTTTCGGCCAAAAAACTAGAATTCCGCGCGATTCCCATATTTTCGTGTCCTATAGCCCACGCCTTCCAAGTGAACCCGGGAACTCCGGACCCCTATCGCGTAAAATTTTTCCGGACTATCAAATACGACCTAAGGAACCATAGTCACCGCCCAGCCATGATCATTCCTCATTTGTTGCATTTTTCGGCCAAAAAACTAGAATTCCGCTTGATTACCATATTTTTGTGTGCTATTGCCCACATCTTCCGAGTGGGCCGGGCCGCCGGACTCGGATCGCCTAAAAATTTTCGGGCCATCAATTAGGACCTAAGGAACCATAGTCACCGCCTCACCATGATCGTTCCTCATTTTTGCATTTTTTGGCCAAAAAATTAGAATTCCGCCCGATTCCCATATTTTTGTGTGCTATCGCCCACGCCTTCCGAGTGGGTCGGCCCCCCCGGAGCCGGATCGCCTAAAAATTTTCCGGACTATCAAATACGACCTAAGGAACCATAGTCACCGCCCCGCCATGATCGTTCCTCAATTTTTGCATTTTTCAGCCTAAAAACTAGAATTTCGCGCGATTTCCATATTTTCGTGTGCTTTAGCCCACGCCTTCCAAGGGGTCCCGGGAACCCCGAACCCCGATCGCCTAAAAATTTTCCGGGCCATAAAATATGACATAAGGAACCATAGTAACCACCCCGCCATGATCGTTCCTCAATTTTTGCGTTTTTCGGCCAAACAACTAGAATTCCGCGCGATTCCCATATTTTTGTGTGTTATAGCCCACGCCTTCCGAGTGGTCCCGGGACCTCCTGACCCCTATCGCCTAAAATTTTTCCGGACTATCAAATACGACCTAAGGAACCATAGTATCCGCCCCGCCATGATCGTTCCTCATTTTTGGCATTTTTCGGCCAAACAACTAGAATTCCGCGCAATTCCATATTTTTGTGTGTTATAGCCCACGCCTTCCGAGTGGTCCCGGGACCTCCGGACCCCTATCTCCTAATATTTTTCCGGACTATCAAATAAGACCAAAGGAACCATAGTCACCGCCCTGCCAAGATCTTTCCACATTTTTTGCATGTTACTGAAAAAGACCTAGAATTTCACCCGATTCCCATATTTTCATGTGCTATACCCACGCATTCCGAGTGGTCCCAAGAGCCGCGGACACCGATCGCCTAAAATTTTTCCGGGCAATCAAATACGACCTAAGGAACCATATTATCCGCCCCGCCATGATCGTTCCTTATTTTTTGCATTTTTCGGCAAAACAACTAGAATTCCGTGCGATTCCCATATTTTTGTGTGTGATAGCCCACACCTTCCGAGTGGTCCCGGGACCTCCGGACCCCTATCGCCTAAAATTTTTCCGGACTATCAAATACGACCTAAGGAACCATAGTATCCGCCCCTCCATGATCGTTCCTCATTTTTTGCGTTTTTCGGCCAAACAACGAGAATTCCGCGCGATCCCATATTTTTGTGTGTTATAGCCCACGCCTTCCGAGTGGTCCCGGGTCTCCGGACCCCTATCGCCTAAAATTTTTCCGGACTATCAAATAAGACCTAAAGAACCATAGTCACCGCCCAGCCATGATCGTTCCTAGTTTTTCCGTTTTTCGGCCAAAAAACTAGAATTCCGCGCGATTCCCATATTTTCGTGTCCTATAGCCCACGCCTTCCAAGTGAACCCGGGAAATCCGGACCCCTATCGCGTAAAATTTTTTCGGACTATCAAATACGACCTAAGGAACCATAGTCACCGCCCAGCCATGATCATTCCTCATTTGTTATGTTTTTCGGCCAAAAAACTAGAATTCCGCTCGATTACCATATTTTTGTGTGCTATTGCCCACACCTTCCGAGTGGGCCGGGCCGCCGGACTCGGATCGCCTAAAAATTTTCGGGCCATCAATTAGGACCTAAGGAACCATAGTCACCGCCTCGCCATGATCGTTCCTCATTTTTGCATTTTTTGGCCAAAAAACTAGAATTCCGCCCGATTCCCATATTTTTGTGTGCTATCGCCCACGCCTTCCTAGTGGGTCGGGCCCCCCGGAGCCGGATCGCCTAAAAATTTTCCGGACTATCAAATACGACCTAAGGAACCATAGTCACCGCCTCGCCATGATCGTTCCTAGTCTTTTGCGTTTTTCAGCCAAAAAACTATAATTCCACGCGATTTCCATATTTTCGTGTGCTTTAGCCCACGCCTTCCAAGGGGTCCCGGGAACCCCGAACCCCGATCGCCTAAAAATTTCCGGGAAATCAAATATGACCTAAGGAACCATAGTAACCACCCCGCCATGATCGTTCCTCATTTTTTGCATTTTTCGGCCAAACAACTAGAATTCCGCGCGATTCCCATATTTTTGTGTGTTATAGCCCACGCCTTCCGAGTGGTCCCGGGACCTCCTGACCCCTATCGCCTAAAATTTTTCCGGACTATCAAATACGACCTAAGGAACCATAGTATCCGCCCCGCCATGATCGTTCCTCATTTTTTTGCGTTTTTCGGCCAAACAACTAGAATTCCGCGCAATTCCCATATTTTTATGTGTTATAGCCCACGCCTTCCGAGTGGTCCCGGGACCTCCGGACCCCTATCGCCTAATATTTTTCCGGACTATCAAATAAGACCAAAGGAACCATAGTCACCGCCCTGCCAAGATCTTTCCACATTTTTTGCATGTTACTGAAAAAGACCTAGAATTTCGTCCGATTCCCATATTTTCGTGTGCTATACCCCTGCATTCCGAGTGGTCCCAAGAGCCGCGGACGCCGATCGCCTAAAATTTTTCCGGGCAATCAAATACGACCTAAGGAACCATAGTATCCGCCCCGCCATGATCGTTCCTTATTTTTTGTATTTTTCGGCAAAACAACTAGAATTCCGCACGATTCCCATATTTTTGTGTGTGATAGCCCACACCTTCCGAGTGGTCCCGGGACCTCCAGACCCCTATCGCCTAAAATTTTTCCGGACTATCAAATACGACCTAAGGAACCATAGTATCCGCCCCGCCATGATCGTTCCTCATTTTTTGCATTTTTCGGCCAAACAACGAGAATTCCGCGCGATCCCATATTTTTGTGTGTTATAGCCCACGCCTTCCGAGTGGTCCCGGGTCTCCGGACCCCTATCGCCTAAAATTTTTCCGGCCTATCAAATAAGACCTAAGGAACCATAGTCACTGCCCAGTCATGATCGTTCCTAGTTTTTTCCGTTTTTCGGCCAAAAAACTAGAATTCCGCGCGATTCCCATATTTTCGTGTCCTATAGCCCATGCCTTCCAAGTGAACCCGGGAACTCCGAACCCCTATCGTGTAAAATTTTTCCGGACTATCAAATACGACCTAAGGAACCATAGTCATCGCCCAGCCATGATCATTCCTCATTTGTTGCGTTTTTCGGCCAAAAAATTAGAATTTCGCTCGATTACCATATTTTTGTGTGCTATTGCCCACACCTTCCGAGTGGGCCGGGCCGCCGGACTCGGATCGCCTAAAAATTTTCGGGCCATCAATTAGGACCTAAGGAACCATAGTCACCGCCTCGCCATGATCGTTCCTCATTTTTGCATTTTTTGGCCAAAAAACTAGAATTCCGCCCGATTCCCATATTTTTGTGTGCTATCGCCCACGCCTTCATAGTGGGTCGGGCCCCCCGGAGCCGGATCGCCTAAAAATTTTCCGGACTATCAAATACGACCTAAGGATCCATAGTCACCGCCCCGCCATGATCGTTCCTAGTTTTTTCTGTTTTTTGGCCAAGAAACTAGAATTCCGCGCGATTTCCATATTTTCGTGTGCTTTAGCCCACGCCTTCCAAGGGGTCCCGGGTCTCCGAACCCCGATCACCTAAAACTTATCCGGGCTATCAAATACGACCTAAGGAACCATAGTAACCACCCCGCCATGATCGTTCCTCATTTTTTGTATTTTTCGGCCAAACAACTAGAATTCCGCCCGATTCCCATATTTTTGTGTGTTCCCACGCCTTCCAAGTGGTCCCGGGACCTCCTGACCCTTATCGCCTAAAATTTTTCCGGACTATCAAATACGACCTAAGGAACCATAGTATCCGCCCCGCCATGATCGTTCCTCATTTTTTGCGTTTTTCGGCCAAACAACTAGAATTCCGCGCAATTCCCATATTTTTGTGTGTTATAGCCCACGCCTTCCGAGTGGTCCCGGGACCTCCGGACCCCTATCGCCTAATATTTTTCCGGACTATCAAATAAGACCAAAGGAACCATAGTCACCGCCCTGCCAAGATCTTTCCACATTTTTTGCATGTTACTGAAAAAGACCTAGAATTTCGCCCGATTTCCATATTTTCGTGTGCTATACCCACGCATTCCGAGTGGTCCCAAGAGCCGCGGACACCGATCGCCTGAAATTTTTCCGGGCAATCAAATACGACCTAAGGAACCATAGTATCCGCCCCGCCATGATCGTTCCTTATTTTTTGCATTTTTCGGCAAAACAACTAGAATTCCGCGCGATTCCCATATTTTTGTGTGTGATAGCCCACACCTTCCGAGTGGTCCCGGGACCTCCGGACCGCTATCGCCTAAAATTTTTCCGGACTATCAAATTCGACCTAAGGAACTATAGTATCCGCCCCGCCATGATCGTTCCTCATTTTTTGCATTTTTCGGCCAAACAACGAGAATTCCGCGCGATCCCATATTTTTGTGTATTATAGCCCACGCCTTCCGAGTGGTCCCGGGTCTCCGGACCCCTATCGCCTAAAATTTTTCCGGACTATCAAATAAGACCTAAGGAACCATAGTCACCGCCCAGCCATGATCGTTCCTAGTTTTTTCCGTTTTTCGGCCAAAAAACTAGAATTCCGCGCGATTCCCATATTTTTGTGTCCTATAGCCCATGCCTTCCAAGTGAACCCGGGAACTCCGGACCCCTATCGCGTAAAATTTTTCCGGACTATCAAATACGACCTAAGGAACCATAGTCACCGCCCAGCCATGATCATTCCTCATTTGTTGCGTTTTTCGGCCAAAAAACTAGAATTCCGCTCGATTACCATATTTTTGTGTGCTATTGCCCACACCTTCCGAGTGGGCCGGGCCGCCGGACTCGGATCGCCTAAAAATTTTCGGGCCATCAATTAGGACCTAAGGAACCATAGTCACAACCTCGCCATGATCGTTCCTCATTTTTGCATTTTTTGGCCAAAAAACTAGAATTCCGCCCGATTCCCATATTTTTGTGTGCTATCGCCCACGCCTTCCGAGTGGGTCGGGCCCCCCGGAGCCGGTTCGCCTAAAAATTTTCCGGGCAATCAAATACGACCTAAGGAACCATAGTATCCGCCCCGCCATGATCGTTCCTTATTTTTTGCATTTTTCGGCAAAACAACTAGAATTCCGCGCGATTCCCATATTTTTGTGTGTTATAGCCCACACCTTCCGAGTGGTCCCGGGACCTCCGGACCCCTATCGCCTAAAATTTTTTCGGACTATCAAATACGACCTAAGGAACCATAGTATCTGCCCCGCCATGATCGTTCCTCAATTTTTGCGTTTTTCGGCCAAACAACTAGAATTTCGCGCGATCCCATATTTTTGTGTGTTATAGCCCACGCCTTCCGAGTGGTCCCGCGTCTCCGGACCCCTATCGCCTAAAATTTTTCCGGACTATCAAATAAGACCTAAAGAACCATAGTCACCGCCCAGCCATGATCGTTCCTAGTTTTTTCCTTTTTTCGGCCAAAAAACTAGAAATCCGCGCGATTCCCATATTTTCGTGTCCTATAGCCCTCGCCTTCCAAGTGAACCCGGGAACTCCAGACCCCTATCGCCTAAAATTTTTCCGGACTATCAAATACGACCTAAGGAACCATAGTTACCGCCCAGCCATGATTATTCCTCATTTGTTGCGTTTTTCGGCCAAAAAACTAGAATTCCGCCCGATTACAATATTTTTGTGTGCTATTGCCCACCCTTCCAATTGGTTCCGGGACCCACGGACCCCGATCGCCTAAAATTTTTCTGGGCCATCAAATACGACCTAAGGAACCATAGTAACCGCCCCGCCATCATCGTTTATCATTTTTTGCATTTTTCGGCCAAAAAACTAGAATTACGCCCGATTCCCATATTTTCGTGTGCTATACCCACGCCTTCCAAGTGGTCCGGAGAGCCGCGGACCCCGATCGCCTAAAATTTTTCCGGACTATCAAATACGACCTAAGGTACCATAGTCACCGCCCCACCATGATTGTTCCAAAAGCTTTGTATTTTTCGGCCAAAAAACTAGAACTCCGCGCGATTTGCATATTTTAGTGTGCTATAGCTTACGCCTTCCGAGTGGTCCCGGGAGCCGTGGACCCCGATCGCCTAAAATTTTCCGGGCCATCAAATACGACCTAAGGAACCATAGTCACCGCCCAGCCATGATCGTTCCTCATTTATTGCGTTTTTCGGCCAAAAAACTAGAATTCCGCTCGATTACCATATTTTTGTGTGCTATTGCCCACGCCTTCCGAGTGGGCCGGGCCGCCGGACTCGGATCGCCTAAAAATTTTTCGGGCCATCAATTAGGACCTAAGGAACCATAGTCACCGCCTCGCCATGATCGTTCCTCATTTTTTCATTTTTTGGACAAAAAACTAGAATTCCGCCGGATTCCCATATTTTTGTGTGCTATCGCCCACGCCTTCCTAGTGGGTCGGGCCCCCCGGAGCCGGATCGCCTAAAAATTTTCCGGACTATCAAATACAATCTAAGGAACCATAGTCACCGCCCCGCCATGATCGTTCCTAGTCTTTTGCATTTTTTCTGCCAAAAGACTAGAATTCCGCGCGATTTCCATATTTTCGTGTGCTTTAGCCCGCGCCTTCCAAGGGGTCCCGGGAACCCCGAACCCCGATAGCCTAAAAATTTTCCGGGCCATGAAATACGACATAAGGAACCATAGTAACAACCCCGACATGATCGTTCCTCAATTTTTGTGTTTTTCGGCCAAACAACTAGAATTCCGCGCGATTCCCATATTTTTGTGTGTTATAGCCCACGCCTTCCGAGTGGTCCCGGGACCTCCTGACCCCTATCGCCTAAAATTTTTCCGGACTATCAAATACGACCTAAGGAACCATAGTATCTGCCCCGCCATGATCGTTCCTCATTTTGTGCGTTTTTCGGCCAAACAACTAGAATTCCGCGCGATTCCCATATTTTTGAGTGTTATAGCCCATGCCTTCCGAGTGGTCCCGGGACCTCCGGACCCCTATCGCCTAATATTTTTTCGGACTATCAAATAAGACTAAAGGAACCATAGTCACCGCCCTGCCAAGATCTTTCCACATTTTTTGCATGTTACTGAAAAAGACCAAGAATTTCGCCCGATTCCCATATTTTCGTGTACTATACCCACGCATTCCGAGTGGTCCCAAGAGTCGCAGACCCCGATCGCCTAAAAATTTTCCGGGCAATCAAATACGACCTAAGGAACCATAGTATCCGCCCCGCCATGATCGTTCCTTATTTTTTGCATTTTTCGGCAAAACAACTAGAATTCCGCGCGATTCCCATATTTTTGTGTGTTATAGCCCACACCTTCCGAGTGGTCCCGGGACCTCCGGACCCCTATCGCCTAAAATTTTTCCGGACTATCAAATACGACCTAAGGAACCATAGTATCTGCCCCGCCATGATCGTTCCTCAATTTTTGCGTTTTTCGGCCAAACAACTAGAATTTCGCGCGATCCCATATTTTTGTGTGTTATAGCCCACGCCTTCCGAGTGGTCCCGCGTCTCCGGACCCCTATCGCCTAAAATTTTTCCGGACTATCAAATAAGACCTAAAGAACCATAGTCACCGCCCAGCCATGATCGTTCCTAGTTTTTTCCTTTTTTCGGCCAAAAAACTAGAAATCCGCGCGATTCCCATATTTTCGTGTCCTATAGCCCTCGCCTTCCAAGTGAACCCGGGAACTCCGGACCCCTATCGCCTAAAATTTTTCCGGACTATCAAATACGACCTAAGGAACCATAGTTACCGCCCAGCCATGAAGATTCCTCATTTGTTGCGTTTTTCGGCCAAAAAACTAGAATTCCGCCCGATTACAATATTTTTGTGTGCTATTGCCCACCCTTCCAATTGGTTCCGGGACCCCCGGACCCCGATCGCCTAAAATTTTTCTGGGCCATCAAATACGACCTAAGGAACCATAGTAACCGCCCCGCCATCATCGTTTCTCATTTTTTGCATTTTTCGGCCAAAAAACTAGAATTACGCCCGATTCCCATATTTTCGTGTGCTATACCCACGCCTTCCAAGTGGTCCGGAGAGCCGCGGACCCCGATCGCCTAAAATTTTTCCGGACTATCAAATACGACCTAAGGTACCATAGTCACCGCCCCACCATGATTGTTCCAAAAGCTTTGTATTTTTCGGCCAAAAAACTAGAACTCCGCGCGATTTGCATATTTTAGTGTGCTATAGCTTACGCCTTCCGAGTGGTCCCGGGAGCCGTGGACCCCGATCGCCTAAAATTTTTCGGGCCATCAAATATGACCTAAGGAACCATAGTCACCGCCCCGCCATGATCGTTCCTCATTTATTGCGTTTTTCGGCCAAAAAACTAGAATTCCGCTCGATTACCATATTTTTTTGTGCTATTGCCCACGCCTTCCGAGTGGGCCGGGCCGCCAGACTCGGATCGCCTAAAAATTTTTCGGGCCATCAATTAGGACCTAAGGAACCATAGTCACCGCCTCGCCATGATCGTTCCTTATTTTTTGCATTTTTTGGCCAAAAAACTTGAATTCCGCCCGATTCCCATATTTTTGTGTGCTATCGCCCACGCCTTCCGAGTGGGTCGGGCCCCCCGGAGCCGGATCGCCTAAAAATTTTCCGGACTATCAAATACGACCTAAGGAACCATAGTCACCACCCCGCCATGATAATTCCTAGTCTTTTGCGTTTTTCAGCCAAAAAACTAAAATTCCGCGCGATTTCCATATTTTCGTGTGCTTTAGCCCAGGCCTTCCAAGGTGTCCCGGGAACCCCGAACCCCGATCGCCTAAAAATTTTCCGGGCCATGAAATACGACATAAGGAACCATAGTAACCACCCCGCCATGATCGTTCCTCAATTTTTGTGTTTTTCGGCCAAACAACTAGAATTCCGCGCGATTCCCATATTTTTGTGTGTTATAGCCCACGCCTTCCGAGTGGTCCCGGGACCTCCTGACCCCTATCGCCTAAAATTTTTCCAGACTATCAAATACGACTTAAGAAACCATAGTATCTGCCCCGCCATGATCATTCCTCATTTTTTGCGTTTTTCGGCCAAACAACTAGAATTCCGCGCGATTCCCATATTTTTGTGTGTTATATAGCCCACGCCTTCCGAGTGGTCCCGGGACCTCCGGACCCCTATCGCCTAATATTTTTCCGGACTATCAAATAAGACTAAAGGAACCATAGTCACCACCCTGCCAAGATCTTTCCACATTTTTTGCATGTTACTGAAAAAGACCTAGAATTTCGCCGATTCCCATATTTTCGTGTACTATACCCACGCATTCCGAGTGGTCCCAAGAGCCGCGGACCCCGATCGCCTAAAAATTTTCATGGCAATCAAATACGACCTAAGGAACCATTGTATCCGCCCTGCCATGATCGTTCCTTATTTTTTGCATATTTGGGCAAAACAACAAGAATTCCGCGCGATTCCCATATTTTTGTGTGTGCCCACACCTTCCGAGTGGTCCCGGGACCTCCGGACCCCTATCGCCTAAAATTTTTCCTGACTATCAAATACGACCTAAGGAACCATAGTATCCGCCCCGCCATGATCGTTCCTCAATTTTTGCGTTTTTCGGCCAAACAACTAGAATTCCGCGCGATCCCATATTTTTGTGTGTTATAGCCCACGCCTTCCGAGTGGTCCCGGGACCTCCTGACCCCTATTGCCTAAAATTTTTCCGGACTATCAAATACGACCTAAGGAACCATAGTATCCGCCCCGCCATGATCGTTCCTCAGTTTTTGCGTTTTTCGGCCAAACAACTAGAATTTCGCGCGATTCCCATATTTTTGTGTGTTATAGCCTACGCCTTCCGAGTGGTCCCGGGACCTCCGGACCCCTATCGCCTAATATTTTTCTGGACTATCAAATAAGACTAAAGGAACCATAGTCACCGCCCTGCCAATATCTTTCCACATTTTTTGCATGTTACTGAAAAAGACCTAGAATTTCGCCCGATTCCCATATTTTCGTGTACTATACCCACGCATTCCGAGTGGTCCCAAGAGCTGCGGACCCCGATCGCCTAAAAATTTTCATGGCAATCAAATACGACCTAAGGAACCATAGTATCCGCCCTGCCATGATCGTTCCTTATTTTTTGCATTTTTCGGCAAAACAACTAGAATTCCGCGCGATTCCCATATTTTTGTGTGTGCCCACACCTTTCGAGTGGTCCCGGGACCTCCGGACCCCTATCGCCTAAAATTTTTCCTGACTATCAAATACGACCTAAGGAACCATAGTATCCGCCCCGCCATGATCGTTCCTCAATTTTTGCGTTTTTCGGCCAAACAACTAGAATTCCGCGCAATCCCATATTTTTGTGTGTTATAGCCCACGCCTTCCGAGTGGTCCCGGGACCTCCTGACCCCTATTGCCTAAAATTTTTCCGGACCATCAAATACGACCTAAGGAACCATAGTATCCGCCCCGCCATGATCGTTCCTCAGTTTTTGCGTTTTTCGGCCAAACAACTAGAATTTCGCGCGATTCCCATATTTTTGTGTGTTATAGCCTACGCCTTCCGAGTGGTCCCGGGACCTCCGGACCCCTATCGCCTAATATTTTTCCGGACTATCAAATAAGACTAAAGGAACCATAGTCACCGCCCTGCCAAGATCTTTCCACATTTTTTGCATGTTACTGAAAAAGACCTAGAATTTCGCCCGATTCCCATATTTTCGTGTACTATACCCACGCATTCCGAGTGGTCCCAAGAGCCGCGGACCCCGATCGCCTAAAATTTTTCCGGGCAATCAAATACGACCTAAGGAACCATAGTATCCGCCCCGCCATGATCGTTCCTTATTTTTTGCATTTTTCGGCAAAACAGCTAGAATTCCGCGCGATTCCCATATTTTTGTGTGTTATAGCCCACACCTTCCGAGTGGTCCCGGGACCTCCGAACCCCTATCGCCTAAAATTTTTCCGGACTATCAAATACGACCTAAGGAACCATAGTATCCGCCCCGCCATGATTGTTCCTCATTTTTTGCGTTTTTCGGCCAAACAACTAGAATTCCGCGCGATCCCATATTTTTGTGTGTTATAGCCCACGCCTTCCGAGTGGTCCCGGGTCTCCGGACCCCTATCACCTAAAATTTTTCCGGACTATCAAATAAGACCTAAGGAACCATAGTCACCGCCCAGCCATGATCGTTCCTAGTTTTTTCCGTTTTTCGGCCAAAAAACTATAATTCCACGCGATTCCCATATTTTCGTGTCCTATAGCCCATGCCTTCCAAGTGAACCCGGGAACTCCGGACCCCTATTGCGTAAAATTTTTCCGGACTATCAAATACGACCTAAGGAACCATAGTCACCGTCCAGCCATGATCATTCCTCATTTGTTGCGTTTTTCGGCCAAAAAACTAGAATTCCGCCCGATTACAATATTTTTGTGTGCTATTGCCCACCCTTCCAAGTGGTTCCGGGACCACCGGACCCCGATCGCCTAAAATTTTTCCGGGCCGTCAAATAAGACCTAAGGAACCATAGTAACCGCCCCGCGATCATCGTTTCTCATTTTTTGCATTTTTCGGCCAAAAAACTAGAATTACGCCCGATTCCCATATTTTTGTGTGTTATAGCCCACGCCTTCCAAGTGGTCCCGGGACCTCCTGACCCCTATCGCCTAAAAATTTTCCGGACTATCAAATACGACCTAAGGAACCATAGTATCCGCCCCACCATGATCATTCCAAATGCTTTGCATTTTTCGGACAAAAAACTAGAACTCCGCGCGATTTGCATATTTTAGTGTGCTATAGCTTACGCCTTCCGAGTGGTCCCGGGAGCCGTGGACCCCGATCGCCTAAAATTTTTCGGGCCATCAAATACGACCTAAGGAACCATAGTCAACGTCCAGCCATGATCGTTCCTCATTTTTGTATTTTTTGGACAAAAAACTAGAATTCCGCCGGATTCCCATATTTTTGTGTGCTATCGCCCACGCCTTCCTAGTGGGTCGGGGCCCCCGGAGCCGGATCGCCTAAAAATTTTCCGGACTATCAAATACAACCTAAGGAACCATAGTCACCGACCCGCCATGATCGTTCCTAGTCTTTTGCGTTTTTCTGCCAAAAAACTAGAATTCCGCACGATTTCCATATTTTCGTGTGCTTTAGCCTACGCCTTCCAAGGGGTCCCGGGAACCCCGAAACCTGATAGCCTAAAAATTTTTCCGGGCCATGAAATACGATATAAGGAACCATAGTAACCACCCTGCCATGATCGTTCCTCAATTTTTGCGTTTTTCGGCCAAACAACTAGAATTCCGCGCGATTCCCATATTTTTGTGTTTTATAGCCCACGCCTTCCGAGTGGTCCTGGGACCTCCTGACCCCTATTGCCTAAAATTTTTCCGGACTATCAAATACGACCTAAGGAACCATAGTATCCGCCCCGCCATGATCGTTCCTTATTTTTTGCATTTTTCGGCCAAACAACTACAATTCCGCGCAATTCCCATATTTTTGTGTGTTATAGCCCACGCCTTCCGAGTGGTCCCGGGACCTCCGGACCCCTATCGCCTAATATTTTTCCGGACTATCAAATAAGACCAAAGGAACCATAGTCACCGCCCTGCCAAGATCTTTCCATATTTTTTGCATGTTACTAAAAAAGACCTAGAATTTCGCCCGATTCCCATATTTTCGTGTGCTATACCCACGCATTCCGAGTGGTCCCAAGAGCCGCGGACCCCGATCGCCTAAAATTTTTCCGGGAAATCAAATACGACCTAAGGAACCATAGTATCCGCCCCGCCATGATCGTTCCTCTTTTCTTGCGTTTTTCGGCCAAACAACTAGAATTCCGCCCGATTCTCATATTTTTGTGTGTTATAGCACACGCCTTACGAGTGGTCCCGGGTCCTCCGGACCCCTTTTGCCTAATATTTTTCCGGACTATCAAATAAGACCAAAGGAACCATAGTCACCGCCCAGCCATGATCGTTCCTAGTTTTTTCCGTTTTTCGGCCAAAAAACTAGAATTCCGCGCGATTCCCATATTTTCGTGTCCTATAGACCACGCCTTCCTAGTGAACCCGGGAACTCCGGACCCCTATCGCGTAAAATTTTTCTGGACTATCAAATACGACCTAAGGAACCATAGTCACCGTCCAGCCATGATCATTCCTCATTTGTTGCGTTTTTCGGCCAAAAAACTAGAATTCCGCCCTATTACAATATTTTTGTGTGCTATTGCCCACCCTTCCAAGTGGTTCCGGGACCACCAGACCCCGATCGCCTAAAATTTTTCCGTGCCATCAAATACGACCTAAGGAACCATAGTCACCGCCCCGCCATGATCGTTCCTCATTTAATCTGTTTTTCGGCGAAAAAACTAGATTTTCGCTCGATTATCATATTTTTGTGTGCTATTGCCCACGCCTTCCGAGTGGGCCGGGCCACCGGACTCGGATCGCCTAAAAAATTATCGGGCCATCAATTAGGACCTAAGGAACCATAGTCACCGCCTCGCCATGATCGTTCCTCATTTTTGCATTTTTTGGACAAAAAACTAGAATTTTGCCGGATTCCCATATTTTTGTGTGCTATCGCCCACGCCTTCCTAGTGGGTCGGGGCCCCCGGAGCCGGATCGCCTAAAAATTTTCCGGACTATCAAATACAACCTAAGGAACCATAGTCACCGACCCGCCATGATCGTTCCTAGTCTTTTGCGTTTTTCTGCCAAAAAACTAGAATTCCGCGCGATTTCCATATTTTCGTGTGCTTTAGCCTACGCCTTCCAAGGGGTCCCGGGAACCCCGAAACCTGATAGCCTAAAAAAATTTCTGGGCCATGAAATACGACATAAGGAACCATAGTAACCACCCTGCCATGATCGTTCCTCAAATTTTGCGTTTTTCGGCCAAACAACTAGAATTCCGCGCGATTCCCATATTTTTGTGTTTTATAGCCCACGCCTTCCGAGTGGTCCCGGGACCTCCTGACCCCTATCGCCTAAAATTTTTCCGGACTATCAAATACGACCTAAGGAACCATAGTATCCGCCCCGCCATGATCGTTCCTCATTTTTTGCATTTTTCGGCCAAACAACTACAATTCCGCGCAATTCCCATATTTTTGTGTGTTATAGCCCACGCCTTCCGAGTGGTCCCGGGACCTCCGGACCCCTATCGCCTAATATTTTTCCGGACTATCAAATAAGACCAAAGGAACCATAGTCACCGCCCTGCCAAGATCTTTCCACATTTTTTGCATGTTACTAAAAAAGACCTAGAATTTCGCCCGATTCCCATATTTTCGTGTGCTATACCCACGCATTCCGAGTGGTCCCAAGAGCCGCGGACCCCGATCGCCTAAAATTTTTCCGGGAAATCAAATACGACCTAAGGAACCATAGTATCCGCCCCGCCATGATCGTTCCTCTTTTCTTGCGTTTTTCGGCCAAACAACTAGAATTCCGCCCGATTCTCATATTTTTGTGTGTTATAGCCCACGCCTTACGAGTGGTCCCGGGTCCTCCGGACCCCTTTCGCATAATATTTTTCCGGACTATCAAATAAGACCAAAGGAACCATAGTCACCGCCCAGCCATGATCGTTCCTAGTTTTTTCCGTTTTTCGGCCAAAAAACTAGAATTCCGCGCGATTCCCATATTTTCGTGTCCTATAGACCACGCCTTCCTAGTGAACCCGGGAACTCCGGACCCCTATCGCGTAAAATTTTTCTGGACTATCAAATACGACCTAAGGAACCATAGTCACCGTCCAGCCATGATCATTCCTCATTTGTTGCGTTTTTCGGCCAAAAAACTAGAATTCCGCCCTATTACAATATTTTTGTGTGCTATTGCCCACCCTTCCAAGTGGTTCCGGGACCACCGGACCCCGATCGCCTAAAATTTTTCCGTGCCATCAAATACGACCTAAGGAACCATAGTCACCGCCCAGCCATGATCGTTCCTCATTTAATGTGTTTTTCGGCGAAAAAACTAGATTTCCGCTCGATTACCATATTTTTGTGTGCTATTGCCCACGCCTTCCGAGTGGGCCGGGCCACCGGACTCGGATCGCCTAAAAAATTATCGGGCCATCAATTAGGACCTAAGGAACCATAGTCACCGCCTCGCCATGATCGTTCCTCATTTTTGCATTTTTTGGACAAAAAACTAGAATTTTGCCGGATTCCCATATTTTTGTGTGCTATCGCCCACGCCTTCCTAGTGGGTCGGGGCCCCCGGAGCCGGATCGCCTAAAAATTTTCCGGACTATCAAATACAACCTAAGGAACCATAGTCACCGACCCGCCATGATCGTTCCTAGTCTTTTGCGTTTTTCTGCCAAAAAACTAGAATTTCGCGCGATTTCCATATTTTCGTGTGCTTTAACCCACGCCTTCCAAGGGGTCCCGGGAACCCCGAACCCTGATAGCCTAAAAAATTTTCCGGGCCATGAAATACGACATAAGGAACCATAGTAACCACCCTTCCACGATCGTTCCTCAATTTTTGCATTTTTCGGCCAAACAACTAGAATTCCGCGCGATTCCCATATTTTTGTGTGTTATAGCCCACGCCTTCCGAGTGGTCCCGGGACCTCCTGACCCCTATCGCCTAAAATTTTCCGGACTATCAAATACGACCTAATGAACCATAGTATCCGCACCGCCATGATCGTTCCTCATTTTTTGCGTTTTTCGGCCAAACAACTACAATTCCGCGCAATTCCCATATTTTTGTGTGTTATAGCCCACGCCTTCCGAGTGGTCCCGGGACCTCCGGACCCCTATCGCCTAATATTTTTCCGGACTATCAAATAAGACCAAAGGAACCATAGTCACCGCCCTGTCAAGATCTTTCCACATTTTTTGCATGTTACTTAAAAAGACCTAGAATTTCGCCCGATTCCCATATTTTCGTGTGCTATACCCACGCATTCCGAGTGGTCCCAAGAGCCGCGGACCCCGATCGCCTAAAATTTTTCCGGGAAATCAAATACGACCTAAGGAACCATTGTATCCGCCCCGCCACGATCGTTCCTCCTTTTTTGCATTTTTCTGCCAAAAAACTAGAATTCCACGCGATTTCCATATTTTCGTGTGCTTTAGCCCACGCCTTCCAAGGGGTCCCGGGAACCCCGAACCCTGATAGCCTAAAAATTTTTCCGGGCAATGAAATACGACATAAGGAACCATAGTAACCACCCTTCCATGATCGTTCCTCAATTTTTGCGTTTTTCGGCCAAACAACTAGAATTCCGCGCGATTCCCATATTTTTGTGTGTTATAGCCCACGCCTTCCGAGTGGTCCCGGGACCTCCTGACCCCTATCGCCTAAAATTTTCCGGACTATCAAATACGACCTAATGAACCATAGTATCCGCCCCGCCATGATCGTTCCTCATTTTTTGCGTTTTTCGGCCAAACAACTGCAATTCCGCGCAATTCCCATATTTTTGTGTGTTATAGCCCACGCCTTCCGAGTGGTCCAGGGACCTCCGGACCCCTATCGCCTAATATTTTTCCGGACTATCAAATAAGTCCAAAGGAACCATAGTCACCGCCCTGCCAAGATCTTTCCATATTTTTTGCATGTTACCAAAAAAGACCTAGAATTTCGCCAGATTCCCATATTTTCGTGTGCTATACCCACGCATTCCGAGTGGTCCCAAGAGCCGCGGACCCCGATCGCCTAAAATTTTTCCGGGAAATCAAATACGACCTAAGGAACCATAGTATCCGCCCCGCCACGATCGTTCCTCCTTTTTTGCGTTTTTCGGCCAAACAACTAGAATTCCGCGCGATTCCCATATTTTTGTGTGTTATACCCACGCCTTACGAGTGGTCCCGGGACCTCCGAACCCCTATCGCCTAATATTTTTCAAGACTATCAAATAAGACCAAAGGAACCATAGTCACCGCCCAGCCATGATCGTTCCTAGTTTTTTCCGTTTTTCGGCCAAAAAACTAGAATTCCGCGCGATTCCCATATTTTCGTGTCCTATAGACCACGCCTTCCAAGTGAACCCGGGAACTCCGGACCCCTATCGTGTAAAATTTTTTTGGACTATCAAATACGACCTAAGGAACCATAGTCACCGTCCAGCCATGATCATTCCTCATTTGTTGCGTTTTTCGGCCAAAAAACTAGAATTCCGCCCGATTACAATATTTTTGTGTGCTATTGCCCACCCTTCCAAGTGGTTCCGGGACCACCGGACCTCGATCGCCTAAAATTTTTCCGGGCCGTCAAATACGACCTAAGGAACCATAGTAACCGCCCCGCCATCATCGTTTCTCATTTTTTGCATTTTTTCGGCCAAAAAACTAGAATTACGCCCGATTCCCATATTTTTGTGTGTTATAGCCCACGCCTTCCAAGTGGTCGCGGGACCTCCTGACCCCTATCGCCTAAAATTTTTCTGGACTATCAAATACGACCTAAGGAACCATAGTATCCGCCCCACCATGATCATTCCAAATGCTTTGCATTTTTCGGCCAAAAAACTAGAACTCCGCGCGATTTGCATATTTTAGTGTGCTATAGCTTACGCCTTCCGAGTGGTCCCGGGAGCCGTGGACCCCGATCGCCTAAAATTTTCCGGGCCATCAAATACGACCTAAGGTACCATTGTCACCGCCCAGCCATGATCGTTCCTCATTTATTGCGTTTTTCGGCCAAAAAACTAGAATTCCGCTCGATTACCATATTTTTGTGTGCTATTGCCCACGCCTTCCGAGTGGGCCGGGCCGCCGGACTCGGATCGCCTAAAAAATTATCGGGCCATCAATTAGGACCTAAGGAACCATATTTACTACCTCTCCATGATCGTTCCTCATTTTTGCATTTTTTGGACAAAAAACTAGAATTCCGCCGGATTCCCATATTTTTGTGTGCTATCGCCCACGCCTTCCTAGTGGGTCGGGCCACCCGGAGCCGGATCGCCTAAAAATTTTCCGGACTATCAAATACAATCTAAGGAACCATAGTCACCGCCCCGCCATGATCGTTCCTAGTCTTTTGCATTTTTTCTGCCAAAAAACTAAAATTCCGCGCGATTTCCATATTTTTGTGTGCTTTAGCCCGCGCCTTCCAAGGGGTCCCGGGAACCCCGAACCCTGATAGCCTAAAAATTTTTCGGGCCATGAAATACGACATAAGGAACCATAGTAACCACCCCGCCATGATCGTTCCTCAATTTTTGTGTTTTTCGGCCAAACAACTAGAATTCCGCGCGATTCCCTTATTTTTGTGTGTTATAGCCCACGCCTTCCGAGTGGTCCCGGGACCTCCTGACCCCTATCGCCTAAAATTTTCCGGACTATCAAATACGACCTAAGGAACCATAGTATCCGCCCCGCCATGATCGTTCCTCATTTTGTGCGTTTTTTGGCCAAACAACTACAATTCCGCGCAATTCCCATATTTTTGTGTGTTATAGCCCACGCCTTCCGAGTGGTCCCGGGACCTCCGGACCCCTATCGCCTAATATTTTTTCGGACTATCAAATAAGACCAAAGGAACCATAGTCACCGCCCTGCCAAGATCTTTCCACATTTTTTGCATGTTACTAAAAAAGACCTAGAATTTCGCCCGATTCCCATATTTTCGTGTGCTATACCCACGCATTCCGAGTGGTCCCAAGAGTCGCGGACCCCGATCGCCTAAAATTTTTCCGGGAAATCAAATACGACCTAAGGAACCATAGTATCCGCCCCGCCATGATCGTTCCTCCTTTTTTGCGTTTTTCGGCCAAACAACTAGAATTCCGCGCGATTCCCATATTTTTGTGTGTTATAGCCCACGCCTTACGAGTGGTCCCGGGACCTCCGGACCCCTATCGCCTAATATTTTTCCGGACTATCAAATAAGACCAAAGGAACCATAGTCACTGCCCAGCCATGATCGTTCCTAGTTTTTTCCGTTTTTCGGCCAAAAAACTAGAATTCCGCGCGATTCCCATATTTTCGTGTCCTATAGACCACGCCTTCCAAGTGAACCCGGGAACTCCGGACCCCTATCGCGTAAAATTTTTCTGGACTATCAAATACGATCTAAGGAACCATAGTCACCGTCTAGCCATGATCATTCCTCATTTGTTGCGTTTTTCGGCCAAAAAACTAGAATTCCGCCCGATTACAATATTTTTGTGTGCTATTGCCCACCCTTCCAAGTGGTTCCGGGACCACCGGACCCCGATCGCCTAAAATTTTTCCGGGCCGTCAAATACGACCTAAGGAACCATAGTAACCGCCCCGCCATCATCGTTTCTCATTTTTTGCATTTTTCGGCCAAAAAACTAGAATTACGCCCGATTCCCATATTTTTGTGTGTTATAGCCCACGCCTTCCAAGTGGTCCCGGGACCTCCTGACCCCTATCGCCTAAAATTTTTCCGGACTATCAAATACGACCTAAGGAACCATAGTATCCGCCCCACCATGATCATTCCAAATGCTTTGCATTTTTCGGCCAAAAAACTAGAACTCCGCGCGATTTGCATATTTTAGTGTGCTATAGCTTACGCCTTCCGAGTGGTCCCGGGAGCCGTGGACCCCGATCGCCTAAAATTTTTCGGGCCATCAAGTACGACCTAAGGTACCATAGTCACCGCCCAGCCATGATCGTTCCTCATTTATTGCGTTTTTCGGCCAAAAAACTAGAATTCCGCTCGATTACCATATTTTTGTGTGCTATTGCCCACGCCTTCCGAGTGGGCCGGGCCGCCGGACTCGGATCGCCTAAAAAATTATCGGGCCATCAATTAGGACCTAAGGAACCATAGTCACCGCCTCGCCATGGTCGTTCCTCATTTTTGCATTTTTTGGACAAAAAACTAGAATTTCGCCGGATTCCCATATTTTTGTGTGCTATCGCCCATGCCTTCCTAGTGGGTCGGGCCCCCCGGAGCCGGATCGCCTAAAAATTTTCCGGACTATCAAATACAATCTAAGGAACCATAGTCACCGCCCCGCCATGATCGTTCCTAGTCTTTTGCATTTTTTCTGCCAAAAAACTAGAATTCCGCGCGATTTCCATATTTTCGTGTGCTTTAGCCCGCGCCTTCCAAGGGGTCCCGGGAACCCCGAACCCTGATAGCCTAAAAATTTTCCGGGCCATGAAATACGACATAAGGAACCATAGTAACCACCCCGCCATGATCGTTCCTCAATTTTTGTGTTTTTCGGCCAAACAACTAGAATTCCGCGCGATTCCCTTATTTTTGTGTGTTATAGCCCACGCCTTCCGAGTGGTCCCGGGACCTCCTGAACCCTATCGCCTAAATTTTTCCGGACTATCAAATACGACCTAAGGAACCATAGTATCCGCCCCGCCATGATCGTTCCTCATTTTGTGCGTTTTGCGGCCAAACAACTACAATTCCGCGCAATTCCCATATTTTTGTGTGTTATAGCCCACGCCTTCCGAGTGGTCCCGGGACCTCCGGACCCCTATCGCCTAATATTTTTCCGGACTATCAAATAAGACCAAAGGAACCATAGTCACCGCCCTGCCAAGATCTTTCCACATTTTTTGCATGTTACTAAAAAAGACTTAGAATTTCGCCCGATTCCCATATTTTCGTGTGCTATACCCACGCATTCCGAGTGGTCCCAAGAGCCGCGGACCCCGATTGCCTAAAGTTTTTCCGGGAAATCAAATACGACCTAAGGAACAATAGTATCCGCCCCGCCATGATCGTTCCTCCTTTTTTGCATTTTTCGGCCAAACAACTAGAATTCCGCGCGATTCCCATATTTTTGTGTGTTATAGCCCACGCCTTACGAGTGGTCCCGGGACCTCCGGACCCCTATCGCCTAATATTTTTCCGGACTATCAAATAAGACCAAAGGAACCATAGTCACCGCCCAGCCATGATCGTTCCTAGTTTTTTCCGTTTTTCGGCCAAAAAACTAGAATTTCGCGCGATTCCCATATTTTCGTGTCCTATAGACCACGCCTTCCAAGTGAACCCGGGAACTCCGGACCCCTATCGCGTAAAATTTTTCTGGACTATCAAATACGACCTAAGGAACCATAGTCACCGTCCAGCCATGATCATTCATCATTTGTTGCGTTTTTCGGCCAAAAAACTAGAATTCCGCCCGATTACAATATTTTTGTGTGCTATTGCCCACCCTTCCAAGTGGTTCCGGGACCACCGGACCCCGATCGCCTAAAATTTTTCCGGGCCGTCAAATACGACCTAAGGAACCATAGTAACCGCCCCGCCATCATCGTTTCTCATTTTTTGCATTTTTCGGCCAAAAAACTAGAATTACGCCCGATTCCCATATTTTTGTGTGTTATAGCCCACGCCTTCCAAGTGGTCCCGGGACCTCCTGACCCCTATCGCCTAAAATTTTTCCGGACTATCAAATACGACCTAAGGAACCATAGTATCCGCCCCACCATGATCATTCCAAATGCTTTGCATTTTTCGGCCAAAAAACTAGAATTCCGCTCGATTACCATATTTTTGTGTGCTATTGCCCACGCCTTCCGAGTGGGCCGGGCCGCCGGACTCGGATCGCCTAAAAAATTATCGGGCCATCAATTAGGACCTAAGGAACCATAGTCACCGCCTCGCCATGGTCGTTCCTCATTTTTGCATTTTTTGGACAAAAAACTAGAATTCCGCCGGATTCCCATATTTTTGTGTGCTATCGCACACGCCTTCCTAGTGGGTCGGGCCCCCCGGAGCCGGATCGCCTAAAAATTTTCCGGACTATCAAATACAATCTAAGGAACCATAGTCACCGCCCCGCCATGATCGTTCCTAGTCTTTTGCATTTTTTCTGCCAAAAAACTAGAATTCTGCGCGATTTCCATATTTTCGTGTGCTTTAGCCCGCGCCTTCCAAGGGGTCCCGGGAACCCCGAACCCTGATAGCCTAAAAATTTTCCGGGCCATGAAATACGACATAAGGAACCATAGTAACCACCCCGCCATGATCGTTCCTCAATTTTTGTGTTTTTCGGCCAAACAACTAGAATTCCGCGCGATTCCCTTATTTTTGTGTGTTATAGCCCACGCCTTCCGAGTGGTCCCGGGACCTCCTGAACCCTATCGCCTAAATTTTTCCGGACTATCAAATACGACCTAAGGAACCATAGTATCCGCCCCGCCATGATCGTTCCTCATTTTGTGCGTTTTGCGGCCAAACAACTACAATTCCGCGCAATTCCCATATTTTTGTGTGTTATAGCCCACGCCTTCCGAGTGGTCCCGGGACCTCCGGACCCCTATCGCCTAATATTTTTCCGGACTATCAAATAAGACCAAAGGAACCATAGTCACCGCCCTGCCAAGATCTTTCCACATTTTTTGCATGTTACTAAAAAAGACCTAGAATTTCGCCCGATTCCCATATTTTCGTGTGCTATACCCACGCATTCCGAGTGGTCCCAAGAGCCGCGGACCCCGATCGCCTAAAGTTTTTCCGGGAAATCAAATACGACCTAAGGAACCATAGTATCCGCGCCGCCACGATCGTTCCTCCTTTTTTGCGTTTTTCGGCCAAACAACTAGAATTCCGCGCGATTCCCATATTTTTGTGTGTTATAGCCCACGCCTTACGAGTGGTCCCGGGACCTCCGGACCCCTATCGCCTAATATTTTTCCGGACTATCAAATAAGACCAAAGGAACCATAGTCACCGCCCAGCCATGATCGTTCCTAGTTTTTTCCGTTTTTCGGCCAAAAAACTAGAATTTCGCGCGATTCCCATATTTTCGTGTCCTATAGACCACGCCTTCCAAGTGAACCCGGGAACTCCGGACCCCTATCGCGTAAAATTTTTCTGGACTATCAAATACGACCTAAGGAACCATAGTCACCGTCCAGCCATGATCATTCATCATTTGTTGCGTTTTTCGGCCAAAAAACTAGAATTCCGCCCGATTACAATATTTTTGTGTGCTATTGCCCACCCTTCCAAGTGGTTCCGGGACCACCGGACCCCGATCGCCTAAAATTTTTCCGGGCCGTCAAATACGACCTAAGGAACCATAGTAACCGCCCCGCCATCATCGTTTCTCATTTTTTGCATTTTTCGGCCAAAAAACTAGAATTACGCCCGATTCCCATATTTTTGTGTGTTATAGCCCACGCCTTCCAAGTGGTCCCGGGACCTCCTGACCCCTATCGCCTAAAATTTTTCCGGACTATCAAATACGACCTAAGGAACCATAGTATCCGCCCCACCATGATCATTCCAAATGCTTTGCATTTTTCGGCCAAAAAACTAGAACTCCGCGCGATTTGCATATTTTAGTGTGCTATAGCTTACGCCTTCCGAGTGGTCCCGGGAGCCGTGGACCCCGATCGCCTAAAATTTTTCGGGCCATCAAATACGACCTAAGGTACCATAGTCACCGCCCAGCCTTGATCGTTCCTCATTTATTGCGTTTTTCGGCCAAAAAACTAGAATTCCGCTCGATTACCATATTTTTGTGTGCTATTGCCCACGTCTTCCGAGTGGGCCGGGCCGCCGGACTCGGATCGCCTAAAAAATTATCGGGCCATCAATTAGGACCTAAGGAACCATAGTCACCGCCTCGCCATGGTCGTTCCTCATTTTTGCATTTTTTGGACAAAAAACTAGAATTTCGCCGGATTCCCATATTTTTGTGTGCTATCGCACACGCCTTCCTAGTGGGTCGGGCCCCCCGGAGCCGGATCGCCTAAAAATTTTCCGGACTATCAAATACAATCTAAGGAACCATAGTCACCGCCCCGCCATGATCGTTCCTAGTCTTTTGCATTTTTTCTGCCAAAAAACTAGAATTCCGCGCGATTTCCATATTTTCGTGTGCTTTAGCCCGCGCCTTCCAAGGGGTCCCGGGAACCCCGAACCCTGATAGCCTAAAAATTTTCCGGGCCATGAAATACGACATAAGGAACCATAGTAACCACCCCGCCATGATCGTTCCTCAATTTTTGTGTTTTTCGGCCAAACAACTAGAATTCCGCGCGATTCCCTTAATTTTTGTGTGTTATAGCCCACGCCTTCCGAGTGGTCCCGGGACCTCCTGACCCCTATCGCCTAAAATTTTTCCGGACTATCAAATACGACCTAAGGAACTATAGTATCCGCCCCGCCATGATCGTTCCTCATTTTGTGCGTTTTGCGGCCAAACAACTACAATTCCGCGCGATTCCCATATTTTTGTGTGTTATAGCCCATGCCTTCCGAGTGGTCCCGGGACCTCCGGACCCCTATCGCCTAATATTTTTTCGGACTATCAAATAAGACTAAAGGAACCATAGTCACCGCCCTGCCAAGATCTTTCCACATTTTTTTCATGTTACTGAAAAAGACCTAGAATTTCGCCCGATTCCCATATTTTCGTGTACTATACCCACGCATTCCGAGTGGTCCCAAGAGTCGCGGACCCCGATCGCCTAAAAATTTTCCGGGCAATCAAATACGACCTAAGGAACCATAGTATCCGCCCCGCCATGATCGTTCCTTATTTTTTGCATTTTTCGGCAAAACAACTAGAATTCCGCGCGATTCCCATAATTTTGTGTGTTGTAGCCCACGCCTTCCGAGTGGTCCCGGGACCTCCGGACCCCTATCGCCTAATATTTTTCCGGACTATCAAATAAGACCAAAGGAACCATAGTCACCACCCTGCCAATATCTTTCCACATTTTTTGCATGTTACTGAAAAAGACCTAGAATTTCGCCCGATTCCCATATTTTCGTGTGCTATACCCACGCATTCCGAGTGGTCCCAAGAGTCGCGGACCCCGATCGCCTAAAAATTTTTCGGGCAATCAAATACGACCAAAGGAACCATAGTATCCGCCCCGCCATGATCGTTCCTTATTTTTTGCATTTTTCGGCAAAACAACTAGAATTCCGCGCGATTCCCATATTTTTGTGTGTTATAGCCCACACCTTCCGAGTGGTCCCGGGACCTCCGGACCCCTATCGCCTAAAATTTTTCCGGACTATCAAATACGACCTAAGGAACCATAGTATCCGCCCCGCCATGATCGTTCCTCAATTTTTGCGTTTTTCGGCCAAACAACTAGAATTTCGCGCGATCCCATATTTTTGTGTGTTATAACCCACGCCTTCCGAGTGGTCCCGGTTCTCCGGACCCCTATCGCCTAAAATTTTTCCGGACTATCAAATAAGACCTAAAGAACCATAGTCACCGCCCAGCCATGATCGTTCTTAGTTTTTTCCGTTTTTCGGCCAAAAAACTAGAATTCCGCGCGATTCCCATATTTTCGTGTCCTATAGCCCACGCCTTCCAAGTGAACCCGGGAACTCCGGACCCCTATCGCCTAAAATTTTTCCGGACTATCAAATACGACCTAAGGAACCATAGTTACCGCCCAGCCATGATCATTCCTCATTTGTTGCGTTTTTCGGCCAAAAAACTAGAATTCCGCCCGATTACAATATTTTTGTGTGCTATTGCCCACCCTTCCAAGTGGTTCCGGGACCCCCGGACCCCGATCGCCTAAAATTTTTCTGGGCCGTCAAATACGACCTAAGGAACCATAGTAACCGCCCCGCCATCATCGTTTCTCATTTTTTGCATTTTTCGGCCAAAAAACTAGAATTACGCCCGATTTTCATATTTTCGTGTGCTATACCCACGCCTTCCAAGTGGTCCGGAGAGCCGCGGACCCCGATCGCCTAAAATTTTTCCGGACTATCAAATACGACCTAAGGTACCATAGTCACCGCCCCACCATAATTGTTCCAAAAGCTTTGCATTTTTCGGCCAAAAAACTAGAACTCCGCGCGATTTGCATATTTTAGTGTGCTATAGCTTACGCCTTCCGAGTGGTCCCGGGAGCCGTGGACCCCGATCGCCTAAAATTTTTCGGGCCATCAAATACGACCTAAGGAACCATAGTCACCGCCCAGCCATGATCGTTCCTCATTTATTGCGTTTTTCGGCCAAAAAACTAGAATTCCGCTCGATTACCATATTTTTGTGTGCTATTGCCCCCGCCTTCCGAGTGGGCCGGGCCGCCAGACTCGGATCACCTAAAAAATTTTCGGGCCATCAATTAGGACCTAAGGAACCATAGTCACCGCCTCGCCATGATCGTTCCTTATTTTTTGCATTTTTTGGCCAAAAAACTAGAATTCCGCCCGATTCCCATATTTTTGGGTGCTATCGCCCACGCCTTCCGAGTGGGTCGGGCGCCCCGGAGCCGGATCGCCTAAAAATTTTCTGGACTATCAAATACGACCTAAGGAACCATAGTCACCGCCCCGCCATGATCATTCCTAGTCTTTTGCATTTTTCAGCCAAAAAACTAAAATTCCGCGCGATTTCCATATTTTCGTGTGCTTTAGCCCACGCCTTCCAAGGTGTCCCGGGAACCCCGAACCCCGATCGCCTAAAAATTTTCCGGGCCATGAAATACGACATAAGGAACCATAGTAACCACCCCGCCATGATCGTTCCTCAATTATTGTGTTTTTCGGCCAAACAACTAGAATTCCGCGCGATTCCCATATTTTTGTGTGTTATAGCCCACGCCTTCCGAGTGGTCCCGGGACCTCCTGACCCCTATCGCCTAAAATTTTTCCAGACTATCAAATACGACCTAAGGAACCATAGTATCCGCCCCGCCATGATCATTCCTCATTTTTTGCGTTTTCCGGCCAAACAACTAGAATTCCGCGCGATTCCCATATTTTTGTGTGTTATATAGCCCACGCCTTCCGAGTGGTCCCGGGACCTCCGGACCCCTATCGCCTAATATTTTTCCGGACTATCAAATAAGACTAAAGGAACCATAGTCACCGCCCTGCCAAGATCTTTCCACATTTTTTGCATGTTACTGAAAAAGACCTAGAATTTCGCCCGATTCCCATATTTTCGTGTACTATACACACGCATTCCGAGTGGTCCCAAGAGCCGCGGACCCCGATCGCCTAAAAATTGTCCGGGCAATCAAATACGACCTAAGGAACCATAGTATCTGCCCAGCCATGATCGTTCCTTATTTTTTGCATTTTTCGGCAAAACAACTAGAATTCCGCGCGATTCCTATATTTTTGTGTGTTATAGCCCACACCTTCCGAGTGGTCCCGGGACCTCCGGACCCCTATCGCCTAAAATTTTTCCGGACTATCAAATACGACCTAAGGAACCATAGTATCCGCCCCGCCATGATCGTTCCTCATTTTTTGCGTTTTTCCGCCAAACAACTAGAATTCCGTGCTATCCCATATTTTTGTGTGTTATAGCCCACGCCTTCCGAGTGGTCCCGGGTCTCCGTACCCCTATCGCCTAAAAGTTTTCCGGACTATCAAATAAGACCTAAGGAACCATAGTCACCGCCTAGCCATGATCGTTCCTAATTTTTTTCCATTTTTCGGCCAAAAAACTAGAATTCCGCGCGATTCCCATATTTTCGTGACCTATAGCCCACGCCTTCCAAGTGAACCCGGGAACTCCGGACCCCTATCGCCTAAAACTTTTCCGGACTATCAAATACGACCTAAGGAACCATAGTCACCGCCCAGCCATGATCATTCCTCATTTGTTGCGTTTTTCGGCCAAAAAACTAGAATTCCGCCCGATTACAATATTTTTGTGTGCTATTGCCCACCCTTCCAAGTGGTTCCGGGACCCCCGGACCCCGATCGCCTAAAATTTTTCTGGGCCATCAAATACGACCTAACGAACCATAGTAACCGCCCCGCCATCATCATTTCTAATTTTTTGCATTTTTCGGCCAAAAAACTAGAATTACGCCCGATTCCCATATTTTCGTGATAGACCCACGCCTTCCAAGTGGTCCGGAGAGCCGCGGACCCCGATCGCCTAAAATTTTTCCGGACTATCAAATACGACCTAAGGTACCATAGTCACCACCCCACCATGATTGTTCCAAATGCTTTGCATGTTTCGGCCAAAAAACTAGAACTCCGCGCGATTTGCATATTTTAGTGTGCTATAGCTTACGCCTTCCGAGTGGTCCCGGGAGACGTGGACCCCGATCGCCTAAAATTTTCCGGGCCATCAAATACGACCTAAGGAACCATAGTCACCGCCCAGCCATGATCGTTCCTCATTTATTGCGTTTTTCGGCCAAAAAACTAGAATTCCGTTCGATTACCATATTTTTGTGTGCAATTGCCCACGCCTTCCGAGTGGGCCGGGCCGCCGGACTCGGATCGCCTAAAAAATTTTCGGGCCATCAATTAGGACCTAAGGAACCATAGTCACCACCTCGCCATGATCGTTCCTTATTTTTTGCATTTTTTGGCCAAAAAACTAGAATTCCGCCTGATTCCCATATTTTTGTGTGCTATCGCCCACGCCTTCCGAGTGGGTCGGGCCCCCCGGAGCCGGATCGCCTAAAAATTTTCCGGACTATCAAATATGACCTAAGGAACCATAGTCACCGCCCCGCCATGATCATTCCTAGTCTTTTGCGTTTTTCAGCCAAAAAACTAAAATTCCGCGCGATTTCCATATTTTCGTGTGCTTTAGCCCACGCCTTCCAAGGTGTCCCGGGAACCCCGAACCCCGATCGCCTAAAACTTTTCTGGGCCATCAAATACGACATAAGGAATCATAGTAACCACCCCTCCATGATCATTCCTCAAGTTTTGCGTTTTTCGGCCAAACAACTAGAATTCCGCGCGATTCCCATATTTTTGTGTGTTATAGCCCACGCCTTCCGAGTTGTCCCGGGACCTCCTGACCCCTATCGCCTAAAATTTTTCCGGACTATCAAATATGACCTAAGGAACCATAGTATCCGCCCCGCCATGATCGTTCCTCTTTTTTTGCATTTTTCTGCCAAACAACTAGAATTCCGCGCGATTCCCATATTTTTGTGTGTTATAGCCCACGCCTTCCGAGTGGTCCCGGTACCTCCGGACCCCTATCGCCTAATATTTTTCCGGACTATCAAATAAGACCTAAGGAACCATAGTCACCGCCTCGCCATGATCGTTTCTCGTTTTTGCATTTTTTGGCCAAAAAACTAGAATTCCGCCCGATTCCCATATTTTTGTGTGCTATCGCTCACGCCTTCCGAGTGGGTCGGGCCCCCTGGAGCCGGATCGCCTAAAAATTTTTCGGACTATCAAATACGACCTAAGGAACCATAGTCACCGCCCTGCCATGATCGTTCCAAGTCTTTTGCATTTTTCAGCCAAAAAACTAGAATTCCGCGCGATTTCCATATTTTCGTGTGCTTTAGCCCACGCCTTCCAAGGGGTCCCGGGAACCCCGAACCCCGATCGCCTAAAACTTTTCCGGGCCATCAAATATGACATAAGGAACCATAGTAACCACCCCGCCATGATCGTTCCTCAATTTTTGCGATTTCGGCCAAACAACTAGAATTCCGCGCGATTCCCATATTTTTGTGTGTTATAGCCCACGCCTTCCGAGTGGTCCCGGGACCTCCTGACCCCTATCGCCTAAAATGTTTCCGGACTATCAAATAATACCAAAGGAACCATAGTCACAGCCCTGCCAAGATCTTTCCACATTTTTTGCATGTTACTATAAAAGACCTTGAATTTCGCCCGATTCCCATATTTTTGTGTGCTATACCCACGCATTCCGAGTGGTCCCAAGAGCCGCGGACCCCGATCGCCTAAAATTTTTCCGGGCAATCAAATACGGCCTAAGGAACCATAATATCCGCCCCGCCATGATCGTTCCTTATTTTTTGCGTTTTTCGGCCAAACAACTAGAATTCCGCACGATTCCCATATTTTTGTGTGTTATAGCCCACACCTTCCGAGTGGTCCCGGGACCTCCGGACCCCTATCGCCTAAAATTTTTCTAGACTATCAAATACGACCTAAGGAACCATAGTATCCGCCCCGCCATGATCGTTCCTCATTTTTTGCGTTTTTCGGCCAAACAACTAGAATTCCGTGCGATCCCATATTTTTGTTTATTACGCCTTCCGAGTGGTCCCGGGTCTCCAGACCCCTATCGCCTAAAATTTTTCCGGACTATCAAATACCACCTAAGGAACCATAGTCACCGCCCGCCATCATCGTTTCTCATTTTTTGTATTTTTCGGCCAAAAAACTAGAATTACGCCAGATTCCCATATTTTCGTTTGCTATACCCACGCCTTCCAAGTGGTCCGGGGAGTCACGGACCCCGATCGCCTAAAATTTTTCCGGACAATCAAATATGACCTAAGGTACCATAGTCACCGCCCCACCATGATCGTTCAAAATGCTTTGTATTTTTCGGCCAAAAAACTAGAACTCCGCGCGATTTGCATATTTTCGTGTGCTATAGCTTACGCCTTCCGACTGTCCCGGGAGCCGTGGACCACGATCGCCTAAAATTTTTCGGGCCATCAAATACGACCTAAGGAACCATAGTCACTGCCCCGCCATGATCGTTCCTCATTTATTGCGTTTTTCGGCCAAAAAACTAGAATTCCGCTCGATTACCATATTTTTGTGTGCTATTGCCCACGCCTTCCGAGTGGGCCGGGCCGCCGGACTCGGATCGCCTAAAAAATTTTCGGGCCATCAATTAGGACCTAAGGAACCATAGTTACCGCCCCGCCATGATCGTGCCTACTCTTTTGTGTTTTTCAGCCAAAAAACTAGAATTCCGCGCGATTTCCATATTTTCATGTGCTTTAGCCCACGCCTTCCAAGGGGTCCCGGGAACCCCGAACCCCGATCGCCTAAAATTTTCCGGGCCATCAAATACGACCTAAGGAACGATAGTAACCACCCCGCCATGATCGTTCCTCATTTTTTGCGTTTTTCGGCCAAACAACTAGAATTCCGCGCAATTCCCATATTTTTGTGTGTAGCCCACGCCTTCCGAGTGGTCCCGGGACCTCCTGACCCCTACCGCCTAAAATTTTTCTCGGACTATCAAATACAACCTAAGGAACCATAGTATCCGCCCCGCCATGATCGTTCCTCATTTTTTGCATTTTTCGGCCAAACAACTAGAATTCTGCGCTATCCCATATTTTTGTGTGTTATAGCCTACGCCTTCCGAGTGGTCCCGGGTCTCCGAACCCCTATCGCCTAAAAATTTTACGGACTATCAAATAAGACCTAAGGAACCATAGTCACCGCCCAGCCATGATCGTTCCTAGTTTTTTCTGTTTTTCGGCCAAACAACTAGAATTCCGCGCAATTCCCATATTTTTGTGTGTAGCCCACGCCTTCCGAGTGGTCCCGGGACCTCCTGACCCCTATCGCCTAAAATTTTTCCGGACTACCAAATATGACCTAAGGAACCATAGTATCCGCGCCGCCATGATCGTTCCTCTTTTTTGCGTTTTTCGGCCAAACAACTAGAATTCCGCGCGATTCCCATATTTTTGTATGTTATAGCCCACGCCTTCCGAGTGGTCCCGGGACCTCTGGACCCCTATCGCCTAATATTTTTCCGGACTATCAAATAAGACCTAAGGAACCATAGTCACCGCCTCGCCATGATCGTTCCTCGTTTTTGCATTTTTTGGACAAAAAACTAGAATTCCGCCCGATTACCATATTTTTGTGTGCTATCGCCCACGCCTACCGAGTGGGTCGGGCCGCCCGGAGCCGGATCGCCTAAAAATTTTCCGGACTATCAAATACGACCTAAGGAACCATAGTCACCGCCCCGCCATGATCGTTCCAAGTCTTTTGCATTTTTCAGCCAAAAAACTAGAATTCCGTGCGATTTCCATATTTTCGTGTGCTTTAGCCCACGCCTTCCAAGGGGTTCCGGGAACCCCGAACCCCGATCGCCTAAAACATTTCCGGGCCATCAAATATGACATAAGGAACCATAGTAACCACCCCGCCATGATCGTTCCTCAATTTTTGCGATTTCGGCCAAACAACTAGAATTCCGCGCGATTCCCATATTTTTGTGTGTTATAGCCCACGCCTTCCGAGTGGTCCCGGGACCTCCTGACCCCTATCGCCTAAAATGTTTCCGGACTATCAAATAAGACCAAAGGAACCATAGTCACAGCCCTGCCAAGATCTTTCCACATTTTTTGCATGTTACTGAAAAAGACCTTGAATTTCGCCCGATTCCCATATTTTCGTGTGCTATACCCACGCATTCCGAGTGGTCCCAAGAGCCGCGGACCCCGATCGGCTAAAATTTTTCCGGGCAATCAAATACGCCCTAAGGAACCATAATATCCGCCCCGCCATGATCGTTCCTTATTTTTTGCGTTTTTCGGCCAAACAACTAGAATTCCGCACGATTCCCATATTTTTGTGTGTTATAGCCCACACCTTCCGAGTGGTCCCGGGACCTCCGGACCCCTATCGCCTAAAATTTTTCTAGACTATCAAATACGACCTAAGGAACCATAGTATCCGCCCCGCCATGATCGTTCCTCATTTTTTGCGTTTTTCGGCCAAACAACTAGAATTCCGCGCGATCCCATATTTTTGTTTATTACGCCTTCCGAGTGGTCCAGGGTCTCCAGACCCCTATTGCCTAAATGTTTTCCGGACTATCAAATACCACCTAAGGAACCATAGTCACCGCCCGCCATCATCGTTTCTCATTTTTTGCATTTTTCAGCCAAAAAACTAGAATTACGCCAGATTCCCATATTTTCGTGTGCTATACCCACGCCTTCCAAGTGGTCCGGGGAGTCGCGGACCCCGATCGCCTAAAATTTTTCCGGACAATCAAATATGACCTAAGGTACCATAGTCACCGCCCCACCATGATCGTTCAAAATACTTTGTATTTTTCGGCCAAAAAACTAGAACTCCGCGCGATTTGCATATTTTCGTGTGCTATAGCTTACGCCTTCCGACTGTCCCGGGAGCGGTGGACCACGATCGCCTAAAATTTTTCGGGCCATCAAATACGACCTAAGGAACCATAGTCACCGCCCCGCCATGATCGTTCCTCAGTTTTTGCATTTTTCGGCCAAAAAACTAGAATTCCGCTCGATTACCATATTTTTGTGTGTTATTGCCCACGCCTTCCGAGTGGGCCGGGCCGCCGGACTCGGATCGCCTAAAAAATTTTCGGGCCATCAATTAGGACCTAAGGAACCATAGTTACCGCCCCGCCATGATCGTGCCTACTCTTTTGTGTTTTTCAGCCAAAAAACTAGAATTCCGCGCGATTTCCATATTTTCATGTGCTTTAGCCCACGCCTTCCAAGGGGTCCCGGGAACCCCGAACCCCGATCGCCTAAAATTTTCCGGGCCATCAAATACGACCTAAGGAACGATAGTAACCACCCCGCCATGATCGTTCCTCATTTTTTGCGTTTTTCGGCCAAACAACTAGAATTCCGCGCAATTCCCATATTTTTGTGTGTAGCCCACGCCTTCCGAGTGGTCCCGGGACCTCCTGACCCCTATCGCCTAAAATTTTTCCGGACTATCAAATACGACCTAAGGAACCATAGTATCCGCCCCGCCATGATCGTTCCTCATTTTTTGCATTTTTCGGCCAAACAACTAGAATTCTGCGCTATCCCATATTTTTGTGTGTTATAGCCTACGCCTTCCGAGTGGTCCCGGGTCTCCGGACCCCTATCGCCTAAAAATTTTACGGACTATCAAATAAGACCTAAGGAACCATAGTCACCGCCCAGCCATGATCGTTCCTAGTTTTTTCTGTTTTTCGGCCAAAAAACTAGAATTCCGCGCGATTCCCATATTTTCGTTTCCTATAGCCCACGCCTTCCAAGTGAACCCAGGAACTCCGAACCCCGAACCCCTATCGCCTAAAATTTTTTCGGACTATCAAATACGACCTAAGGAACCATAGTCACCGCCCAGCCATGATCATTCCTCATTTGTTGCGTTTTTCGGCCAAAAAACTAGAATTCCGCCCGATTACAATATTTTTGTGTGCTATTGCCCACCCTTCCAAGTGGTTCCGGGACCCCCGGACCCCGATCGCCTAAAAATTTTCTGGGCCGTCAAATACGACCTAAGGAACCATAGTAACCGCCCCGCCATCATCGTTTCTCATTTTCTGCATTTTTCGGCCAAAAAACTAGAGTTACGCCTGATTCCCATATTTTCGTGTGCTATACCCACGCCTTCCAAGTGGTCCGGGGAGCCGCGGACCCCTATCGCCTAAAATTTTTCCGGACTATCAAATACGACCTAAGGTACCATAGTCACCGCCCCACCATGATCGTTCCAAATGCTTTGCATTTTTCGGCCAAAAAACTAGAACTCCGCGCGATTTGCATATTTTAGTGTGCTATAGCTTACGCCTTCCGAGTGGTCCCGGGAGCCGTGGACCCCGATCGCCTAAAATTTTCCGGCCCATCAAATACGACCTAAGGAACCATAGTCATCGCCCCGCCATGATCGTTCCTCATTTATTGCGTTTTTCGGCCAAAAAACTAGAATTCCGCTCGATTACCATTTTTTGTGTGCTATTGCCCACGCCTTCCGAGTGGGCCGGGCCGCCGGACTCGGATCGCCTAAAAATTTTTCGGGCCATCAATTAGGACCTAAGGAACCATAGTCACCGCCTCGCCATGATCGTTCCTCATTTTTTGCATTTTTTGGCCAAAAAACTAGAATTCCGCCCGATTCCCATATTTTTGTGTGCTATCGCCCACGCCTTCCGAGTAGATCGGGGTCCCCGGAGCCGGATCGCCTAAAAATTTTCCGGACTATCAAATACGACCTAAGGAACCATAGTCACCGCCCTGCAATGATCGTTCCTAGTCTTTTGCGTTTTTCAGCCAAAAAACTAGAATTCCGTGCGATTTCCATATTTTCGTGTGCTGTAGCCCACGCCTTCCAAGGGGTCCCGGGAACCCCGAACCCCGATCGCCTAAAAATTTTCCGGGCCATCAAATACGACCTAAGGAACCATAGTAACCACCCCACCATGATCGTTCCTCAGTTTTTGCATTTTTCAGCCAAACAACTAGAATTCCGCACGATTCCCATATTTTTGTGTGTTATAGCCCACGCCTTCCGAGTGGTCCCGGGACCTCCTGACCCCTATCGCCTAAAATTTTTCTGGACTATCAAATACGACCTAAGGAACTATAGTATCCGCCCCGCCATGATCGTTCCTCATTTTTTGCGTTTTTCGGCCAAACAACTAGAAATCCGCGCGATTCCCATATTTTTGTGTGTTATAGCCCATGCCTTCCGAGTGGTCACTGGACCTCCGGACCCCTATCGCCTAATATTTTTCCGGACTATCAAATAAGACCAAAGGAACCATAGTCACCGCCCTGCCAAGATCTTTCCACATTTTTTGCATGTTACTGAAAAAGACCTAGAATTTCGCCTGATTCCCATATTTTCGTGTGCTATACCCACGCATTCCGAGTGGTCCCAAGAGCCGCGGACCCCAATCGCCTAAAATTTTTCCGGGCAATCAAATACGACCTAAGGAACCATAGAATCCGCCCCGCCATGATTGTTCCTTATTTTTTGCGTTTTTCGGCCAAACAACTAGAATTCCGCGCGATTCCCATATTTTTGTGTGTTATAGCCCACACCTTCCGAGTGGTCCCGGGACCTCCGGACCCCTATCGCCTAAAATTTTTCTAGACTATCAAATACGACCTAAGGAACCATAGTATCCGCCCTGCCATGATCGTTCCTCATTTTTTGCGTTTTTCGGCCAAACAACTAGAAATCCGCGCGATTCCCATATTTTTGTGTGTTGTAGCCCATGCCTTCCGAGTGGTCCCTGGACCTCCGGACCCCTATCGCCTAATATTTTTCCGGACTACCAAATAAGACCAAAGGAACCATAGTCACCGCCCTGCCAAGATCTTTCCACATTTTTTGCATGTTACTAAAAAAGACCTAGAATTTCGCCCGATTCCCATATTTTCGTGTGCTATACCCAAGCATTCCGAGTGGTCCCAAGAGACGCGGACCCCTATCGCCTAAAATTTTTCCGGACTATCAAATACGACCTAAGGAACCATAGTCACCGCCCAGCCATGATCATTCCTCATTTGTTGCGTTTTTCGGCCAAAAAACTAGAATTCCGCCCGATTACAATATTTTTGTGTGCTATTGCCCACCCTTCCAAGTGGTTCCGGGACCCCCGGACCCCGATCGCCTAAAATTTTTTTAGGGCGTCAAATACGACCTAAGGAACCATAGTAACCGCCCCGCCATCATCGTTTCTCATTTTTGGGCCAAAAAACTAGAATTACGCCCGATTCCCATATTTTCGTGTGTTATACCCACGCCTTCCAAGTGGTCCGGGGAGCCGCGGACCCCGATCGCCTAAAATTTTTCCGGACTATCAAATACGACCTAAGGTACCATAGTCACTACCCCACCATGATCGTTCCAAATGCATTGCATTTTTCGGCCAAAAAAGTAGAACTCCGCGCGATTTGCATATTTTGGTGTGCTATAGCTTACGCCTTCCGAGTGGTCCCGGGAGCCGTGGTCCTGGGAGCCGTGGACCCCGATCGCCTAAAATTTTTCGGGCCACCAAATACGACCTAAGGAACCATAGTCACCGCCTCGCCATGATCATTCATCATTGTTTGCATTTTTTTGCCAAAAAACTAGAATTCCGCACGATTCTCATATTTTTGTGTGCTATCGCCCACGCCTTCCGAGTGGGTCGGGCCCCCCGGAGCCGGATCGCCTAAAAATTTTCCGGACTATCAAATACGACCTAAGGAACCATAGTCACCGCCCCGCCATGATCGTTCCTAGTCTTTTGCGTTTTTCAGCCAAAAAACTAGAATTCCGCGCGATTTCCATATTTTCGTGTGCTTTAGCCCACGCCTTCCAAGGGGTCCCGGGAACCCCGAACCCCGATCGCCTAAAAATTTTCTGGGCCATCAAATACGACCTAAGGAACCATAGTAACCACCCCGCCATGATCGTTCCTCATTTTTTGCGTTTTTCGGGCAAAAGACTAGAATTCCGCGCGATTCCCATATTTTTGTGTGTTATACCCCATGCCTTCCGAGTGGTCCCGGGACCTCCTGACCCCTATCGCCTAAAATTTTCCCGGACTATCAAATACGACCTAAGGAACCATAGTATCCGCCCCGCCATGATCGTTCCTCATTTTTGCCTTTTTCGGCCAAACAACTAGAATTCCGCGCGATTCCCATATTTTTGTGTATTATAGCCCACGCCTTCCGAGTGGTCCCGGGTCTCCGGACCCCTATCGCCTAATATTTTTCCGGACTATCAAATACGACCTAAGGAACCATAGTATCCGCCCCGAAATGATCGTTCCTCATTTTTTGCATTTTTCGGCCAAACAACTAGAATACCGCGCGATCCCATATTTTTGTGTGTTATAGCCCACGCCTTCCGAGTGGTCCCGGGTCTCCGGACCCCTATCGTCTAAAAATTTTCCGGACTATCAAATAAGACCTAAGGAACCATAGTCACCGCCCAGCCATGATCGTTCCTAGTTTTTTCCGTTTTTCGGCCAAAAAACTAGAATTCCGCGCGATTCCCATATTTTCGTGTCCTATAGGCCACGCCTTCCAAGTGAACCCGGGAACTCCGGACCCCGCCATGATCGTTCCTAGTCTTTTGCGTTTTTCAGCCAAAAAACTAGAATTCCGCGCGATTTCCATATTTTCGTGTGCTTTAGCCCACGCCTTCCAAGGGGTCCTGGGAACCCCGAACCCCGATTGCCTAAAATTTTTTCGGGCCATCAAATACGACCTAAGGAACCATAGTAACCACCCCGCCATGATCGTTCCTCAATTTTTTGCGTTTTTCGGCCAAACAACTAGAATTCCGCGCGATTCCCATATTTTTGTGTGTTATAGCCCACGCCTTCCGAGTGGTCCCGGGACCTCCTGACCCCTATCGCCAAAAATTTTTTCGGACTATCAAATACGACCTAAGGAACCATAGTATCCGCCCCGCCATGATCGTTCCTTATTTTTTGTGTTTTTCGGCCAAACAACTAGAATTCCGCGCGATTCCCAAATATTTGTGTGTTATAGCCCACACCTTCCGAGTTGTCCCGGGACCTCCGGACCCCTATCGCCTAAAATTTTTCCGGACTATCAAATACGACCTAAGGAACCATAGTATCCGCCCCGAAATGATCGTTCCTCATTTTTTGCATTTTTCGGCCAAACAACTAGAATACCGCGCGATCCCATATTTTTGTGTGTTATAGCCCACGCCTTCCGAGTGGTCCCGGGTCTCCGGACCCCTATCGTCTAAAAATTTTCCGGACTATCAAATAAGACCTAAGGAACCATAGTCACCGCCCAGCCATGATCGTTCCTAGTTTTTTCCGTTTTTCGGCCAAAAAACTAGAATTCCGCGCGATTCCCATATTTTCGTGTCCTATAGGCCACGCCTTCCAAGTGAACCCGGGAACTCCGGACCCCTATCGCCTAAAATTTTTCCGGACTATCAAATACGACCTAAGGAACCATAGTCACCGCCCCGCCATGATCGTTCCTCATTTATTGCATTTTTCGGCCAAAAAACTAGAATTCCGCTCGATTACCATATTTTTGTGTGCTATTGCCCACGCCTTCCGAGTGGGCCGGGCCGCCGGACTCGGATCGCCTAAAAAAATTTCGGGCCATCAATTAGGACCTAAGGAACCATAGTCACCGCCTCGCCATGATCGTTCCTCATTTTTTGCATTTTTTGGCCAAAAAACTAGAATTCCGCCCGATTCCCATATTTTTGTGTGCTATCGCCCACGCCTTCCGAGTGGGTCGGGCCCCCCGGAGCCAGATCGCCTAAAATTTTTCCGGACTATCAAATATGACCTAAGGTACCATAGTCACTGCCCCACCATGATCGTTCCAAATGCTTTGCATTTTTCGGCCAAAAAAGTAGAACTCCGCGCGATTTGCATATTTTGGTGTGCTATAGCTTACGCCTTCCGAGTGGTCCCGGGAGCCGTGGTCCCGGGAGCCGTGGACCCCGATCGCCTAAAATTTTCCGGGCCACCAAATACGACCTAAGGAACCATAGTCACCGCCTCGCCATGATCGTTCATCATTTTTTGCATTTTTTGGCCAAAGAACTAGAATTCCGCACGATTCTCATATTTTTGTGTGCTATCACCCACGCCTTCTGAGTGGGTCAGGCCCCCCGGAGCCGGATCGCCTAAAAATTTTCCGGACTATCAAATACGACCTAAGGAACCATAGTCACTGCCCCGCCATGATCGTTCCTAGTCTTTTGCGTTTTTCAGCCAAAAACTAGAATTTCGCACGATTTCCATATTTTCGTGTGCTTTAGCCCACGCCTTCCAAGGGGTCACGGGAACCCCGAACCCCGATCGCCTAAAAATTTTCCGGGCCATCAAATATGACCTAAGGAACCATAGTAACCACCCCGCCATGATCGTTCCTCATTTTTTGCGTTTTTCGGCCAAACAACTAGAATTCCGCGCGATTCCCATATTTTTGTGTGTTATAGCCCACGTCTTCCGAGTGGTCCCGGGACCTCCTAACCCCTATCGCCTAAAAATTTTCCGGACTATCAAATACGACCTAAGGAACCATAGTATACGCCCCGCCATGATCGTTCCTCATTTTTTGCGTTTTTCGGCCAAACAACTAGAATTCCGCGCGATTCCCATATTTTTGTGTGTTATAGCCCATGCCTTCCGAGTGGTCCCGGGACCTCCGGACCCCTATCGCCTAAAATTTTTTCGGACTATCAAATATGACCTAAGGAACCATAGTCACCGCCCAGCCATGATCATTCCTCATTTGTTGCGTTTTTCGGCCAAAAATCTAGAATTCCGTGCGATTACAATTTTTTTGTGTGCTATTGCCCACCCTTCCAAGTGGTTCCGGGACCCCCGGACCCCGATCGCCTAAAATTTTTCCGGGTCATCAAATACGACCTAAGGAACCATAGTAACCGCCCCTCCATCATCGTTTCTCATTTTTCGGCCAAAAAACTAGAATTACGCCCGATTCCCATATTTTCGTGTGCTATACCCACGCCTTCCAAGTGGTCCGGGGAGCCGCGGACCCCGATCGGCTAAAATTTTTCCGGACTATCAAATATGACCTAAGGTACCATAGTCACTGCCCCACCATGATCGTTCCAAATGCTTTGCATTTTTCGGCCAAAAAAGTAGAACTCCGCGCGATTTGCATATTTTGGTGTGCTATAGCTTACGCCTTCCGAGTGGTCCCGGGAACCGTGGACCCCGATCGCCTAAAATTTTTCGGGCCACCAAATACGACCTAAGGAACCATAGTCACCGCCTCACCATGATCGTTCATCATTTTTTGCATTTTTTGGCCAAAAAACTAGAATTCCGCACGATTCTCATATTTTTGTGTGCTATCGCCCACGCCTTCCGAGTGGGTCGGGCCCCCGGAGCCGGATCGCCTAAAAATTTTTCGGACTATCAAATACGACCTAAGGAACCATAGTCACCGCCCCGCCATGATCGTTCCTAGTCTTTTGCGTTTTTCAGCCAAAAAACTAGAATTTCGCGCGATTTCCATATTTTCGTGTGCTTCAGCCCACGCCTTCCAAGGGGTCCCGGGAACCCCGAACCCCGATCGCCTAAAAATTTTCCGGGCCATCAAATACGACCTAAGGAACCATAGTAACCACCCCGCCATGATCGTTCCTCATTTTTTGCGTTTTTTGGCCAAACAGCTAGAATTCCGCGCGATTCCCATATTTATGTGTGTTATAGCCCATGCCTTCCGAGTGTTCCCGGGACCTCCGAACCCCTATCGCCTAAAATTTTTTCGGGCCGTCAAATACGACCTAAGGAACCATAGTAACCGCCCCGCCATCATCGTTTCTCATTTTCTGCATTTTTCGGCCAAAAAACTAGAATTCCGCACGATTACAATATTTTTGTGTGCTATTGCCCACCCTTCCAAGTGGTTCCGGGACCCCCGTACCCCGATCGCTTAAAATTTTTCCGGGCCGTCAAATATGACCTAAGGAACCATAGTAACCGCCCCTCCATCATCGTTTCGCATATTTTGGCCAAAAAACTAGAATTCCGCCCGATTCCCATATTTTTGTGTGCTATCGCCCACGCCTTCCGAGTGGGTCAGGCCCCCCGGAGCCGGATCGCCTAAAATTTTTCCGGACTATCAAATACGACCTAAGGTACCATAGTCATCGCCCCACCATGATCGTTCCAAATGCTTTGCATTTTTCGGCCAAAAAACTAGAACTCCGCACGATTTGCATATTTTAGTGTGCTATAGCTTACGCCTTCCGAGTGGTCCCGGGAGCCGTGGACCCCGATCGCCTAAAATTTTCCGGGCCACCAAATACGACCTAAGGAACCTTAGTCACCACCTCGCCATGATCGTTCATCATTTTTTGCATTGTTTGGCCAAAAAACTAGAATTCCGCACGATTCTCATATTTTTGTGTGCTATCGCCCACGCCTTCTGAGTGGGTCGGGCCCCCCGGAGCCGGATCGCCTAAAAATTTTCCGGACTATCAAATATGACCTAAGGAACCATAGTCACCGCCCCGCCATGATCGTTCCTAGTCTTTTGCATTTTTCAGCCAAAAAACTAGAATTCCGCCCGATTTCCATATTTTCGTGTGCTTTAGCCCACACCTTCCAAGGGGTCCTGGGAACCCCGAACCCCGATTGCCTAAAATTTTTTCGGGCCATCAAATACGACCTAAGGAACCATAGTAACCACCCCGCCATGATCGTTCCTCAATTTTTTGCGTTTTTCGGCCAAACAACTAGAATTCCGCGCGATTCCCATATTTTTGTGTGTTATAGCCCACGCCTTCCGAGTGGTCCCGGGACCTCCTGACCCCTATCGCCAAAAATTTTTTCGGACTATCAAATACGACCTAAGGAACCATAGTATCCACCCCGCCATGATCGTTCCTTATTTTTTGTGTTTTTCAGCCAAACAACTAGAATTCCGCGCGATTCCCATATTTTTGTGTGTTATAGCCCACACCTTCCGAGTGGTCCCGGGACCTCCGGACCCCTATCGCCTAAAATTTTTCCGGACTATCAAATACGACCAAAGCAACCATAGTCACCGCCCTGCCAAGATCGTTCCTTATGTTTTGCATTTTTTGGCCAAAAAACTAGAATTCCGCCCGATTCCCATATTTTTGTGTGCTATCGCCCACCCCTTCCGAGTGGGTCGGGTGCCACGGACCCCTATCGCCTAAAACTTTTCCGGACTATCAAATACGACCTAAGGAACCATAGTCACTGCCCAGCCATGATCATTCCTCATTTGTTGCGTTTTTCGGCCAAAAAACTAGAATTCCGCCCGATTACAATATTTTTGTGTGCTATTGCCCACCCTTCCAAGTGGTTCCGGGACCCCCGGAACCCGATCGCCTAAAATTTTTCCGGGCCGTCAAATACGACCTAAGGAACCATAGTAACCGCCCCGCCATCATCGTTTCTCATTTTTTACATTTTTCGGCCAAAAAACTAGAATTACGCCCGATTCTCATATTTTCGTGTGCTATACCCACGCCTTCCAAGTGGTCCGGGAGCCGCGGACCCCGATCGCCTAAAATTTTTCCGGACTATCAAATATGACCTAAGGTACCATAGTCACCGCCCCACCATGATCGTTCCAAATGCTTTGCATTTTTCGGCCAAAAAACTAGAACTCTGCGCGATTTGCATATTTTAGTGTGATATAGCTTACGCCTTCCGAGTGGTCCCGGGAGCCGTGGACCCCGATCTCCTAAAATTTTCCGGGACATCAAATACGACCTAAGGAACCATAGTCACCGCCCCGCCATGATCGTTCCTCATTTATTTCCTTTTTCGGCCAAAAAACTAGAATTCCGCTCGATTACCATATTTTTGTGTGCTATTGCCCACGCCTTCCGAGTAGGCCGGGCCGCCGGACTCGGATCGCCTAAAAAATTTTCGGGCCATCAATTAGGACCTAAGGAACCATAGTCACCGCCTCGCCATGATCGTTCCTTATTTTTTGCGTTTTTCGGCCAAACAACTAGATTTCCGCGCGATTCAGATATTTTTGTGTGTTATAGCCCACGCCTTCCGAGTGATCCCGGGACCTCCAGACCCCTATCGCCTAAAATTTTTCCGGACTATCAAATACGACCTAAGGAACCATAGTATCCGCCCTGCCATGATCGTTCCTCATTTTTTGCGTTTTTCGGCCAAACAACTAGAATTCCGCGCGATTCCCATATTTTTGTGTGTTATAGCCCACGCCTTCCGAGTGGTCCCGGGACCTCCGGACCCCTATCGCCTTATATTTTTCCGGACTATCAAATAAGACCAAAGGAACCATAGTCACCGCCCTGCCAAGATCTTTCCACATTTTTTGCATGTTACTGAAAAAGACCTAGAATTTCGCCCGATTCCCATATTTTCGTATGCAATACCCACGCATTCCGAGTGGTCCCAAGAACCGCGGACCCCGATCGCCTAAAATTTTTCCGGGCAATCAAATACGACCTAAGGAACCATAGTATCCGCCCCGCCATGATCGTTCCTTATTTTTTGCATTTTTCGGCCAAACAAATAGAATTCCGCGCGATTCCCATATTTTTGTGTGTTATAGCCCACACCTTCCGAGTGGTCCCGGGACCTCCGGACCCCTATCGCCTAAAATTTTTTCGGATTATCAAATACGACCTAAGGAACCATAGTATCCGCCCCGCCATGATCGTTCCTCATTTTTTGCATTTTTTGGCCAAACAACTAGAATTCCGCGCGATCCCGTATTTTTGTGTGTTATAGCCCACGCCTTCCGAGTGGTCCCGGGTCTCCGGACCCCTATCGCCTAAAATTTTTCCGGACTATCAAATACGACCTAAGGAACCATAGTATCCGCCCCGCCATGATCGTTCCTCATTTTTTGCGTTTTTCGGCCAAACAACTAGAATTCCGTGCGATTCCCATATTTTTGTGTGTTATAGCCCACGCCTTCCGAGTGGTCCCGGGAGCAGTGGACCCCGATCGCCAAAAAATTTCTGGGCCATCAAATACGACCTAAGGAACCATAGTCATCGCCCAGCCATGATCGTTCCTCATTTATTGTGTTTTTCAGCCAAAAAACTAGAATTTCGCTCGATTACCATATTTTTGTGTGCTATTGCCCACGCCTTCCAAGTGGGCCGGGCCGCCGGACTCGGATCGCCTAAAAAATTTTCGGACCATCAATTAGGACCTAAGGAACCATAGTCACCGCCCCGCCATGATCGTTCATAGTCTTTTGCGTTTTTTAGCCAAAAAACTAGAATTCCGCACGATTTCCATATTTTCGTGTGCTAAATTTAGCTCACGCCTTCCAAGGGGTCCCGGGAACCCCGAACCCCGATCGCCTAAAAATTTTTCGGGCCATCAAATACGACCTAAGGAACCATAGTAACCACCCCGCCATGATCGTTCCTCATTTTTTGCGTTTTTCGTCCAAACAACTAGAATTCCGCGCGATTCCCATATTTTTGTATGTTATAGCCCACGCCTTCCGAGTGGTCCCGGGACCTCCTGACCCCTATCGCCTAAAAATTTTCCGGACTATCAAATACGACCTAAGGAACCATAGTATCCGCCCCGCCATGATCGTTCCTCATTTTATGCATTTTTCGGCCAAACAACTAGAATTCCGCGTGATTCCCATATTTTTGTGTGTTATAGCCCACGCCTTCCGAGTGGTCCCGGGACCTCCGGACCCCTATCGTCTAATATTTTTCCGGACTATCAAATAAGACCAAAGGAACCATAGTCACCGCCCTGCCAAGAGCTTTCCACATTTTTTGCATGTTACTGAAAAAGACCTAGAATTTCGCCCGATTCCCATATTTTCGTGTGCTATACCCACGCATTCCGAGTGGTACCAAGAGCCGTGGACCCCGATCGCCTAAAATTTTTCTGGGCAATCAAATACGACCTAAGGAACCATAGTATCCGCCCCGCCATGATCGTTCCTTATTTTTTGCGTTTTTCGGCCAAACAACTAGAATTCCGCGCGATTCCCATATTTTTGTGTGTTATAGCCCACACCTTCCGAGTGGTCCCGGGACCTCCGGACCCCTATCGCCTAAAATTTTTCCGGACTATCAAATACGACCTAAGGAACCATAGTATCCGCCCCGCCATGATCGTTCCTCATTTTTTGCATTTTTCGGCCAAACAACTAGAATTCCGCGCGATCCCATATTTTTGTGTGTTATAGCCCACGCCTTCCGAGTGGTCCCGGGTCTCCGGACCCCTATCGCCTAAAATTTTTTGCGGACTATCAAATAAGACCTAAGGAACCATAGTCACCGCCCAGCCATGATCGTTCATAGTTTTTTCCGTTTTTCGGCCAAAAAACTAGAATTCCGCGCGATTCCCATATTTTCGTGTCCTATAGCCCACGCCTTCGAAGTGAACCCGGGAACTCCGGACCCCTATCGCCTAAAAATTTTCCGGATTATCAAATACGACCTAAGGTACCATAGTCACCGCCCCACCATGATCGTTCCAAATGCTTTGCATTTTTCGGCCAAAAAACTAGAACTCCGCGCGATTTGCATATTTTCGTGTCCTATAGCTTACCCCTTCCGAGTGGTCCCGGGAGCCGTGGACCCCGATCGCCTAAAATTTTCCGGGCCATCAAATACGACCTAAGGAACCATAGTCACCGCCCCGCCATGATCGTTCCTCATTTATTGCGTTTTTCGGCCAAAAAACTAGAATTTCGCTCGATTACCATATTTTTGTGTACTATTGCCCACGCCTTCCGAGTGGGCCGGGCCGCCGGACTCGGATCGCCTAAAAAATTTCCGGGACATTAATTAGGACCTAAGGAAACATAGTTACCGCCCCGCCATGATCGTTCCTAATCTTTTGTGTTTTTCAGCCAAAAAACTAGAATTCCGCGTGATTTCCATATTTTCGTGTGCTTTAGCCCACGCCTTCCAAGGGGTCCCGGGAACCCCGAACCCCGATCGCCTAAAAATTTTCCGGGCCATCAAATACGACCTAAGGAACCATAGTAACCACCCCGCCATGATCGTTCCTCATTTTTTGCATTTTTCGGCCAAACAACTAGAATTCCGCGCGATTCCCATATTTTTGTGTGTAGCCCACGCCTTCCGAGTGGTCCCGGGACCTCCTGACCCCTATCGCCTAAATTTTTTCCGGACTATCAAATACGACCTAAGGAACCATAGTATCCACCCCGCCATTATCATTCCTCATTTTTTGTGTTTTTCGGCCAAACAACTAGAATTCCGCGCTATCCCATATTTTTGTGTGTTATAGCCCACACCTTCCGAGTGGTCCCGGGTCTCCGGACCCCTATCGCCTAAAAATTTTTCGGACTATCAAATAAGACCTAAGGAACCATAGTCACCGCCCAGCCATGATCGTTCCTAGTTTTTTCCATTTTTCGGCCAAAAAACTAGAATTCCGCGCGATTCCCATATTTTCGTGTCCTATAGCCCACGCCTTCCAAGTGAACCCGGGAACTCCGGACCCCTATCGCCTAAAATTTTTTCGGATTATCAAATACGACCTAAGGAACCATAGTCACCGCCCCCGCCATGATCGTTCCTCATTTATTGCATTTTTCGGCCAAAAAACTAGAATTCCGCTCGATTACCATATTTTTGTGTGCTATTGCCCACGCCTTCCGAGTGGGCCGGGCCGCCGGACTCGGATCGCCTAAAAAACTTTCGGGCCATCAATTAGGACCTAAGGAACCATAGTCACCGCCTCGCCATGATCGTTCCTCATTTTTTGCATTTTTTGGCCAAAAAACTAGAATTCCGTCCGATTCCCATATTTTTGTATGCTATCGCCCACGCCTTCCGAGTGGGTCGGGCCCCCCGGAGCCGGATCGCCTAAAAATTTTCCGGACTATCAAATATGACCTAAGGAACCATAGTCACCGCCCCGCCATGATCGTTCCTAGTCTTTTGCGTTTTTCAGCCAAAAAACTAGAATTCCGCGCGATTTCCATATTTTCGTGTGCTTTAGCCCACGCCTTCCAAGGGGTCCCGGGAACCCCGAACCCCGATCGCCTAAAAAATTTTCCGGGCCATCAAATACCACCTAAGGAACCATAGTAACCACCCCGCCATGATCGTTCCTCATTTTTTGCATTTTTCGGCCAAACAACTAGAATTTCGCGCGATTCCCAAATTTTTGTGTGTAGCCCTCGCCTTCCGAGTGGTCCCTGGACCTCCTGACCCCTGTCGCCTAAAATTTTTCCGGACTATCAAATACGACCTAAGGAACCATAGTATCCACCCCGCCATTATCATTCCTCATTTTTTGCGTTTTTCGGCCAAACAACTAGAATTCCGCGCGATTCCCATATTTTTGTGTGTTATAGCCCACGCCTTCCGAGTGGTCCCGGGACCTCCGGACCCCTATAGCCTAAAATTTTTCCGGACTATCAAATACGACCTAAGGAACCATAGTATCCGCCCCGCCATCATCGTTCCTCATTTTTCGCGTTTTTCGGCCAAACAACTAGAATTCCGCGCTATCCCATATTTTTGTGTGTTATAGCCCACACCTTCCGAGTGGTCCCGGGTCTCCGGACCCCTATCGCCTAAAAATTTTCCGGACTATCAAATAAGACCTAAGGAACCATAGTCACCGCCCAGCCATGATCGTTCCTAGTTTTTTCCGTTTTTCGGCCAAAAAACTAGAATTCCGCGCGATTCCCATATTTTCGTGTCCTATAGCCCACGCCTTCCAATTGAACCCGGGAACTCCGGACCCCTATCGCCTAAAATTTTTCCGGACTATCAAATATGACCTAAGGAACCATAGTCACCGCCCCGCCATGATCGTTCCTCATTTATTGCATTTTTCGGCCAAAAAACTAGAATTCCGCTCGATTACCATATTTTTGTGTGCTATTGCCCACGGCTTCCGAGTGGGCCGGGCCGCCGGACTCGGATCGCCTAAAAAAATTTCGGGCCATCAATTAGGACCTAAGGAACCATAGTCACCGCCTCGCCATGATCGTTCCTCATTTTTTGCATTTTTTGGCCAAAAAACTAGAATTCCGCCCGATTCCCATATTTTTGTGTGCTATCGCCCACGCCTTCCGAGTGGGTCAGGCCCCCAGGAGCCGGATCGCCTAAAAATTTTCCGGACTATCAAATACGACCTAAGGAACCATAGTCACCGCCCCGCCATGATCGTTCCTAGTCTTTTGCGTTTTTCAGCCAAAAAACTAGAATTCCGCGCGATTTCCATATTTTCGTGTGCTTTAGCCCACGCCTTCCAAGGGGTCGCGGGAACCCCGAACCCCGATCGCCTAAAAATTTTCCGGGCCATCAAATACGACCTAAGGAACCATAGTAACCACCCCGCCATGATCGTTCCTCATTTTTTGCGTTTTTCGGCCAAACGACTAGAATTCCTTGCGATTCCCATATTTTTGTGTGTTATAGCCCACGCCTTCCGAGTGGTCCCGGGACCTCCTGACCCCTATCGCCTAAAATTTTTCCGGACTATCAAATACGACCTAAGGAACCATAGTATCCGCCCCGCCATGATCGTTCCTCATTTTTGCCTTTTTCGGCCAAACAACTAGAATTCCGCGCGATTCCCAAATTTTTGTGTGTTATAGCCCACACCTTCCGAGTGGTCCCGGGACCTCCGGACCCCTATCGCCTAAAATTTTTCCGGACTATCAAATACGACCTAAGGAACCATAGTATCCGCCCCGAAATGATCGTTCCTCATTTTTTGCGTTTTTCGGCCAAACAACTAGAATACCGCGCGATCCCATATTTTTGTGTGTTATAGCCCACGCCTTCCGAGTGGTCCCGGGTCTCCGGACCCCTATCGCCTAAAAATTTTCCGGACTATCAAATAAGACCTAAGGAACCATAGTCACCGCCCAGCCATGATCGTTCCTAGTTTTTTCCGTTTTTCGGCCAAAAAACTAGAATTCCGCGCGATTCCCATATTTTCGTGTCCTATAGCCCACGCCTTCCAAGTGAACCCGGGAACTCCGGACCCCTATCGCCTAAAATTTTTACGGACTGTCAAATACGACCTAAGGAACTATAGTCACCGCCCCGCCATGATCGTTCCTCATTTATTGCGTTTTTCGGCCAAAAAACTAGAATTCCGCTCGATTACCATATTTTTGTGTGCTATTGCCCACGCCTTCCGAGTGGGCCGGGCCGCCGGACTCGGATCGCCTAAAAAATTTTCGGCCAATCAATTAGGACCTAAGGAACCATAGTCACTGCCTCGCCATGATCGTTCCTCATTTTTTGCATTTTTTGGCCAAAAAACCAGAATTCCGCCCGATTTCCATATTTTTGTGTGCTATCGCCCACGCCTTCCGAGTGGGTCGGGCCCCCCGGAGCCGGATCGCCTAAAAATTTTCCGGACTGTCAAATATGACCTAAGGAACCATAGTCACCGCCGCGCCATGATCGTTCCTAGTCTTTTACGTTTTTCAGCCAAAAAACTAGAATTCCGCGCGATATCCATATTTTTGTGTGCTAAAGCCCACGCCTTCCAAGGGGTCCCGGGAACCCCGAACCCCGATCGCCTAAAAAATTTTCGGGCCATCAAATACGACCTAAGGAACCATAGTAACCACCCCGCCATGATCGTTCCTCATTTTTTGCGTTTTTCGGCCAAAAGACTAGAATTCTGCGCGATTCCCATATTTTTGTGTGTTATAGCCCATGCCTTCCGAGTGGTCCCGGGACCTCCTGACCCCTATCGCCTAAAATTTTCCCGGACTATCAAATACGACCTAAGTAACCATAGTATCCGCCCCACCATGATCGTTCCTCATTTTTGCCTTTTTCGGCCAAACAACTAGAATTCCGCGCGATTCCCAAATTTTTGTGTGTTATAGCCCACACCTTCCGAGTGGTCCCGGGACCTCCGGACCCCTATCGCCTAAAATTTTTCCGGACTATCAAATACGACCTAAGGAACCATAGTATCCGCCCCGAAATGATCGTTCCTCATTTTTTGCGTTTTTCGGCCAAACAACTAGAATACCGCGCGATCCCATATTTTTGTGTGTTATAGCCCACGCCTTCCGAGTGGTCCCGGGTCTCCGGACCCCTATCGCCTAAAAATTTTTCGGACTATCAAATAAGACCTAAGGAACCATAGTCACCGCCCAGCCATGATTGTTCCTAGTTTTTTCCATTTTTCGGCCAAAAAACTAGAATTCCGCGCGATTCCCATATTTTCGTGTCCTATAGCCCACGCCTTCCAAGTGAACCCGGGAACTCCGGACCCCTATCGCCTAAAATTTTTATGGACTGTCAAATACGACCTAAGGAACTATAGTCACCGCCCCGCCATGATCGTTCCTCATTTATTGCGTTTTTCGGCCAAAAAACTAGAATTCCGCTCGATTACCATATTTTTGTGTGCTATTGCCCACGCCTTCCGAGTGGGCCGGGCCGCCGGACTCGGATCGCCTAAAAAATTTTCGGGCAATCAATTAGGACCTAAGGAACCATAGTCACCGCCTCGCCATGATCGTTCCTCATTTTTATCATTTTTGGCCAAAAAACTAGAATTCCGCCCGATTTTCATATTTTTGTGTGCTATCGCCCACGCCCTCCGAGTGGGTCGGGCCCCCCGGAGCCGGATCGCCTAAAAATTTTACGGACTATCAAATATGACCTAAGGAACCATAGTCACCGCCGCGCCATGATTGTTCCTAGTCTTTTGCGTTTTTCAGCCAAAAAACTAGAATTCCGCGCGATTTCCATATTTTTGTGTGCTAAAGCCCACGCCTTCCAAGGGGTCCCGGGAACCCCGAACCCCGATCGCCTAAAAATTTTCCGGGCCATCAAATACGACCTAAGGAACCATAGTAACCACCCCGCCATGATCGTTCCTCATTTTTTGCATTTTTCGGCCAAAAGACTAGAATTCCGCGCGATTCCCATATTTTTGTGTGTTATACCCCATGCCTTTCGAGTGGTCCCGGGACCTCCTGACCCCTATCGCCTAAAAATTTCCCGGACTATCAAATACGACCTAAGGAACCATAGTATCCTCCCCGCCATGATCGTTCCTCATTTTTGCCTTTTTCGGCCAAACAACTAGAATTCCGCGCGATTCCCAAATTTTTGTGTGTTATAGCCCACACCTTCCGAGTGGTCCCGGGACCTCCGGACCCCTATCGCCTAAAATTTTTCCCGGACTATCAAATACGACCTAAGGAACCATAGTATCCGCCCCGAAATGATCGTTCCTCATTTTTTGCATTTTTCGGCCAAACAACTAGAATACCGCGCGATCCCATATTTTTGTGTGTTATAGCCCACGCCTTCCAAGTGGTCCCGGGTCTCCGGACCCCTATCGCCTAAAAATTTTCCGGACTATCAAATAAGACCTAAGGAACCATAGTCACCGCCCAGCCATGATCGTTCCTAGTTTTTTCCGTTTTTCGGCCAAAAAACTAGAATTACGCGCGATTCCCATATTTTCGTGTCCTATAGCCCACGCCTTCCAAGTGAACCCGGGAACTCCGGACCCCTATCGCCTAAAATTTTTCCGGACTATCAAATACGACCTAAGGAACCATAGTCACCGCCCCGCCATGATCGTTCCTCATTTATTGCGTTTTTCGGCCAAAAAACTAGAATTCCGCTCGATTACCATATTTTTGTGTGCTATTGCCCACGCCTTCGGAGTGGGCCGGGCCGCCGGACTCGGATCGCCTAAAAAAATTTCGGGCCATCAATTAGGACCTAAGGAACCATAGTCACCGCCTCGCCATGATCGTTCCTCATTTTTTGCATTTTTTGGCCAAAAAACTAGAATTCCGCCCGATTCCCATATTTTTGTGTGCTATCGCCCACGCCTTCCGAGTGGGTCGGGCCCCCCGGAGCCGGATCGCCTAAAAATTTTCCGGACTATCAAATACGACCTAAGGAACCATAGTCACTGCCCCGCCATGATCGTTCCTAGTCTTTTGCGTTTTTAGCCAAAAAACTAGAATTCCGCGCGATTTTCATATTTTCGTGTGCTTTAGCTCACGCCTTCCAAGGGGTCCCGGGAACCCCGAACCCCGATCGCCTAAAAATTTTCCGGGCCATCAAATACGACCTAAGGAACCATAGTAACCACCCCGCCATGATCGTTCCTCATTTTTTGCGTTTTTCGGCCAAAAGACTAGAATTCCGCGCGATTCCCATATTTTTGTGTGTTATACCCCATGCCTTCCGAGTGGTCCCGGGACCTCCTGACCCCTATCGCCTAAAATTTTTCCCGGACTATCAAATACGACCTAAGGAACCATAGTATCCGCTCCGCCATGATCGTTCCTCATTTTTGCCTTTTTCGGCCAAACAACTAGAATTCCGCGCGATTCCCAAATTTTTGTGTGTTATAGCCCACACCTTCCGAGTGGTCCCGGGACATCCGGACCCCTATCGCCTAAAATTTTTCCGGAATATCAAATACGACCTAAGTAAACATAGTATCCGCCCCAAAATGATCGTTCCTCATTTTTTGCGTTTTTCGGCAAAACAACTAGCATACCGCGCGATCCCATATTTTTGTGTGTTATAGCCCACGCCTTCCGAGTGGTCCCGGGTCTCCGGACCCCTATCGCCTAAAAATTTTCCGGACTATCAAATAAGACCTAAGGAACCATAGTCACCGCCCAGCCATGATCGTTCCTAGTTTTTTCCGTTTTTCGGCCAAAAAACTAGAATTCCGCGCGATTCCCATATTTTCGTGTCCTATAGCCCACGCCTTCCAAGTGAACCCGGGAACTCCGGACCCCTATCGCCTAAAATTTTTCCGGACTATCAAATACGACCTAAGGAACCATAGTCACCGCCCCGCCATGATCGTTCCTCATTTATTGCGTTTTTCGGCCAAAAAACTAGAATTCCGCTCGATTACCATATTTTTGTATGCTATTGCCCACGCCTTCCGAGTGGGCCGGGCCGCCGGACTCGGATCGCCTAAAAAATTTTCGGGCCATCAATTAGGACCTTAGGAACCATAGTCACCACCTCGCCATGATCATTCCTCATTTTTTGCATTTTTTGGCCAAAAAACTAGAATTCCGCCTGATTTCCATATTTTTGTGTGCTATCGCCCACGCCTTCCGAGTGGGTCGGGCCCCCCGGAGCCGGATCGCCTAAAAATTTTTCGGACTATCAAATACGACCTAAGGAACCATAGTCACCGCCCCGCCATGATCGTTCCTAGTCTTTTGCGTTTTTCAGCCAAAAAACTAGAATTCCGCGCGATTTCCATATTTTCGTGTGCTAAATTTAGCTCACGCCTTCCAAGGGGTCCCGGGAACCCCGAACCCCGATCGCCTAAAAATTTTCCGGGCCATCAAATACGACCTAAGGAACCATAGTAACCACCCCGCCATGATCGTTCCTCATTTTTTGCGTTTTTCGGCCAAAAGACTAGAATTCCGCGCGATTCCCATATTTTTGTGTGTTATACCCCATGCCTTCCGAGTGGTCCCGGGACCTCCTGATCCCTATCGCCTAAAATTTTCCCGGACTATCAAATACGACCTAAGGAACCATAGTATCCGCCCCGCCATGATCGTTCCTCATTTTTGCCTTTTTCGGCCAAACAACTAGAATTCCGCGCGATTCCCAAATTTTTGTGTGTTATAGCCCACACCTTCCGAGTGGTCCCGGGACCTCTGGACCCCTATTGCCTAAAATTTTTCCGGACTATCAAATACGACCTAAGGAACCATAGTATCCGCCCTGAAATGATCGTTCCTCATTTTTTGCCTTTTTCGGCCAAACAACTAGAATACCGCGCGATCCCATATTTTTGTGTGTTATAGCCCACGCCTTCCGAGTGGTCCCGAGTCTCCGGACACCTATCGCCTAAAAATTTTCCGGACTATCAAATAAGACCTAAGGAACCATAGTCACCGCCCAGCCATGATCGTTCCTAGTTTTTTTTGTTTTTTCGGCCGAAAAACTAGAATTCCGCGCGATTCCCATATTTTCGTGTCCTATAGCCCACGCCTTCCAAGTGAACCCGTGAACTCCGGACCCCTATCGCCTAAAATTTTTCCGGACTATCAAATACGACCTAAGGAACCATAGTATCCTCCCCGCCATGATCGTTCCTCATTTTTTGCGTTTTTCGGCCAAACAACTAGAATTCCGCGCGATTTCCATATTTTTGTGTGGTCGCGGGACCTCCGGACCCATATCGCCTAATATTTTTCCGGACTATCAAATAAGACCAAAGGAACCATAGTCACCGCCCTGCCAAGATCTTTCCACATTTTTTGCAAGTTACTGAAAAAGACTTCCGCGCGATTCCCATATTTTTGTGTGTTATAGCCCACACCTTCCGAGTGGTCCCGGGACCTCCGGACCCCTATCGCCTAAAATTTTTCCGGACTATCAAATATGACCTAAGGAACCATAGTATCCGCCCCGCCATGATCGTTCCTCATTTTTTGTGTTTTTTGGCCAAACAATTAGAATTCCGCGCGATCCTATATTTTTGTGTGTTATAGCCCACGCCTTTCGAGTGGTCCCGGGACCTCCGGACCCCTATCGCCTAAAATTTTTCCGGACTATCAAATACGACCTAAGTAACCATAGTATCCGCCCCGCCATGATCGTTCCTCATTTTTTGCGTTTTTCGGCCAAACAACTAGAATTCCGCGCGATCCCATATTTTTGGGTGTTATAGCCCACGCCTTCCGAGTGGTCCCGGGTCTCCGGACCCCTATCGCCTAATATTTTTCCGGACTATCAAATACGACCTAAGGAACCATTGTATCCACCCCGCCATGATCGTTCCTCATTTTTTGCGTTTTTCGGCCAAACAACTAGAATTCCGCGCGATTCCCATATTTTTGTGTATTATAGCCCACGCCTTCCGAGTGGTCCCGGGTCTCCGGACCCCTATCGCCTAATATTTATCCGGACTATCAAATACGACCTAAGGAACCATAGTATCCGCCCCGCCATGATCGTTCCTCATTTTTTGCGTTTTTCGGCCAAACAACTAGAATTCCGCGCGATTCCCAAATTTTTGTGTGTTATAGCCCACACCTTCCGAGTGGTCCCGGGACCTCTGGACCCCTATTGCCTAAAATTTTTCCGGACTATCAAATACGACCTAAGGAACCATAGTATCCGCCCTGAAATGATCGTTCCTCATTTTTTGCCTTTTTCGGCCAAACAACTAGAATACCGCGCGATCCCATATTTTTGTGTGTTATAGCCCACGCCTTCCGAGTGGTCCCGAGTCTCCGGACACCTATCGCCTAAAAATTTTCCGGACTATCAAATAAGACCTAAGGAACCATAGTCACCGCCCAGCCATGATCGTTCCTAGTTTTTTTTGTTTTTTCGGCCGAAAAACTAGAATTCCGCGCGATTCCCATATTTTCGTGTCCTATAGCCCACGCCTTCCAAGTGAACCCGTGAACTCCGGACCCCTATCGCCTAAAATTTTTCCGGACTATCAAATACGACCTAAGGAACCATAGTATCCTCCCCGCCATGATCGTTCCTCATTTTTTGCGTTTTTCGGCCAAACAACTAGAATTCCGCGCGATTCCCATATTTTTGTGTGGTCGCGGGACCTCCGGACCCATATCGCCTAATATTTTTCCGGACTATCAAATAAGACCAAAGGAACCATAGTCACCGCCCTGCCAAGATCTTTCCACATTTTTTGCAAGTTACTGAAAAAGACTTCCGCGCGATTCCCATATTTTTGTGTGTTATAGCCCACACCTTCCGAGTGGTCCCGGGACCTCCGGACCCCTATCGCCTAAAATTTTTCCGGACTATCAAATATGACCTAAGGAACCATAGTATCCGCCCCGCCATGATCGTTCCTCATTTTTTGCGTTTTTTGGCCAAACAATTAGAATTCCGCGCGATCCTATATTTTTGTGTGTTATAGCCCACGCCTTTCGAGTGGTCCCGGGACCTCCGGACCCCTATCGCCTAAAATTTTTCCGGACTATCAAATACGACCTAAGTAACCATAGTATCCGCCCCGCCATGATCGTTCCTCATTTTTTGCGTTTTTCGGCCAAACAACTAGAATTCCGCGCGATCCCATATTTTTGGGTGTTATAGCCCACGCCTTCCGAGTGGTCCCGGGTCTCCGGACCCCTATCGCCTAATATTTTTCCGGACTATCAAATACGACCTAAGGAACCATTGTATCCGCCCCGCCATGATCGTTCCTCATTTTTTGCGTTTTTCGGCCAAACAACTAGAATTCCGCGCGATTCCCATATTTTTGTGTATTATAGCCCACGCCTTCCGAGTGGTCCCGGGTCTCCGGACCCCTATCGCCTAATATTTATCCGGACTATCAAATACGACCTAAGGAACCATAGTATCCGCCCCGCCATGATCGTTCCTCATTTTTTGCGTTTTTCGGCCAAACAACTAGAATTCCGCGCGATTCCCAAATTTTTGTGTGTTATAGCCCACACCTTCCGAGTGGTCCCGGGACCTCTGGACCCCTATTGCCTAAAATTTTTCCGGACTATCAAATACGACCTAAGGAACCATAGTATCCGCCCTGAAATGATCGTTCCTCATTTTTTGGCCTTTTTCGGCCAAACAACTAGAATACCGCGCGATCCCATATTTTTGTGTGTTATAGCCCACGCCTTCCGAGTGGTCCCGAGTCTCCGGACACCTATCGCCTAAAAATTTTCCGGACTATCAAATAAGACCTAAGGAACCATAGTCACCGCCCAGCCATGATCGTTCCTAGTTTTTTTTGTTTTTTCGGCCGAAAAACTAGAATTCCGCGCGATTCCCATATTTTCGTGTCCTATAGCCCACGCCTTCCAAGTGAACCCGTGAACTCCGGACCCCTATCGCCTAAAATTTTTCCGGACTATCAAATACGACCTAAGGAACCATAGTATCCTCCCCGCCATGATCGTTCCTCATTTTTTGCGTTTTTCGGCCAAACAACTAGAATTCCGCGCGATTCCCATATTTTTGTGTGGTCGCGGGACCTCCGGACCCATATCGCCTAATATTTTTCCGGACTATCAAATAAGACCAAAGGAACCATAGTCACCGCCCTGCCAAGATCTTTCCACATTTTTTGCAAGTTACTGAAAAAGACTTCCGCGCGATTCCCATATTTTTGTGTGTTATAGCCCACACCTTCCGAGTGGTCCCGGGACCTCCGGACCCCTATCGCCTAAAATTTTTCCGGACTATCAAATATGACCTAAGGAACCATAGTATCCGCCCCGCCATGATCGTTCCTCATTTTTTGCGTTTTTTGGCCAAACAATTAGAATTCCGCGCGATCCTATATTTTTGTGTGTTATAGCCCACGCCTTTCGAGTGGTCCCGGGACCTCCGGACCCCTATCGCCTAAAATTTTTCCGGACTATCAAATACGACCTAAGTAACCATAGTATCCGCCCCGCCATGATCGTTCCTCATTTTTTGCGTTTTTCGGCCAAACAACTAGAATTCCGCGCGATCCCATATTTTTGGGTGTTATAGCCCACGCCTTCCGAGTGGTCCCGGGTCTCCGGACCCCTATCGCCTAATATTTTTCCGGACTATCAAATACGACCTAAGGAACCATTGTATCCGCCCCGCCATGATCGTTCCTCATTTTTTGCGTTTTTCGGCCAAACAACTAGAATTCCGCGCGATTCCCATATTTTTGTGTATTATAGCCCACGCCTTCCGAGTGGTCCCGGGTCTCCGGACCCCTATCGCCTAATATTTATCCGGACTATCAAATACGACCTAAGGAACCATAGTATCCGCCCCGCCATGATCGTTCCTCATTTTTTGCGTTTTTCGGCCAAACAACTAGAATTCCGCGCGATTCCCATATTTTTGTGTATTATAGCCCACACCTTCCGAGTGGTTCCGGGACCTCCGGACCCCTATCGCCTAAAATTTTTCCGGACTACCAAATACGACCTAAGGAACTATAGTATCTGCCCCGCCATGATCGTTCCTCATTTTTTGCGTTTTTCGGCCAAACAACTAGAATTCCGCGCTATCCCATATTTTCGTGTGTTATAGCCCACGCCTTCCGAGTGGTCCCGGGTCTCCGGACCCCTATCGCCTAATATTTTTCCGGACTATCAAATACGACCTAAGGAACTATAGTATCCGCCCCGCCATGATCGTTCCTCATTTTTTGCGTTTTTCGGCCAAACAACTAGAATTCCGCGCGATTCCCATATTTTTGTGTATTATAGCCCACACCTTCCGAGTGGTTCCGGGACCTCCGGACCCCTATCGCCTAAAATTTTTCCGGACTACCAAATACGACCTAAAAAATCATAGTATCCGCCCCTCCATGATCATTCCTCATTTTTTGCGTTTTTCGGCCAAACAACTAGAATTCCGCGCTATCCCATATTTTCGAGTGTTATAGCCCACGCCTTCCGAGTGGTCCCGGGTCTCCGGACCCCGATCGCCTAAAATTTTTCCGGACTATCAAATAAGACCTAAGGAACCATAGTCACCGCCCAGCCATGATCGTTCCTAGTTTTTTCATTTTTTCGGCCAAAAAACTAGAATTCCGCGCGATTCCCATATTTTCGTGTCCTATAGCCCACGCCTTCCAAGTGAACCCGGGAAATCCGGACCCCTCTCGCCTAAAATTTTTCCGGACTATCATATACGACCTAAGGAACCATAGTCACCGCCCAGCGATGATCATTCCTCATTTGTTGCGTTTTTCGGCCAAAAAACTAGAATTCCGCCCGATTACAATATTTTTGTGTGCTATTGCCCACCCTTCCAAGTGGTTGCAGGACCACCGGACCCCGATCGCCTAAAAATTTTCCGGGCCGTCAAATACGACCTAAGGAACCATAGTAACCGCCCCGCCATCATCGTTTCTCATTTTTCGGCCAAAAAACTAGAATTACGCCCGATTCCCATATTTTCGTGTGCTATACCCACGCCTTCCAAGTGGTCCGGGGAGCCGCGGACCCCGATCGCCTAAATTTTTTCCGGACTATCAAATACGACCTAAGGAACCATAGTATCCGCCCCGCCATGATCGTTCCTCATTTTTTGCGTTTTTCGGCCAAACAACTAGAATTCCGCGCGATTCCCATATTTTTGTGTATTATAGCCCACACCTTCTGAGTGGTTCCGGGACCTCCGGACCCCTATCGCCTAAAATTTTTTCGGACTACCAAATACGACCTAAGAAATCATAGTATCCGCCCCGCCATGATCGTTCCTCATTTTTTGCGTTTTTCGGCCAAACAACTAGAATTCCGCGCTATCCCATATTTTCGTGTGTTATAGCCCACGCCTTCCGAGTGGTCCCGGGTCCCCGGACCCCGATCGCCTAAAATTTTTCCGGACTATCAAATAAGACCTAAGGAACCATAGTCACCGCCCAGCCATGATCGTTCCTAGTTTTTTCATTTTTTCGTCCAAAAAACTAGAATTCCGCGCGATTCCCATATTTTCGTGTCCTATAGCCCACGCCTTCCAAGTGAACCCGAGAAATCCGGACCCCTATCGCCTAAAATTTTTCCGGACTATCAAATACGACCTAAGGAACCATAGTCACCGCCCAGCCATGATCATTCCTCATTTGTTGCGTTTTTCGGCCAAAAAACTAGAATTCCGCCCGATTAGAATATTTTTGTGTGCTATTGCCCACCCTTCCAAGTGGTTGCGGGACCCCCGGACCCCGATCGCCTAAAAATTTTCCGGGCCGTCAAATACGACCTAAGGAACCATAGTAACTGCCCCGCCATCATCGTTTCTCATTTTTCGGCCAAAAAACTAGAATTACGCCCGATTCCCATATTTTCGTGTGCTATACCCACGCCTTCCAAGTGGTTCGGGGAGCCGCGGACCCCGATCGCCTAAAATTTTTCCGGACTATCAAATATGACCTAAGGAACCATAGTATCCGCCCCGCCATGATCGTTCCTCATTTTTTGCGTTTTTCGGCCAAACAACTAGAATTCCGCGCGATTCCCATATTTTTGTGTGTTATAGCCCACGCCTTCCGAGTGGTCGCGGGACCTCCGGACCCCTATCGCCTAATATTTTTCCGGACTATCAAATAAGACCAAAGGAACCATAGTCACCGCCCTGCCAAGATCTTTCCACATTTTTTGCAAGTTTCTGAAAAGACTTCCGCGCGATTCCCATATTTTTGTGTGTTATAGCCCACGCCTTCCGAGTGGTCGCGGGACCTCCGGACCCCTATCGCCTAATATTTTTCCGGACTATCAAATAAGACCAAAGGAACCATAGTCACCGCCCTACCAAGATCTTTCCACATTTTTTGCAAGTTACTGAAAAAGACTTCCGCGCGATTCCCATATTTTTGTGTGTTATAGCCCACACCTTCCGAGTGGTCCCGGGACCTCCGGACCCCTATCGCCTAAAATTTTTCCGGACTATCAAATATGACCTAAGGAACCATAGTATCCGCCCCGCCATGATCGTTCCTCATTTTTTGCGTTTTTTGGCCAAACAATTAGAATTCCGCGCGATCCTATATTTTTGTGTGTTATAGCCCACGCCTTTCGAGTGGTCCCGGGACCTCCGGACCCCTATCGCCTAAAATTTTTCCGGACTATCAAATACGACCTAAGTAACCATAGTATCCGCCCCGCCATGATCGTTCCTCATTTTTTGCATTTTTCGGCCAAACAACTAGAATTCCGCGCGATCCCATATTTTTGTGTGTTATAGCCCACGCCTTCCGAGTGGTCCCGGGTCTCCGGACCCCTATCGCCTAATATTTTTTCGGACTATCAAATACGACCTAAGGAACCATAGTATCCGCCCCGCCATGATCGTTCCTCATTTTTTGCGTTTTTCGGCCAAACAACTAGAATTCCGCGCGATTCCCATATTTTTGTGTATTATAGCCCACGCCTTCCGAGTGGTCCCGGGTCTCCGGACCCCTATCGCCTAATATTTATCCGGACTATCAAATACGACCTAAGGAACCATAGTATCCGCCCCGCCATCATCGTTTCTCATTTTTTGCGTTTTTCGGCCAAACAACTAGAATTCCGCGCGATTTCCATATTTTCGTGTGCTAAATTTAGCTCACGCCTTCCAAGGGGTCCCGGGAACCCCGAACCCCGATCGCCTAAAAATTTTCCGGGCCATCAAATACGACCTAAGGAACCATAGTAACCACCCCGCCATGATCGTTCCTCATTTTTTGCGTTTTTCGGCCAAAAGACTAGAATTCCGCGCGATTCCCATATTTTTGTGTGTTATACCCCATGCCTTCCGAGTGGTCCCGGGACCTCCTGATCCCTATCGCCTAAAATTTTCCCGGACTATCAAATACGACCTAAGGAACCATAGTATCTGCCCCGCCATGATCGTTCCTCATTTTTGCCTTTTTCGGCCAAACAACTAGAATTCCGCGCGATTCCCAAATTTTTGTGTGTTATAGCCCACACCTTCCGAGTGGTCCCGGGACCTCCGGACCCCTATTGCCTAAAATTTTTCCGGACTATCAAATACGACCTAAGGAACCATAGTATCCGCCCTGAAATGATCGTTCCTCATTTTTTGCCTTTTTCGGCCAAACAACTAGAATACCGCGCGATCCCATATTTTTGTGTGTTATAGCCCACGCCTTCCGAGTGGTCCCGGGTCTCCGGACCCCTATCGCCTAAAAATTTTCCGGACTATCAAATAAGACCTAAGGAACCATAGTCACCGCCCAGCCATGATCGTTCCTAGTTTTTTCCGTTTTTCGGCCAAAAAACTAGAATTCCGCGCGATTCCCATATTTTCGTGTCCTATAGCCCACGCCTTCCAAGTGAACCCGTGAACTCCGGACCCCTATCGCCTAAAATTTTTCCGGACTATCAAATACGACCTAAGGAACCATAGTATCCTCCCCGCCATGATCGTTCCTCATTTTTTGCGTTTTTCGGCCAAACAACTAGAATTCCGCGCGATTCCCATATTTTTGTGTGGTCGCGGGACCTCCGGACCCATATCGCCTAATATTTTTCCGGACTATCAAATAAGACCAAAGGAACCATAGTCACCGCCCTGCCAAGATCTTTCCACATTTTTTGCAAGTTACTGAAAAAGACTTCCGCGCGATTCCCATATTTTTGTGTGTTATAGCCCACACCTTCCGAGTGGTCCCGGGACCTCCGGACCCCTATCGCCTAAAATTTTTCCGGACTATCAAATATGACCTAAGGAACCATAGTATCCGCCCCGCCATGATCGTTCCTCATTTTTTGCGTTTTTTGGCCAAACAATTAGAATTCCGCGCGATCCTATATTTTTGTGTGTTATAGCCCACGCCTTTCGAGTGGTCCCGGGACCTCCGGACCCCTATCGCCTAAAATTTTTCCGGACTATCAAATACGACCTAAGTAACCATAGTATCCGCCCCGCCATGATCGTTCCTCATTTTTTGCATTTTTCGGCCAAACAACTAGAATTCCGCGGGATCCCATATTTTTGGGTGTTATAGCCCACGCCTTCCGAGTGGTCCCGGGTCTCCGGACCCCTATCGCCTAATATTTTTCCGGACTATCAAATACGACCTAAGGAACCATAGTATCCGCCCCGCCATGATCGTTCCTCATTTTTTGCGTTTTTCGGCCAAACAACTAGAATTTCGCGCGATTCCCATATTTTTGTGTATTATAGCCCACGCCTTCCGAGTGGTCCCGGGTCTCCGGACCCCTATCGCCTAATATTTATCCGGACTATCAAATACGACCTAAGGAACCATAGTATCCACCCCGCCATGATCGTTCCTCATTTTTTGCGTTTTTCGGCCAAACAACTAGAATTCCGCGCGATTCCCATATTTTTGTGTATTATAGCCCACACCTTCCGAGTGGTTCCGGGACCTCCGGACCCCTATCGCCTAAAATTTTTCCGGACTATCAAATAAGACCTAAGGAACCATAGTCACCGCCCAGCCATGATCGTTCCTAGTTTTTTCATTTTTTCTTCCAAAAAACTAGAATTCCGCGCGATTCCCATATTTTCGTGTCCTATAGCCCACGCCTTCCAAGTGAACCCGAGAAATCCGGACCCCTATCGCCTAAAATTTTTCCGGACTATCAAATACGACCTAAGGAACCATAGTCACCACCAAGCCATGATCATTCCTCATTTGTTGCGTTTTTCGGCCAAAAAACTAGAATTCCGCCCGATTAGAATATTTTTGTGTGCTATTGCCCACCCTTCCAAGTGGTTGCGGGACCCCCGGACCCCGATCGCCTAAAAATTTTCCGGGCCGTCAAATACGACCTAAGGAAGCATAGTAACCGCCCCGCCATCATCGTTTCTCATTTTTCGGCCAAAAAACTAGAATTACGCCCGATTCCCATATTTTCGTGTGCTATACCCACGCCTTCCAAGTGGTTCGGGGAGCCGCGGACCCCGATCGCCTAAATTTTTTCCGTACTATCAAATACGACCTAAGGAACCATAGTATACGCCCCGCCATGATCGTTCCTCATTTTTTGCGTTTTTCGGCCAAACAACTAGAATTCCGCGCGATTCCCATATTTTTGTGTGTTATAGCCCACGCCTTCCGAGTGGTCGCGGGACCTCCGGACCCCTATCGCCTAATATTTTTCCGGACTATCAAATAAGACCAAAGGAACCATAGTCACCGCCCTGCCAAGATCTTTCCACATTTTTTGCAAGTTTCTGAAAAGACTTCCGCGCGATTCCCATATTTTTGTGTGTTATAGCCCACGCCTTCCGAGTGGTCGCGGGACCTCCGGACCCCTATCGCCTAATATTTTTCCGGACTATCAAATAAGACCAAAGGAACCATAGTCACCGCCCTGCCAAGATCTTTCCACATTTTTTGCAAGTTACTGAAAAAGACTTCCGCGCGATTCCCAAAATTTTGTGTGTTATAGCCCACACCTTCCGAGTGGTCCCGGGACCTCCGGACCCCTATCGCCTAAAATTTTTCCGGACTATCAAATATGACCTAAGGAACCATAGTATCCGCCCCGCCATGATCGTTCCTCATTTTTTGCGTTTTTCGGCCAAACAACTAGAATTCCGCGCGATTCCCATATTTTTGTGTGTTATAGCCCACGCCTTCCGAGTGGTCGCGGGACCTCCGTACCCCTATCGCCTAATATTTTTCCGGACTATCAAATAAGACCAAAGGAACCATAGTCACCGCCCTGCCAAGATCTTTCCACATTTTTTGCAAGTTACTGAAAAAGACTTCCGCGCGATTCCCATATTTTTGTGTGTTATAGCCCACACCTTCCGAGTGGTCCCGGGACCTCCGGACCCCTATTGCCTAAAATTTTTCCGGACTATCAAATATGACCTAAGGAACCATAGTATCCGCCCCGCCATGATCGTTCCTCATTTTTTGCGTTTTTTGGCCAAACAATTAGAATTCCGCGCGATCCTATATTTTTGTGTGTTGTAGCCCATGCCTTTCGAGTGGTCCCGGGACCTCCGGACCCCTATCGCCTAAAATTTTTCCGGACTATCAAATACGACCTAAGTAACCATAGTATCCGCCCCGCCATGATCGTTCCTCATTTTTTGCATTTTTCGGCCAAACAACTAGAATTCCGCGCGATCCCATATTTTTGTGTGTTATAGCCCACGCCTTCCGAGTGGTCCCGGGTCTCCGGACCCCTATCGCCTAATATTTTTCCGGACTATCAAATACGACCCAAGGAACCATAGTATCCGCCCCGCCATGATCGTTCCTCATTTTTTGCGTTTTTCGGCCAAACAACTAGAATTCCGCGCGATTCCCATATTTTTGTGTATTATAGCCCACGCCTTCCGAGTGGTCCCGGGTCTCCGGACCCCTATCGCCTAATATTTATCCGGACTATCAAATACGACCTAAGGAACCATAGTATCCGCCCCGCCATGATCGTTCCTCATTTTTTGCGTTTTTCGGCCAAACAACTAGAATTCCGCGCGATTCCCATATTTTTGTGTATTATAGCCCACACCTTCCGAGTGGTTCCGGGACCTCCGGACCCCTATCGCCTAAAATTTTTCCGGACTACCAAATATGACCTAAGGAACCATAGTATCCGCCCCGCCATGATCGTTCCTCATTTTTTGCGTTTTTCGGCCAAACAACTAGAATTCCGCGCTATCCCATATTTTCGTGTGTTATAGCCCACGCCTTCCGAGTGGTCCCAGGTCTCCGGACCCCTATCGCCTAATATTTTTCCGGACTATCAAATACGACCTAAGGAACCATAGTATCCGCCCCGCCATGATCGTTCCTCATTTTTTGCGTTTTCCGGCCAAACAACTAGAATTCCGCGCGATTCCCATATTTTTGTGTATTATAGCCCACACCTTCCGAGTGGTTCCGGGACCTCCGGACTCCTATCGCCTAAAATTTTTCCGGACTACCAAATACGACCTAAGAAATCATAGTATCCGCCCCTCCATGATCATTCCTCATTTTTTGCGTTTTTCGGCCAAACAACTAGAATTCCGCGCTATCCCATATTTTCGTGTGTTATAGCCCACGCCTTCCGAGTGGTCCCGGGTCTCCGGACCCCGATCGCCTAAAATTTTTCCGGACTATCAAATAAGACCTAAGGAACCATAGTCACCGCCCAGCCATGATCGTTCCTAGATTTTTCATTTTTTCGGCCAAAAAACTAGAATTCCGCGCGATTCCCATATTTTCGTGTCCTATAGCCCACGCCTTCCAAGTGAACCCGGGAAATCCGGACCCCTATCGCCTAAAATTTTTCCGGACTATCAAATACAACCTAAGGAACCATAGTCACCGCCCAGCCATGATCATTCCTCATTTGTTGCGTTTTTCGGCCAAAAAACTAGAATTCCGCCCGATTACAATATTTTTGTGTGCTATTGCCCACCCTTCCAAGTGGTTGCGGGACCCCCGGACCCCGATCGCCTAAAAATTTTCCGGGCCGTCAAATACGACCTAAGGAACCTTAGTAACCGCCCCGCCATCATCGTTTCTCATTTTTCGGCCAAAAATCTAGAATTACGCCCGATTCCCATATTTTCGTGTGCTATACCCACACCTTCCAAGTGGTCCGGGGAGCTGCGGACCCCGATCGCCTAAATTTTTTCCGGTCTATCAAATACGACCTAAGGAACCATAGATCCGCCCCGCCATGATCGTTCCTCATTTTTTGCTTTTTTCGGCCAAACAACTAGAATTCCGCGCGATTCCCATATTTTTGTGTGTTATAGCCCACGCCTTCCGACTGGTCGCGGGACCTCCGGACCCCTATCGCCTAATATTTTTCCGGACTATCAAATAAGACCAAAGGAACCATAGTCACCGCCCTGCCAAGATCATTCCACATTTTTTGCAAGTTTCTGAAAAGACTTCCGCGCGATTCCCATATTTTTTGTGTTATAGCCCACACCTTCCGAGTGGTCCCGGAACCTCCGGACCCCTATCGCCTAAAAATTTTTTTCGGACAACCAAATATGACCTAAGGAACCATAGTATCCGCCCCGCCATGATCGTTCCTCATTTTTTGCGTTTTTTGGACAAACAACTAGAATTCCGCGCGATCTTATATTTTTGTGTGATATAGCCCACGCCTTCCGAGTGGTCCCGGGACCTCCGGACCCCTATCGCCTCAAATTTTTCCGGACTATCAAATACGACCTAAGGAACCATAGTATCCGCCCCGCCATGATCGTTCCTCATTTTTTGCATTTTTTGGCCAAACAATTAGAATTCCGCGCGATCCTATATTTTTGTGTGTTGTAGCCCATGCCTTTCGAGTGGTCCCGGGACCTCCGGACCCCTATCGCCTAAAATTTTTCCGGACTATCAAATACGACCTAAGTAACCATAGTATCCGCCCCGCCATGATCGTTCCTCATTTTTTTGCGTTTTTCGGCCAAACAACTAGAATTCCGCGCGATTCCCATATTTTTGTGTATTATAGCCCACACCTTCCGAGTGGTTCCGGGACCTCCGGACCCCTATCGCCTAAATTTTTTCCGGACTACCAAATACGACCTAAGGAACCATAGTATCCGCCCCGCCATGATCGTTCCTCATTTTTTGCGTTTTTCGGCCAAACAACTAGATTTCCGCGCTATCCCATATTTTCGTGTGTTATAGCCCACGCCTTCCGAGTGGTCCCGGGTCTCCGGACCCCGATCGCCTAAAATTTTTCCGGACTATCAAATAAGACCTAAGGAACCATAGTCATCGCCCAGCCATGATCGTTCCTAGTTTTTTCTGTTTTTCGGCCAAAAAACGAGAATTCCGCGCGATTCCCATATTTTCGTGTCCTATAGCCCACGCCTTCCAAGTGAACCCGGGAAATCCGGACCCCTATCGCCTAAAATTTTTCCGGACTATAAAATACGACCTAAGGAACCATAGTCACCGCCCAGCCATGATCATTCCTCATTTGTTGCGTTTTTCGGGCAAAAAACTAGAATTCCGCCCGATTACCATATTTTTGTGTGCTATTGCCCACGCCTTCAGAGTGGGCCGGGCCGCCGGACTCGGATCGCCTAAAAAATTTTCGGGCAATCAATTAGGACCTAAGGAACCATAGTCACCACCTCGCCATGATCGTTCCTCATTTTTTGCATTTTTCGGCCAAAAAACAAGAATTACGCCCGATTCCCATATTTTTGTGTGCTATCGCCCACGCCTTCCGAGTGGGTCGGGCACCCCGGAGCCGGATCGCCTAAAAATTTTTCGGACTATCAAATACGACCTAAGGAACCGTAGTAACCACCCCGCCATGATCGTTCCTCATATTTTGCGTTTTTCGGCCAAAAGACTAGAATTTCGCGCGATTCCCACATTTTTGTGTGCTTTAGCCCACACCTTCCAAGTGGTCCCGGGACCTCCTGACCCCTATCACCTAAAATTTTTCCGGACTATCAAATACGACCTAAGGAACCATAATATCCGCCCCGCCATGATCGTTCTTCATTTTTTGCGTTTATCAGCCAAACAACTAGAATTTCGCGCGATTCCCATATTTTTGTGTGTTATAGCCCACGCCTTCCGAGTGGTCGCGGGACCTCCGGACCTCTATCGCCTAATATTTTTCAGGACTATCAAATAAGACCAAAGGAACCATAGTCACCGCCATGCCAAGATCTTTCCACATTTTTTGCAAGTTACTGAAAAAGACTTCCGCGCGATTCCCATATATTTGTGTGTTATAGCCCACACCTTCCGAGTGGTCCCGGGACCTCCTGACCCCTATCGCCTAAAATTTTTCCGGACTATCAAATATGACCTAAGGAACCATAGTATCCGCCCCGCCATGATCGTTCCTCATTTTTTGCTTTTTTTGGCCAAACAACTAGAATTCCGCGCGATCCTATATTTTTGTGTGTTATAGCCCACGCCTTCCGAGTGGTCCCGGGACCTCCGGACCCCTATCGCCTAAAATTTTTCCGGACTATCAAATACGACCTAAGGAACCATAGTATCCGCCCCGCCATGATCGTTCCTCATTTTTTGCGTTTTTCGGCCAAAAGACTAGAATTCCGCGCGATTCCCATATTTTTGTGTGTTATAGCCCATGCCTTCCGAGTGGTCCCGGGACCTCCTGACCCCTATCACCTAAAATTTTTCCGGACTATCAAATACGACCTAAGGAACCATAGTATCCGCCCCGCCATGATCGTTCCTCATTTTTTGCATTTTTCGGCCAAACAACTAGAATTCCGCGCGATTCCCATATTTTTGTGTGTTATAGCCCACGCCTTCCGAGTGGTCGCGGGACCTCCGGACCCCTATCGCCTAATATTTTTCCGGACTATCAAATAAGACCAAAGGAACCATAGTCACCGCCCTGCCAAGATCTTTCCACATTTTTTGCAAGTTACTAAAAAAGACTTCCGCGCGATTCCCATATTTTTGTGTGTTATAGCCCACACCTTCCGAGTGGTCCCGTGACCTCCGGACCCCTACCACCTAAAATTTTTCCGGACTATCAAATATGACCTAAGGAACTATAGTATCTCCCCGCCATGATCGTTCCTCATTTTTTGCGTTTTTTGGCCAAACAACTAGAATTCCGCGCGATCCTATATTTTTGTGTGTTATAGCCCACGCCTTCCGAGTGGTCCCGGGACCTCCGGACCCCTATCGCCTAAAATTTTTCCGGACTATCAAATACGACCTAAGGAACCATAGTATCCGCCCCGCCATGATCGTTCCTCATTTTTTGCGTTTTTCGGCCAAACAACTAGAATTCCGCGTGATCCCATATTTTTGTGTGTTATTTATAGCCCACGCCTTCCGAGTGGATCGGGTCTCCGGACCCCTATCGCCTAATATTTTTCGGGACTATCAAATACGACCTAAGGAACCATAGTATCCGCCCCGCCATGATCGTTCCTCATTTTTTGCGTTTTTCGGCCAAACAACTAGAATTCCGCGCGATTCCCATATTTTTGTGTATTATAGCCCACACCTTCCGAGTGGTTCCGAAACCTCCGGACCCCTATCGCCTAAAATTTTTCCGGACTACCAAATACGACCTAAGGAACCATAGTATCCTCCCCGCCATGATCGTTTCTCATTTTTTGCATTTTTCGGCCAAACAACTAGAATTCCGCGCTATCCCATATTTTCGTGTGTTATAGCCCACGCCTTCCGAGTGGTCCCGGGTCTCCGGACCCCGATCGCCTAAAACTTTTCCGGACTATCAAATAGGACCTAAGGAACCATAGTCACCGCCCAGCCATGATCGTTCCTAGTTTTTTCTGTTTTTCGGCCAAAAAACTAGAATTCCGCGCGATTCCCATATTTTCGTGTCCTATAGCCCACGCCTTCCAAGTGAACCCGGGAAATACGGACCCCTATCGCCTAAAATTTTTCCGGACTATAAAATACGATCTAAGGAACCATAGTCACCGCCCAGCCATGATCATTCCTCATTTGTTGCGTTTTTCGGGCAAAAAACTAGACTTCCGCCCGATTACAATATTTTTGTGTGCTATTGCCCACCCTTCCAAGTGGTTCCGGGACCCCCGGACCCCGATCGCCTAAAATTTTTCCGGGCCGTCAAATACGACCTAAGGTACCATAGTAACCGCCCCGCCATCATCGTTTCTCATTTTTTGCATTTTTCGGCCAAAAAACTAGAATTACGCCCGATTCCCATATTTTTGTGTGCTATACCCACGCCTTCCAAGTGGTCCGGGGAGCCGCGGACCCCGATCGCCTAAAATTTTTCCGGACTATCAAATACGACCTAAGGTGCCATAGTCACCGCCCCACCATGATCGTTCCAAATGCTTTGCATTTTTCGGCCAAAAAACTAGAACTCCGCGCGATTTGCATATTTTAGTGTGCTATAGCTTACGCCTTCCGAGTGGTCCCGGGAGCCGTGGATCCCGATCGCCTAAAATTTTCTGGGCCATCAAATACGACCTAAGGAATCGTAGTCACCGCCCCGCCATGATCGTTCCTCATTTATTGCGTTTTTCGGCCAAAAAACTAGAATTCCGCTCGATTACCATATTTTTGTGTGCTATTGCCCACGCCTTCCGAGTGGGCCGGGCCGCCGGACTCGGATCGCCTAAAAAGTTTTCGGGCCATCAATTAGGACCTAATGAACCATAGTCATCGCCTCACCATGATCGTTCCTCATTTTTTGCATTTTTTGGCCAAAAAACTAGAATTCTGCCCGATTCCCATATTTTTGTGTGCTATCGCCCACGCCTTCCGAGTGGGTCGGGCCCCCCGGAGCCGGATCGCCTAAAAATTTACCGGACTATCAAATACGACCTAAGGAACCATAGTCACCGCCCCGCTATGATCGTTCCTAGTCTTTTGCATTTTTCAGCCAAAAAACAAGAATTCCGCGCGATTTCCATATTTTCTTGTGTTATAGCCCACGCCTTCCGAGTGGTCCCAGGACCTCCTGACCCCGATCGCCTAAAAATTTTCTGGGCCATCAAATACGACCTAAGGAACCATAGTAACCACCCCGCCATGATCGTTCCTCATTTTTTGCGTTTTTCGGCCAAACAACTAGAATTCCGCGCGATTCCCATATTTTTGTGTGCTATTGCCCACGCCTTCCGAGTGGGCCGGGCCGCCGGACTCGGATGGCCTAAAAAAATTTCGGGCCATCAATTAGGACCTAATGAACCATAGTCACCCCCTCGCCATGATCGTTCCTCATTTCTTGCATTTTTTGACAAAAAACTGGAATTTCGCCCGATTCCCATATTTTTGTGTGCTATCGCCCACGCCTTCCGAGTGGGTCGGGCACCCCGGAGCCGGATCGCCTAAAAATTTTCCGGACTATCAAATACGACCTAAGGAACCATAGTCACCGCCCCGCCATGATCGTTCCTAGTCTTTTGCGTTTTTCAGCCAAAAAACTAGAATTCCGCGCGATTTCCATATTTTCGTGTGCTTTAGCCCACGCCTTCCAAGGGGTCACGGGAACCCCGAACCCCGATCGCCTAAAAATTTTCCGGGCCATTAAATACGACCTAAGGATCCATAGTAACCACCCTGCCAAGATCGTTCCTCATTTTTTGCGTTTTTTGGCCAATCAACTAGAATTCCGCGCGATTCCTATATTTTTGTGTGTTATAGCCCACGCCTTCCGAGTGGTCCCGGGACCTCCTGACCCCTATTGCCTAAAATTTTTCCGGACTATCAAATACGACCTAAGGAACCATAGTATCCGCCCCGCCATGATCGTTCCTCATTTTTTGTGTTTTTCGGCCAAACAACTAGAATTCCGCGCGATTTCCATATTTTCGTGTGCTTTAACCCACGCCTTCCAAGGGGTCTCGGGAACCCCGAACCCCGATCGCCTAAAAATTTTCCGGGCCATCAAATACGACCTAAGGAACCATAGTAACCACCCCGCCATGATCGTTCCTCATATTTTGCGTTTTTCGGCCAAACAACTAGAATTCCGCGCGATTCCCATATTTTTGTGTGTTATAACCCACGCCTTCCGAGTGGTCCCGGGAGTTCCTGACCCCTATTGCCTAAAATTTTTCCGGACTATCAAATACGACCTAAGGAACCATAGTATCCGCCCCGCCATGATCGTTCCTCATTTTTTGCATTTTTCGGCCAAACAACTAGAATTCCGCGCTATCCCATATTTTTGTGTATTATAGCCCACGCCTTCCGAGTGGTCCCGGGTCTCCGGACCCCTATCGCCTAAAACTTTTCCGGACTATCAAATAAGACCTAAGGAACCTTAGTCACCGCCCAGCCATGATCGTTCCTAGTTTTTTCCGTTTTTCGGCTAAAAAACTAGAATTCCGCGCGATTCCCATATTTTCGTGTCCTATAGCCCACGCCTTCCAAGTGAACCCGGGAACTCCGGACCCCTATCACCTAAAATTTTTCCGGACTATCAAATAAGACCAAAGGAACCATAGTCACCGCCCTGCCAAGATCTTTCCACATTTTTTGCAAGTTACTGAAAAAGACTTCCGCGCGATTCCCATATTTTTGTGTGTTATAGCCCACACCTTCCGAGTGGTCCCGGGACCTCCGGACCCCTATTGCCTAAAATTTTTCCGGACTATCAAATATGACCTAAGGAACCATAGTATCCGCCCCGCCATGATCGTTCCTCATTTTTTGCGTTTTTTGGCCAAACAATTAGAATTCCGCGCGATCCTATATTTTTGTGTGTTGTAGCCCATGCCTTTCGAGTGGTCCCGGGACCTCCGGACCCCTATCGCCTAAAATTTTTCCGGACTATCAAATACGACCTAAGTAACCATAGTATCCGCCCCGCCATGATCGTTCCTCATTTTTTGCATTTTTCGGCCAAACAACTAGAATTCCGCGCGATCCCATATTTTTGTGTGTTATAGCCCACGCCTTCCGAGTGGTCCCGGGTCTCCGGACCCCTATCGCCTAATATTTTTCCGGACTATCAAATACGACCCAAGGAACCATAGTATCCGCCCCGCCATGATCGTTCCTCATTTTTTGCGTTTTTCGGCCAAACAACTAGAATTCCGCGCGATTCCCATATTTTTGTGTATTATAGCCCACGCCTTCCGAGTGGTCCCGGGTCTCCGGACCCCTATCGCCTAATATTTATCCGGACTATCAAATACGACCTAAGGAACCATAGTATCCGCCCCGCCATGATCGTTCCTCATTTTTTGCGTTTTTCGGCCAAACAACTAGAATTCCGCGCGATTCCCATATTTTTGTGTATTATAGCCCACACCTTCCGAGTGGTTCCGGGACCTCCGGACCCCTATCGCCTAAAATTTTTCCGGACTACCAAATATGACCTAATGAACCATAGTATCCTCCCCGCCATGATCGTTCCTCATGTTTTGCGTTTTTCGGCCAAACAACTAGAATTCCGCGCTATCCCATATTTTCGTGTGTTATAGCCCACGCCTTCCGAGTGGTCCCAGGTCTCCGGACCCCTATCGCCTAATATTTTTCCGGACTATCAAATACGACCTAAGGAACCATAGTATCCGCCCCGCCATGATCGTTCCTCATTTTTTGCGTTTTTCGGCCAAACAACTAGAATTCCGCGCGATTCCCATATTTTTGTGTATTATAGCCCACACCTTCCGAGTGGTTCCGGGACCTCCGGACTCCTATCGCTTAAAATTTTTCCGGACTACCAAATACGACCGAAGAAATCATAGTATCCGCCCCTCCATGATCATTCCTCATTTTTTGCGTTTTTCGGCCAAACAACTAGAATTCCGCGCTATCCCATATTTTCGTGTGTTATAGCCCACGCCTTCCGAGTGGTCCCGGGTCTCCGGACCCCGATCGCCTAAAATTTTTCCGGACTATCAAATAAGACCTAAGGAACCATAGTCACCGCCCAGCCATGATCGTTCCTAGTTTTTTCATTTTTTCGGCCAAAAAACTAGAATTCCGCGCGATTCCCATATTTTCGTGTCCTATAGCCCACGCCTTCCAAGTGAACCCGGGAAATCCGGACCCCTATCGCCTAAAATTTTTCCGGACTATCAAATACAGCCTAAGGAACCATAGTCACCGCCCAGCCATGATCATTCCTCATTTGTTGCGTTTTTCGGCCAAAAAACTAGAATTCCGCCCGATTACAATATTTTTGTGTGCTATTGCCCACCCTTCCAAGTGGTTGCGGGACCCCCGGACCCCGATCGCCTAAAAATTTTCCGGGCCGTCAAATACGACCTAAGGAACCTTAGTAACCGCCCCGCCATCATCGTTTCTCATTTTTCGGCCAAAAATCTAGAATTACGCCCGATTCCCATATTTTCGTGTGCTATACCCACACCTTCCAAGTGGTCCGGGGAGCTGCGGACCCCGATCGCCTAAATTTTTTCCGGTCTATCAAATACGACCTAAGGAACCATAGTATCCGCCCCGCCATGATCGTTCCTCATTTTTTGCGTTTTTCGGCCAAACAACTAGAATTCCGCGCGATTCCCATATTTTTGTGTGTTATAGCCCACGCCTTCCGACTGGTCGCGGGACCTCCGGACCCCTATCGCCTAATATTTTTCCGGACTATCAAATAAGACCAAAGGAACCATAGTCACCGCCCTGCCAAGATCTTTCCACATTTTTTGCAAGTTTCTGAAAAGACTTCCGCGCGATTCCCATATTTTTGTGTGTTATAGCCCACACCTTCCGAGTGGTCCCGGAACCTCCGGACCCCTATCGCCTAAAAATTTTTTTCGGACTACCAAATATGACCTAAGGAACCATAGTATCCGCCCCGCCATGATCGTTCCTCATTTTTTGCGTTTTTTGGACAAACAACTAGAATTCCGCGCGATCTTATATTTTTGTGTGATATAGCCCACGCCTTCCGAGTGGTCCCGGGACCTCCGGACCCCTATCGCCTCAAATTTTTCCGGACTATCAAATACGACCTAAGGAACCATAGTATCCGCCCCGCCATGATCGTTCCTCATTTTTTGCGTTTTTCGGCCAAACAACTAGAATTCCGCGCGATCCCATATTTTTGTGTGTTATAGCCCACGCCTTCCGAGTGGTCCCGGGTCTCCGGACCCCTATCGCCTAATATTTTTCCGGACTATCAAATATGACCTAAGGAACCATAGTATCCGCCCCGCCATGATCGTTCCTCATTTTTTGCGTTTTTCGGCCAAACAACTAGAATTCCGCGCGATTCCCATATTTTTGTGTATTATAGCCCACACCTTCCGAGTGGTTCCGGGACCTCCGGACCCCTATCGCCTAAATTTTTTCCGGACTACCAAATACGACCTAAGGAACCATAGTATCCGCCCCGCCATGATCGTTCCTCATTTTTTGCGTTTTTCGGCCAAACAACTAGATTTCCGCGCTATCCCATATTTTCGTGTGTTATAGCCCACGCCTTCCGAGTGGTCCCGGGTCTCCGGACCCCGATCGCCTAAAATTTTTCCGGACTATCAAATAAGACCTAAGGAACCATAGTCACCGCCCAGCCATGATCGTTCCTAGTTTTTTCATTTTTTCGGCCAAAAAACTAGAATTCCGCGCGATTCCCATATTTTCGTGTCCTATAGCCCACGCCTTCCAAGTGAACCCGGGAAATCCGGACCCCTATCGCCTAAAATTTTTCCGGACTATCAAATACAGCCTAAGGAACCATAGTCACCGCCCAGCCATGATCATTCCTCATTTGTTGCGTTTTTCGGCCAAAAAACTAGAATTCCGCCCGATTACAATATTTTTGTGTGCTATTGCCCACCCTTCCAAGTGGTTGCGGGACCCCCGGACCCCGATCGCCTAAAAATTTTCCGGGCCGTCAAATACGACCTAAGGAACCTTAGTAACCGCCCCGCCATCATCGTTTCTCATTTTTCGGCCAAAAATCTAGAATTACGCCCGATTCCCATATTTTCGTGTGCTATACCCACACCTTCCAAGTGGTCCGGGGAGCTGCGGACCCCGATCGCCTAAATTTTTTCCGGTCTATCAAATACGACCTAAGGAACCATAGTATCCGCCCCACCATGATCGTTCCTCATTTTTTGCGTTTTTCGGCCAAACAACTAGAATTCCGCGCGATTCCCATATTTTTGTGTGTTATAGCCCACGCCTTCCGACTGGTCGCGGGACCTCCGGACCCCTATCGCCTAATATTTTTCCGGACTATCAAATAAGACCAAAGGAACCATAGTCACCGCCCTGCCAAGATCTTTCCACATTTTTTGCAAGTTTCTGAAAAGACTTCCGCGCGATTCCCATATTTTTGTGTGTTATAGCCCACACCTTCCGAGTGGTCCCGGAACCTCCGGACCCCTATCGCCTAAAAATTTTTTTCGGACTACCAAATATGACCTAAGGAACCATAGTATCCGCCCCGCCATGATCGTTCCTCATTTTTTGCGTTTTTTGGACAAACAACTAGAATTCCGCGCGATCTTATATTTTTGTGTGATATAGCCCACGCCTTCCGAGTGGTCCCGGGACCTCCGGACCCCTATCGCCTCAAATTTTTCCGGACTATCAAATACGACCTAAGGAACCATAGTATCCGCCCCGCCATGATCGTTCCTCATTTTTTGCGTTTTTCGGCCAAACAACTAGAATTCCGCGCGATCCCATATTTTTGTGTGTTATAGCCCACGCCTTCCGAGTGGTCCCGGGACCTCCGGACCCCTATCGCCTAAAATTTTTCCGGACTATCAAATACGACCTAAGGAACCATAGTATCCGCCCCGCCATGATCGTTCCTCATTTTTTGCGTTTTTCGGCCAAACAACTAGAATTCCGCGCGATTCCCATATTTTTGTGTATTATAGCCCACACCTTCCGAGTGGTTCCGGGACCTCCGGACTCCTATCGCTTAAAATTTTTCCGGACTACCAAATACGACCTAAGGAACCATAGTATCCGCCCCGCCATGATCGTTCCTCATTTTTTGCGTTTTTCGGCCAAACAACTAGATTTCCGCGCTATCCCATATTTTCGTGTGTTATAGCCCACGCCTTCCGAGTGGTCCCGGGTCTCCGGACCCCGATCGCCTAAAATTTTTCCGGACTATCAAATAAGACCTAAGGAACCATAGTCATCGCCCAGCCATGATCGTTCCTAGTTTTTTCTGTTTTTCGGCCAAAAAACGAGAATTCCGCGCGATTCCCATATTTTCGTGTCCTATAGCCCACGCCTTCCAAGTGAACCCGGGAAATCCGGACCCCTATCGCCTAAAATTTTTCCGGACTATAAAATACGACCTAAGGAACCATAGTCACCGCCCAGCCATGATCATTCCTCATTTGTTGCGTTTTTCAGGCAAAAAACTAGAATTCCGCCCGATTACCATATTTTTGTGTGCTATTGCCCACGCCTTCAGAGTGGGCCGGGCTGCCGGACTCGGATCGCCTAAAAAATTTTCGGGCAATCAATTAGGACCTAAGGAACCATAGTCACCACCTCGCCATGATCGTTCCTCATTTTTTGCATTTTTCGGCCAAAAAACTAGAATTACGCCCGATTCCCATATTTTTGTGTGCTATCGCCCACGCCTTCCGAGTGGGTCGGGCCCCCCGGAGCCGGATCGCCTAAAAATTTTTCGGACTATCAAATACGACCTAAGGAACCATAGTAACCACCCCGCCATGATCGTTCCTCATGTTTTGCGTTTTTCGGCCAAAAGACTAGAATTTCGCGCGATTCTCACATTTTTGTGTGCTTTAGCCCACGCCTTCCAAGTGGTCCCGGGACCTCCTGACCCCTACCACCTAAAATTTTTCCGGACTATCAAATACGACCTAAGGAACCATAGTATCCGCCCCGCCATGATCGTTCCTCATTTTTTGCTTTTTTTGGCCAAACAAATAGAATTCTGCACGATCCTATATTTTTGTGTGTTATAGCCCACGCCTTCCGAGTGGTCCCGGGACCTCCGGACCCCTATCGCCTAAAATTTTTCCGGACTATCAAATACGACCTAAGGAACCATAGTATCCGCCCCGCCATGATCGTTCCTCATTTTTTGCGTTTTTCGGCCAAAAGACTAGAATTCCGCGCGATTCCCATATTTTTGTGTGTTATAGCCCATGCCTTCCGAGTGGTCCCGGGACCTCCTGACCCCTATCACCTAAAATTTTTCCAGACTATCAAATACGACCTAAGGAACCATAGTATCCGCCCCGCCATGATCGTTCCTCATTTTTTGCATTTTGCGGCCAAACAACTAGAATTCCGCGCGATTCCCATATTTTTGTGTGTTATAGCCCACGCCTTCCGAGTGGTCGCGGGACCTCCGGACCCCTATCGCCTAATATTTTTCCGAACTATCAAATAAGACCAAAGGAACCATAGTCACCGCCCTGCCAAGATCTTTCCACATTTTTTGCAAGTTACTGAAAAAGACTTCCGCGCGATTCCCATATTTTTGTGTGTTATAGCCCACACCTTCCGAGTGGTCCCGTGACCTCCGGACCCCTACCACCTAAAATTTTTCCGGACTATCAAATATGACCTAAGGAACTATAGTATCTCCCCGCCATGATCGTTCCTCATTTTTTGCGTTTTTTGGCCAAACAACTAGAATTCCGCGCGATCCTATATTTTTGTGTGTTATAGCCCACGCCTTCCGAGTGGTCCCGGGACCTCCGGACCCCTATCGCCTAAAATTTTTCCGGACTATCAAATACGACCTAAGGAACCATAGTATCCGCCCCGCCATGATCGTTCCTCATTTTTTGCGTTTTTCGGCCAAACAACTAGAATTCCGCGCGATCCCATATTTTTGTGTGTTATAGCCCACGCCTTCCGAGTGGACCGGGTCTCCGGACCCCTAGCGCCTAATATTTTTCGGGACTATCAAATACGACCTAAGGAACCATAGTATCCGCCCCGCCATGATCGTTCCTCATTTTTTGCGTTTTTCGGCCAAACAACTAGAATTCCGCGCGATTCCCATATTTTTGTGTATTATAGCCCACACCTTCCGAGTGGTTCCGAAACCTCCGGACCCCTATCGCCTAAAATTTTTCCGGACTACCAAATACGACCTAAGGAACCATAGTATCCTCCCCGCCATGATCATTCCTCATTTTTTGCATTTTTCGGCCAAACAACTAGAATTCCGCGCTATCCCATATTTTCATGTGTTATAGCCCACGCCTTCCGAGTGGTCCCGGGTCTCCGGACCCCGATCGCCTAAAACTTTTCCGGACTATCAAATAGGACCTAAGAAACCATAGTCTCCGCCCAGCCATGATCGTTCCTAGTTTTTTCTGTTTTTCGGCCAAAAAACTAGAATTCCGCGTGATTCCCATATTTTCGTGTCCTATAGCCCACGCCTTCCAAGTGAACCCGGGAAATACGGACCCCTATCGCCTAAAATTTTTCCGGACTATAAAATACGATCTAAGGAACCATAGTCACCGCCCAGCCATGATCATTCCTCATTTGTTGCGTTTTTCGGGCAAAAAACTAGACTTCCGCCCGATTACAATATTTTTGTGTGCTATTGCCCACCCTTCCAAGTGGTTCCGGGACCCCCGGACCCCGATCGCCTAAAATTTTTCCGGGCCGTCAAATACGACCTAAGGTACCATAGTAACCGCCCCGCCATCATCGTTTCTCATTTTTTGCATTTTTCGGCCAAAAAACTAGAATTACGCCCGATTCCCATATTTTTGTGTGCTATACCCACGCCTTCCAAGTGGTCCGGGGAGCCGCGGACCCCGATCGCCTAAAATTTTTCCGGACTATCAAATACGACCTAAGGTGCCATAGTCACCGCCCCACCATGATCGTTCCAAATGCTTTGCATTTTTCGGCCAAAAAACTAGAACTCCGCGCGATTTGCATATTTTAGTGTGCTATAGCTTACGCCTTCCGAGTGGTCCCGGGAGCCGTGGACCCCGATCGCTTAAAATTTTCCGGGCCATCAAATACGACCTAAGGAACCGTAGTCACCGCCCCGCCATGATCGTTCCACATTTATTGCGTTTTTCGGCCAAAAAACTAGAATTCCGCTCGATTACCATATTTTTGTGTGCTATTGCCCACGCCTTCCGAGTGGGCCGGGCCGCCGGACTCGGATCGCCTAAAAAGTTTTCGGGCCATCAATTAGGACCTAATGAACCATAGTCATCGCCTCACCATGATCGTTCCTCATTTTTTGCATTTTTTGGCCAAAAAACTAGAATTCTGCCCGATTCCCATATTTTTGTGTGCTATCGCCCACGCCTTCCGAGTGGGTCGGGCCCCCCGGAGCCGGATCGCCTAAAAATTTACCGGACTATCAAATACGACCTAAGGAACCATAGTCACCGCCCTGCTATGATCGTTCCTAGTCTTTTGCATTTTTCAGCCAAAAAACAAGAATTCCGCGCGATTTCCATATTTTCTTGTGTTATAGCCCACGCCTTCCGAGTGGTCCCAGGACCTCCTGACCCCGATCGCCTAAAAATTTTTTGGGCCATCAAATACGACCTAAGGAACCATAGTAACCACCCCGCCATGATCGTTCCTCATTTTTTGCGTTTTTCGGCCAAACAACTAGAATTCCGCGCGATTCCCATATTTTTGTGTGCTATTGCCCACGCCTTCCGAGTGGGCCGGGCCGCCGGACTCGGATGGCCTAAAAAAATTTCGGGCCATCAATTAGGACCTAATGAACCATAGTCACCCCCTCGCCATGATCGTTCCTCATTTCTTGCATTTTTTGACAAAAAACTGGAATTTCGCCCGATTCCCATATTTTTGTGTGCTATCGCCCACGCCTTCCGAGTGGGTCGGGCACCCCGGAGCCGGATCGCCTAAAAATTTTTCGGACTATCAAATATGACCTAAGAAACCATAGTCACCGCCCCGCCATGATCGTTCCTAGTCTTTTGCGTTTTTCAGCCAAAAAACTAGAATTCCGCGCGATTTCCATATTTTCGTGTGCTTTAGCCCACGCCTTCCAAGGGGTCACGGGAACCCCGAACCCCGATCGCCTAAAAATTTTCCGGGCCATTAAATACGACCTAAGGATCCATAGTAACCACCCTGCCAAGATCGTTCCTCATTTTTTGCGTTTTTTGGCCAAACAACTAGAATTCCGCGCGATTCCTATATTTTTGTGTGTTATAGCCCACGCCTTCCGAGTGGTCCCGGGACCTCCTGACCCCTATTGCCTAAAATTTTTCCGGACTATCAAATACGACCTAAGGAACCATAGTATCCGCCCCGCCATGATCGTTCCTCATTTTTTGTGTTTTTCGGCCAAACAACTAGAATTCCGCGCGATTTCCATATTTTCGTGTGCTTTAACCCACGCCTTCCAAGGGGTCTCGGGAACCCCGAACCCCGATCGCCTAAAAATTTTCCGGGCCATCAAATACGACCTAAGGAACCATAGTAACCACCCCGCCATGATCGTTCCTCATATTTTGCGTTTTTCGGCCAAACAACTAGAATTCCGCGCGATTCCCATATTTTTGTGTGTTATAACCCACGCCTTCCGAGTGGTCCCGGGACTTCCTGACCCCTATTGCCTAAAATTTTTCCGGACTATCAAATACGACCTAAGGAACCATAGTATCCGCCCCGCCATGATCGTTCCTCATTTTTTGCATTTTTCGGCCAAACAACTAGAATTCCACGCTATCCCATATTTTTGTGTATTATAGCCCACGCCTTCCGAGTGGTCCCGGGTCTCTGGACCCCTATCGCCTAAAACTTTTCCGGACTATCAAATAAGACCTAAGGAACCTTAGTCACCGCCCAGCCATGATCGTTCCTAGTTTTTTCCGTTTTTCGGCTAAAAAACTAGAATTCCGCGCGATTCCCATATTTTCGTGTCCTATAGCCCACGCCTTCCAAGTGAACCCGGGAACTCCGGACCCCTATCGCCTAAAATTTTTCCGGACTATCAAATATGACCTAAGGAACCATAGTCACCGCCCAGCCATGATCATTCCTCATTTGTTGCGTTTTTCGGCCAAAAAACTAGAATTTCGCCCGATTACAATATTTTTGTGTGCTATTGCCCACCCTTCCAAGTGGTTCCGGGACCCCCGGACCTCGATCGCCTAAAATTTTTCCGGGCCGTCAAATACGACCTAAGGAAGCATATTAACCGCCCCGCCATCATCGTTTCTCATATTTTGCATTTTTCGGCCAAAAAACTAGAATTACGCCCGATTCCCATATTTTCGTGTGCTATACCCACGCCTTCCAAGTGGTCCGGGGAGCCGCGGACCCCGATCGCCTACAATTTTTCCGGACTATCAAATACGACCTAAGGTACCATAGTCACCGCCCCACCATGATCGTTCCAAATGCTTTGCATATTTCGGCAAAAAAACTAGAACTCCGCGCGATTTACATATTTTAGTGTGCTATGCTTACGCCTTCCGAGTGGTCCCGGGAGCCGTGGACCCCGATTGCCTAAAATTTTCCGGGCCATCAAATACGACCTAAGGAACCATAGTCACCGCCCCGCCATGATCGTTCCTCATTTATTGCGTTTTTCGGCCAAAAAACTAGAATTCCGCTCGATTACCATATTTTTGTGTGCTATTGCCCACGCCTTCCGAGTGGGCCGGGCCGCCGGACTCGGATTGCCTAAAACATTTTCGGGCCATCAATTAGGACCTAAGGAACCATAGTCACCACCTCGCCATGATCGTTCCTCATTTTTTGCATTTTTTGGCCAAAAAACTAGAATTCCGCCCGATTCCCATATTTTTGTGTGCTATCGCCCACGCCTTCCGAGTGGGTCGGGCCCCCCGAGCCGGATCGCCTAAAAATTTTCCGGACTATCAAATACCACCTAAGGAACCATAGTCACTGCCCCGCCATGATCGTTCCTAGTCTTTTGCATTTTTCAGCCAAAAAACTAGAATTTCGCGCGATTTCCATATTTTCGTGTGCTTTAGCCCACGTCTTCCAAGGGGTCCCGGGAACCCCGAACCCCGATCGCCTAAAAATTTTCCGGGCCATTAAATATGACCTAAGGAACCATAGTAACCACCCCGCCATGATCGTTCCTTAGTTTTTGCATTTTTCGGCCAAACAACTAGAATTCCGCGCGATTCCCATATTTTTGTGTGTTATAGCCCACGCCTTCCGAGTGGTCCCGGGACCTCCTGACCCCTATCGCCTAAAACTTTTCCGAACTATCAAATACGACCTAAGGAACCATAGTATCCGCCCCGCCATGATCGTTCCTTAGTTTTTGCATTTTTCGGCCAAACAACTAGAATTCCGCGCGATTCCCATATTTTTGTGTGTCATAGCCCACGCCTTCCTTGTGGTCCCGGGACCTCCGGACCCCTATCGCGTAATATTTTTCTAGACTATCAAATACGACCTAAGGAACCATAGTATCCGCCACACCATGATCGTTCTTCATTTTTTGCATTTTTCGGCCATACAACTAGAATTCCGCCCGATTACAAAATTTTTGTGTGCTATTGCCCACCCTTCCAAGTGGTTCTGGGACCCCCGGACCCCGATCGCCTAAAATTTTTCCGGGCCATCAAATACGACCTAAGGAACCATAGTAACCGCCCCGCCAGCATCGTTTCTCATTTTTTGCATTTTTCGGCCAAAAAACTGAAATTACGCCCGATTCCCATATTTTTGTGTGCTATACCCACGCCTTCCAAGTGGTCCGGGGAGCCGCGGACCCCAATCGCCTAAAATTTTTCCGGACTATTAAATATGACCTAAGGTACCATAGTCACCGCCCCACCATGATCGTTCCAAATTCTTTGCATTTTTCGGCCAAAAAACTAGAACTCCGCGCGATTTGCATATTTTAGTGTGCTATAGCTTACGCCTTCCGAGTGGTCCCGGGTGCCGTGGACCCCGATCGCCTAAAATTTTCCGGGCCATCAAATACGACCTAAGGAACCATAGTCACCGCCTCGCCATGATCTTTCCTCATTTATTGTGTTTTTCGGCCAAAAAACTAGAATTCCGCTCGATTACCATATTTTTGTGTTCTATTGCCCACGCCTTCCGAGTGGGCGGGGCCGCCGGACTCGGATCGCCTAAAAATTTTTCGGGCCATCAATTAGGACCTAATGAACCATAGTCATCGCCTCGCCATGATCATTCCTCATTTTTTGCATTTTTGGCCAAAAAACTAGAATTCCGCCTGATTCCCATATTTTTGTGTGCTATCGCCCACACCTTCCGAGTGGGTCGGGCCCCCTGGAGCCGGATCGCCTAAAAATTTGCCGGACTATCAAATACGACCTAAGGAATCATAGTCACCGCCCTGCCATGATCGTTCCTAGTCTTTTGCATTTTTCAGCCAAAAAACAAGAATTCCGCGCGATTTCCATATTTTCGTGTGCGTTAGCCCACGCCTTCCAAGGGGTCCCGAGAACCCCGAACCCCGATCGCCTAAAAGTTTTCTGGGCCATCAAATACGACCTAAGGAACCATAGTAACCACCCCGCCATGATCGTTCCTCATTTTTTGCGTTTTTCGGCCAAACAACTAGAATTCCGCGCGATTCCCATATTTTTGTGTGTTATAGCCCACGCCTTCCGAGTGGTCCCAGGACCTCCTGACCCCGATCGCCTAAAAATTTTCCGGGCCATCAAATACGACCTAAGGAACCATAGTAACCACCCCGCCATGATCGTTCCTCATTTTTTGCGTTTTTCGGCCAAACAACTAGAATTCCGCGCGATTCCCATATTTTTGTGTGCTATTGCCCACGCCTTCCGAGTGGGCCGGGCCGCCGGAGTCGGATGGCCTAAAAAATTTTCGGGCCATCAATTAGGACCTAATGAACCATAGTCACCGCCTCGCCATGATCATTCCTCATTTTTTGCATTTTTTGGCCAAAAAATTAGAATTCCGCCCGATTCCCATATTTTTGTGTGCTATCGCCCACGCCTTCCGAGTGGGTCGGGCCCCCCGGAGCCGGATCGCCTAAAAATTTTCCGGACTATCAAATACGACCTAAGGAACAATAGTCACCGCCTCGCCATGATCGTTCCTACTCTTTTGCATTTTTCAGCCAAAAAACTAGAATTCCGCGCGATTTCCATATTTTCGTGTGCTTTAGCCCACGCCTTCCAAGGGGTCCCGGGAACCCCGAACCCCGATCGCCTAAAAATTTTCTGGTCCATTAAATATGACCTAAGGAACCATAGTAACCACCCCACCAAGATCGTTCCTCATTTTTTGCATTTTTCGGCCAAAAAAATTAGAATTCCGCGCGATTCCCATATTTTTGTGTGTTATAGCCCACGCCTTCCGAGTGGTCCCGGGACCTCCTAACCCCTATTGCCTAAAATTTTTCCGGACTATCAAATATGACCTAAGGAACCATAGTATCCGCCCCGCCATGATCGTTCCTCTTTTTTTGCGTTTTCGGCCAAACAACTAGAATTCCGCGCGATTCCCATATTTTTGTGTGTTATAGCACACACCTTCCGAGTGGTCCCGGGACCTCCGGACCCCTATCGCCTAAAATTTTTCCGCACTATCAAATACGACCTAAGGAACCATAGTATCCGCACCGCCATGATCGTTCCTCACTTTTTGCATTTTTCGGCCAAACAACTAGAATTTCGCGCTATCCCATATTTTTGTGTGTTATAGCCCACGCCTTTCGAGTGGTCCCGGGTCTCCGGACCCCTATCGCCTAAAATTTTTCCGGACTATCAAATAAGACCTAAGGAACCATAGTCACCGCCCAGCCATGATCGTTCCTAGTTGTTTCCGTTTTTCGGCCAAAAAACTAGAATTCCGCGCGATTCCGATATTTTCGTGTCCTATAGCCTACGCCTTCGAAGTGAACCCGGGAACTCCAGACCCCTATCGCCTAAAATTTTTCCGGACTATCAAATACGACCAAATGAACCATAGTCACCGCCCAGCCATGATCATTCCTCATTTGTTGCGTTTTACGGCCAAAAAACTAGAATTCCATCCGATTACAATATTTTTGTGTGCTATTGCCCACCCTTCCAAGTGGTTCCGGGACCCCCGGACCCCGCTCGTCTAAAATTTTTCCCGGCCGTCAAATACGACCTAAGAAACCATAGTAACCGCCCCGCCATCATCGTTTCTCATTTTTTGCATTTTTCGGCCAAAAAACTAGAATTACGCCCGATTCCCATATTTTCGTGTTCTATACCACGCCTTCCAAGTGGTCTAGGGAGTCGCGGACCCCGATCACCTAAAATTTTTCCGGACTATCAAATACGGCCTAAGGTACCATAGTCACCGCCCCACCATGATCGTTCCAAATGCTTTGCATTTTTCGGCCAAAAAACTAGAATTCAGCTCGATTACCATATTTTTGTGTGCTATTGCCCACGCCTTCCGAGTGGGCCGGGCAGCCGGACTCGGATCGCCTAAAAAAATTTCGGGCCATAAATTAGGACCTAAGGAACCATAGTCACCCCCTCGCCATGATCGTTCCTCATTTTTTGCATTTTTTTGCCAAAAAACTAGAATTCTGCCTGATTCTCATGTGTGCTATCGCCCACACCTTCCGAGTGGGTCGGGCCCCCCGGAGCTGGATCGCCTAAAATTTTCCAGGCCGTCAAATACGACCTATGGAACCATAGTCACCGCCCTGCCATGATCGTTCCTAGTCTTTTACGTTTTTCAGCCAAAAAACTAGAATTCCGCGCGATTTCCATATTTTCGTGTGCTTTAGCCCACGCCTTCCAAGGGGTCTCGGGAACCCCGAGCCCCGATCGCCTAAAAATTTTCCGGGCCATCAAATACCACCTAAGGAACCATAGTAACCTCCCTGCCATGATCGTTCCTCATTTTTTTGCATTTTTCGGCCAAACAACTAGAATTCCGCGCGATTCTCATATTTTTGTGTGTTATAGCCCACGCCTTCCGAGTGGTCCCGGGACCTCCTGACCCCTATTGGCTAATATTTTTTCGGACTATCAAATACGACCTAAGGAACCATAGTATCCGCCCCGCCATGATCGTTTTCATTTTTTGCGTTTTTCGGCCAAACAAATAGCATTCCGCGCGATTCCCATATTTTCGTGTCCTATAGCCCACGCCTTCCAAGTGAACCCGGGAACTCCGGACCCCTATCGCCTAAAATTTTTCCGGACTATCAAATACGACCTAAGGAACCATAGTCACCGCCCAGCCATGATCATTCCTCATTTGTTGCGTTATTCGGCCAAAAAACTAGAATTCCGCCCGATTACAATATTTTTGTGTGCAGCCCACCCTTCCAAGTGGTTCCGGGACCCCCGGACCCCGATCGCCTAAAATTTTTCCGGGCCGTCAAATACAACTAAGGAACCATAGTAACCGCCCCGCCATCATCGTTTCTCATTTTTTGCATTTTTCGGCCAAAAAACTAGAATTACGCCCGATTCCCATATTTTCGTGTGCTATACCCACGCCTTCCAAGTGGTCCGGGGAGCCGCGGACCCCGATCGCCTAAAATATTTCCGTACTATCAAATACGACCTAAGGTACCATAGTCACCGCCCCACCATGATCGTTCCAAATGCTTTGCATTTTTTGGCCAAAAAACTAGAAGTCCGCGCGATTTGCATATTTTCGTGTGCTATAGCTTACGCCTTCCGAGTGGTCCCGGGAGCCGTGGACCCCGATCGCCTAAAATTTTCTGGGCCATCAAATACGACCTAAGGAACCATAGTCACCGCCCCGCCATGATCGTTCCTCATTTATGGCGTTTTTCGGCCAAAAAACTAGAATTCCGCTCGATTACCATATTTTTGTGTGCTATTGCCCACGCCTTCCGAGTGGGCCGGGCCACCGGACTCGGATCGCCTAAAAAATTTTCGGGCCATCAATTAAGACCTAAGGAACCATAGTCACCGCCTCGCCATGATCGTTCCTCATGTTTTTCATTTTTTGGCCAAAAAACTAGAATTCTGCCCGATTCCCATGTGTGCTATCGCCCACGCCTTCCGAGTGGGTTGGGCCCCCCGGAGCCGGATCGCCTAAAATTTTCCGGGCCGTCAAATATGACCTAAGGAACCATAGTCACCGCCCTGCCATGATCGTTCCTAGTCTTTTACGTTTTTCAGCCAAAAAACTAGAATTCCGCGCGATTTCCATATTTTCGTGTGCTTTAGCCCACGCCTTCCAAGGGGTACTGGGAACCCCAAACCCCGATCGCCTAAAAATTTTTCGGGCCATCAAATATGACCTAAGGAACCATAGTAACCACCCCGCCATGATCGTTCCTCATTTTTTGCGTTTTTCGGCCAAACAACTAGAATTCCGCGCGATTCCCATATTTTTGTGTGTTATAACCCACGCCTTCCGAGTGGTCCCGGGACCTCCTGACCCCTATTGGCTAATATTTTTCCGGACTATCAAATACGACCTAAGGAACCATAGTATCCGCCCCGCCATGATCGTTCCTAATTTTTTGCGTTTTTCGGCCAAACAACTAGCATTCCGCGCGATTCCCATATTTTCGTGTCCTATAGCCCACGCCTTCCAAGTGAACCCGGGAACTCCGGACCCCTATCGCCTAAAATTTTTCCGGACTATCAAATACGACCTAAGGAACCATAGTCACCGCCCAGCCATGATCATTCCTCATTTGTTGCATTTTTCGGCCAAAAAACTAGAATTCCGCCCGATTACAATATTTTTGTGTGCAGCCCACCCTTCCAAGTGGTTACGGGACCCCCGGACCCCGATCGCCTAAAATTTTTCCGGGCCGTCAAATACAACTAAGGAACCATAGTAACCGCCCCGCCATCATCGTTTCACATTTTTTGCATTTTTCGGCCAAAAAACTAGAATTACGCCCGATTCCCATATTTTCGTGTGCTATACCCACGCCTTCCAAGTGGTCCGGGGAGCCGCAGACCCCGATCGCCTAAAATTTTTCCGGACTATCAAATATGACCTAAGGTACCATAGTCACCGCCCCACCATGATCGTTCCAAATGCTTTGCATTTTTCGGCCAAAAACTAGAACTTCGCGCGATTTGCATATTTTAGTGTGCTATAGCGTACGCCTTCCGAGTGGTCCCGGGAGCCGTAGACCCCGATTGCCTAAAATTTCCGGGCCATCAAATACGACCTAAGGAACCATAGTCACCGCCCCGATATGATCGTTCCTCATTTATTGTGTTTTTCGGCCAAAAAACTAGAATTCTGCTCGATTACCATATTTTTGTGTGCGCCCACGCATTCCGAGTGGGCCAGGCCGCCGGACTCGGATCGCTTAAAATTTTTTTGGGCCATCAATTAGGACCTAATGAACCATAGTCACCGCCTCGCCATGATCCTTCCTCATTTTTTGCATTTTTTGGCCAAAAAACTAGAATTCCGCCCGATTCCCATATTTGTGTATGCTATCGCCCATGCCTTCTGAGTGGGTCGGGCTCCCCGGAGCCGGATCGCCTAAAAATTTTCCGGACTATCAAATACGACCTAAGGAACCATAGTCACTGCCCCGCCATGATCGTTCCTAGTCTTTTGCATTTTTCAGCCAAAAAACTACAATTCCGCACGATTTCCATATTTTCGTGTGCTTTAGCCCACGCCTTCCAAGGGGTCCCGGGAACCGTGGACCCCGATCGCCTAAAATTTTCCGGGCCATCAAATACGACCTAAGGAACCATAGTCACCGCCCCGCCATGATCGTTCCTCATTTATTGCCTTTTTTTGGCAAAAAAACTAGAATTCCGCTCGATTACCATATTTTTGTGTTCTATTGCCCACGCCTCCCGAGTGGGCGGGACCGCCGGATTCGGATCTACTAAAAATTTTTCGGGCCATCAATTAGGACCTAATGAACCATAGTCATCGCCTCGCCATGATCGTTCCTCATTTTTTGCATTTTTTGGCCAAAAAACTAGAATTTCGCCTGATTCCCATATTTTTGTGTGCTATCGCCCACGCCTTCCGAGTGGGTCGGGCCCCCCGGAGCCGGATCGCCTAAAAATTTGCCGGACTATCAAATACGACCTAAGGAACCATAGTCACCGCCCCGCCATGATCGTTCCTAGTCTTTTGCATTTTTCAGCCAAAAAACAAGAATTTCGCGCGATTTCCATATTTTCGTGTGCTTTAGCCCACGCCTTCCAAGGGGTCCCGGGAACCCCGAACCCCGATCGCCTAAAAATTTTCAAGGCCATCAAATACGACCTAAGGAACCATAGTAACCACCCCGCCATGATCGTTCCTCATTTTTTGCGTTTTTCGGCCAAACAACTAGAATTCCGCGCGATTCCCATATTTTTGTGTGTTATAGCCCACGCCTTCCGAGTGGTCCCAGGACCTCCTGACCCCGATCGCCTAAAAATTTTCCGGGCCATCAAATACGACCTAAGGAACCATAGTAACCACCCCGCCATGATCGTTCCTCATTTTTTTGCGTTTTTCGGCCAAACAACTAGAATTCCGCGCGATTCCCATATTTTTGTGTGCTATTGCACACGCCTTCCGAGTGGGCCGGGCCGCCGGAGTCGGATGGCCTAAAAAATTTTCGGGCCATCAATTAGGACCTAATGAACCATAGTCACCGCCTCGCCATGATCATTCCTCATTTTTTGCATTTTTTGGCCAAAAAACTAGAATTCCGCCCGATTCCCATATTTTTGTGTGCTATCGCCCACGCCTTCCGAGTGGGTCGGGCCCCCCGGAGCCGGATCGCCTAAAAATTTTTCGGACTATCAAATACGACCTAAGGAACAATAGTCACCGCCCCGCCATGATCGTTCCTAGTCTTTTTCGTTTTTCAGCCAAAAAACTAGAATTCCGCGCGATTTCCATATTTTCGTGTGCTTTAGCCCACGCATTCCAAGGGGTCCCGGGAACCCCGAACCTCGATCGCCTAAAAATTTTCCGGGCCATTAAATATGACCTAAGGAACCATAGTAACCACCCCGCCAAGATCGTTCCTCATTTTTTGCGTTTTTCGGCCAAAAAAATTAGAATTCCGCGCGATTCCCATATTTTTGTGTGTTATAGCCCACGCCTTCCGAGTGGTCCCGGGACCTCCTAACCCCTATTGCCTAAAATTTTTCCGGACTATCAAATATGACCTAAGGAACCATAGTATCCGCCCCGCCATGATCGTTCCTCTTTTTTTGCGTTTTTCGGCCAAACAACTAGAATTCCGCGCGATTCCCATATTTTTGTGTGTTATAGCACACACCTTCCGAGTGGTCCCGGGACCTCCGGACCCCTATCGCCTAAAATTTTTCCGCACTATCAAATACGACCTAAGGAACCATAGTATCTGCACCGCCATGATCGTTCCTCACTTTTTGCGTTTTTCGGCCAAACAACTAGAATTTCACGCTATCCCATATTTTTGTGTGTTATAGCCCACGCCTTTCGAGTGGTCCCGGGTCTCCGGACCCCTATCGCCTAAAATTTTTCCGGACTATCAAATAAGACCTAAGGAACCATAGTCACCGCCCAGCCATGATCGTTCCTAGTTTTTTCCGTTTTTCGGCCAAAAAACTAGAATTCCGCGCGATTCCGATATTTTCGTGTCCTATAGCCTACGCCTTCGAAGTGAACCCGGGAACTCCAGACCCCTATCGCCTAAAATTTTTCCGGACTATCAAATACGACCTAATGAACCATAGTCACCGCCCAGCCATGATCATTCCTCATTTGTTGCGTTTTACGGCCAAAAAACTAGAATTCCACCCGATTACAATATTTTTGTGTGCTATTGCCCACCCTTCCAAGGGGTTCCGGGACCCCCGGACCCCGATCGTCTAAAATTTTTTCGGGCCGTCAAATACGACCTAAGAAACCATAGTAACCGCCCCGCCATCATCGTTTCTCATTTTTTGCATTTTTCGGCCAAAAAACTAGAATTACGCCCGATTCCCATATTTTGGTGTGCTATACCATGCCTTCCAAGTGGTCCGGGGAGTCGCGGACCCCGATCGCCTAAAATTTTTCCGAACTATCAAATACGACCTAAGGTACCATAGTCACCGCCCCACCATGATCGTTCCAAATGCTTTGCATTTTTCGGCCAAAAAACTAGAAGTCCGCGCGATTTGCATATTTTCGTGTGCTATAGCTTACGCCTTCCGAGTGGTCCCAGGAGCCGTGGACCCCGATTGCCTAAAATTTTCTGGGCCATCAAATACGACCTAAGGAACCATAGTCACCGCCCCACCATGATCGTTCCTCATTTATGGCGTTTTTCGGCCAAAAAACTAGAATTCCTCTCGATTACCATATTTTTGTGTGCTATTGCCCACGCCTTCCGAGTGGGCCGGGCAGCCGGACTCGGATCGCCTAAAATATTTTTGGGCCATAAATTAGGACCTAAGGAACCATAGTCACCGCCTCGCCATGATCGTTCCTCATTTTTTGCATTTTTTGGCCAAAAAACTAGAATTCTGCCCGATTCTCATATGTGCTATCGCCCACGCCTTCCGAGTGGGTCGGGCCCCCCGGAGCCGGATCGCCTAAAATTTTCCGGGCCGTCAAATACGACCTATGGAACCATAGTCACCGCCCTGCCATGATCGTTCCTAGTCTTTTACGTTTTTCAGCCAAAAAACTAGAATTCCGCGCGATTTCCATATTTTCGTGTGCTTTAGCCCACGCCTTCCAAGGGGTACAGGGAACCCCGATCCCCGATCGCCTAAAAATTTTTCGGGCCATCAAATACGACCTAAGGAACCATAGTAACCTCCTCGCCATGATCGTTCCTCATTTTTTTGCATTTTTCGGCCAAACAACTAGAATTCCGCGCGATTCTCATATTTTTGTGTGTTATAGCCCACGCCTTCCTAGTGGTCCCGGGACCTCCTGACCCCTATTGGCTAATATTTTTCCGGACTATCAAATACGACCTAAGGAACCATAGTATCCGCCCCGCCATGATCGTTTTCATTTTTTGCGTTTTTTGGCCAAACAAATAGCATTCCGCGCGATTCTCATATTTTCGTGTCCTATAGCCCACGCCTTCCAAGTGAACCCGGGAACTCCGGACCCCTATCGCCTAAAATTTTTCCGGACTATCAAATACGACCTAAGGAACCATAGTCACCGCCCAGCCATGATCATTCCTCATTTGTTGCGTTTTTCGGCCAAAAAACTAGAATTCCGCCCGATTACAATATTTTTGTGTGCAGCCCACCCTTCCAAATGGTTCCGGGACCCCCGGACCCCGATCCCCTAAATTTTTTCCGGGCTGTCAAATACAACTAAAGAACCATAGTAACCGTCCCGCCATCATCGTTTCTCATTTTTTGCATTTTTCGGCCAAAAAACTAGAATTACGCCCGATTCCCATATTTTCGTGTGCTATACCCACGCCTTCCAAGTGGTCCGGGGAGCCGCGGACCCCGATCGCCTAAAATTTTTCCGTACTATCAAATACGACCTAAGGTACCATAGTCACCGCCCCACCATGATCATTCCAAATGCTTTGCATTTTTCGGCCAAAAAACTAGAAGTCCGCGCGATTTGCATATTTTCGTGTGCTATAGCTTAAGCCTTCCGAGTGGTCCCGGGAGCCATGGACCCCGATCGCCTAAAATTTTCCGGGCCATCAAATACGACCTAAGGAACCATAGTCACCGCCCCGCCATGATCGTTCATCATTTATGGCGTTTTTCGGCCAAAAAACTTGAATTCTGCTCGATTACCATATTTTTGTGTGCTATTGCCCACGCCTTCCGAGTGGGCCTGGCCGCCGGACTCGGATCGCCTAAAAAAATTTCGGGCCATCAATTAGGACCTAAGGAACCATAGTCACCGCCTCGCCATGATCGTTCCTCATTTTTTGCATTTTTTAGCCAAAAAACTAGAATTCTGCCCGATTCCCATGTGTGCTATCGCCCACGCCTTCCGAGTGGGTCGGGCCCCCCGGAGCCGGATCGCCTAAAATTTTCCGGGCCGTCAAATACGACCTAAGGAACCATAGTCACCGCCCTGCCATGATCGTTCCTAGTCTTTTACGTTTTTCAGCCAAAAAACTAGAATTCCGCGCGATTTCCATATTTTCGTGTGCTTTAGCCCACGCCTTCCAAGGGGTACCGGGAACCCCGATCCCCGATCGCCTAAAAATTTTCCGGGCCATCAAATATGACCTAAGGAACCATAGTAACCTCCCCGCCATGATCGTTCCTCATTTTTTGCGTTTTTCGGCCAAACAACTAGAATTCCGCGCGATTCCCATATTTTTGTGTGTTATAGCCCACGCCTTCCGAGTGGTCCCGGGACCTCCTGACCCCTATTGGCTAATATTTTTTCGGACTATCAAATACTACCTAAGGAACCATAGTATCCGCCCCGCCATGATCGTTCCTCATTTTTTACGTTTTTCGGCCAAACAACTAGCATTCCGCGCGATTCCCATATTTTCGTGTCCTATAGCCCACGCCTTCCAAGTAAACCCGGGAACTCCGGACCCCTATCGCCTAAAATTTTTCCGGACTATCAAATACGACCTAAGGAACCATAGTCACCGCCCAGCCATGATCATTCCTCATTTGTTGCGTTTTTCGGCCAAAAAACTAGAATTCCGCCCGATTACAATATTTTTGTGTGCAACCCACCCTTCCAAGTGGTTCCGGGACCCCCGGACCCCGATCGCCTAAAATTTTTCCAGGCCATCAAATACAACTAAGGAACCATAGTAACCGCCCCGCCATCATCGTTTCTCATTTTTTGCATTTTTTGGCCAAAAAACTAGAATTACGCCCGATTCCCATATTTTCGTGTGCTATATCCACGCCTTCCAAGTGGTCCGGGGAGCCGCAGACCCCGATCGCCTAAAACTTTTCCGGACTATCAAATACGACCTAAGGTACCATAGTCACCGCCCCACCATGATCGTTCCAAATGCTTTGCAGTTTTCGGCCAAAAACTAGAACTTCGCGCGATTTGCATATTTTAGTGTGCTATAGCTTACGCCTTCCGAGTGGTCCCGGGAGCCGTGGACCCCGATTGCTTAAAATTTCCGGGCCATCAAATATGACCTAAGTAACCATAGTCACCGCCCCGATATGATCGTTCCTCATTTATTGCGTTTTTCGGCCAAAAAACTAGAATTTCGCTCGATTACCATATTTTTGTGCGCGCCCACGCATTCCGAGTGGGCCGGTCCGCCGGACTCGGATCGCTTAAAAATTTTTCGGGCCATCAATTAGGACCTAATGAACCATAGTCACCGCCTCGCCATGATCCTTCCTCATTTTTTGCATTTTTTGGCCAAAAAACTAGAATTCCGCCCGATTCCCATATTTTTGTATGCTATCGCCCACGCCTTCCGAGTGGGTCGGGCTCCCCGGAGCCGGATCGCCTAAAAATTTTCCGGACTATCAAATACGACCTAAGGAACCATAGTCATCGCCCCACCATGATCGTTCCTAGTCTTTTGCATTTTTCAGCCAAAAAACTAGAATTCCGCGCGATTTCCATATTTTCGTGTGCTTTAGCCCACGCCTTCCAAGGGGTCCCGGGAACCCCGAACCCCGATCGCCTAAAAATTTTCCGGGCCATCAAATACGACTTAATGAACCATAGTAACAACCTCGCCATGATCGTTCCTCATTTTTTTGCATTTTTCGGCTAAACAACTAGAATTCCGCGTGATTCCCATATTTTTGTGTGTTATAGCCCACGCCTTCCGAGTGGTCCCGGGACCTCCTGACCCCGATCGCCTCATATTTTTTCGGACTATCAAATACAACCTAAGGAACCATAGTATCCGCCCCGCCATGATCGTTCCTCATTTTTTGCGTTTTTCGGCCAAACAACTAGCATTCCGCGCTATTCCCATATTTTCGTGTCCTATAGCCCACGCCTTCCAAGTGAACCCGGGAACTCCGGACCCCTATCGCCTAAAATATTTCCGGACTATCAAATACGACCTAAGGAACCATAGTCACCGCCCAGCCATGATCATTCCTCATTTGTTGCGTTTTTCGGCCAAAAAACTAGAATTCCGCCCGATTACAATATTTTTGTGTGCAGCCCACCCTTCCAAGTGGTTCCGGGACCCCCGGACCCCGATCGCCTAAAATTTTTCCGGGCCGTCAAATACAACTAAGGAACCATAGTAACCGCCCCGCCATCATCGTTTCTCATTTTTTGCATTTTTCGGCCAAAAAACTAGAATTACGCCCGATTCCCATATTTTCGTGTGCTATACCCACGCCTTCCAAGTGGTCCGGGGAGCCGCAGACCCCTATCGCCTAAAATTTTTCCGGACTATCAAATACGACCTAAGGTACCATAGTCACCGCCCCACCATGATCGTTCCAAATGCTTTGCAGTTTTCGGCCAAAAACTAGAACTTCGCGCGATTTGCATATTTTAGTGTGCTATAGCTTACGCCTTCCGAGTGGTCCCGGGAGCCGTGGACCCCGATTGCCTAAAGTTTTTCGGGCAATCAAATACGACCTAAGGAACTATAGTCACCGCCTCGATATGATCGTTCCTCATTTATTGCGTTTTTCGGCCAAAAAACTAGAATTTCGCTCGATTACCATATTTTTGTGTGCGCCCACGGATTCCGAGTGGGCCGGGCCGCCGGACTCGGATCGCTTAAAATTTTTTCGGGCCATCAATTAGGACCTAATGAACAATAGTCACCGCCTCGCCATGATCCTTCCTCATTTTTTGCATTTCTTGGCCAAAAAAAGAATTCCGCCCGATTCCCATATTTTTGTATGCTATCGCCCACGCCTTCCGAGTTGGTCGGGCCCCCCGGAGCCGGATCACCTAAAAATTTTCCGGACTATCAAATATGACCTAAGGAACCATAGTCACCGGCCTGCCATGATCGTTCCTAGTCTTTTGCGTTTTTCAGCCAAAAAACTAGAATTCCGCGCGATTTCCATATTTTCGTGTGCTTTAGCCCACGCCTTCCAAGGGGTCCCGGGAACCCCGAACCCCGATCGCCTAAAAATTTTCCGGGTCATTAAATACGACTTAAGGAACCATAGTAACCACCCCACCATGATCGTTCCTCATTTTTTGCGTTTTTCGGCCAAACAACTAGAATTCCGCGCGATTCCCATATTTTTGTTTGTTATAGCCCACGCCTTCCGAGTGGTCCTGGGACCTCCTGACCCCTATCGCCAAATATTTTTACGGACTATCAAATACGACCTAAGGAACCATAGTATCCGCCCCGCCATGATCGTTCCTCATTTTTTCCGTTTTTCGGCCAAACAACTAGAATTCCGCGCGATTTCCATATTTTCGTGTGCTTTAGCCCACGCCTTCCAAGGGGTCCCGGGAATCCCGAACCCCAATCGCCTAAAAATTTTCCGGGCCATCAAATACGATCTAAGGAACCATAGTAACCTCCCCGCCATGATCGTTCCTCATTTTTTGCGTTTTTCGGCCAAACAACTAGAATTCCGCGCGATTCCCATATTTTTGTGTGCTATCGCCCACGCCTTCCGAGTGGGTCGGGCCCCCCGGAGCCGGATCGCCTAAAAATTTTTCGGACTATCAAATACGACCTAAGGAACCATAGTCACCGCCCCGCCATGATCGTTCCTAGTCTTTTGCGTTTTTCAGCCAAAAAACTAGAATTCCGCGCGATTTCCATATTTTCGTGTGCTTTAGCCCACGCCTTCCAAGGGGTCCCGGGAACCCCGATCGCCTAAAAATTTTCCGGGCCATCAAATATGACTTAAGGAACCATAGTAACAACCCCGCCATGATCCTTCCTCATTTTTTTCGTTTTTCGGCCAAACAACTAGAATTCCGCGCGATTCCCATATTTTTGTTTGTTATAGCCCACGCCTTCCGAGTGGTCCCGGGACCTCCTGACCCCTATCGCCAAATATTTTTCCGGACTATCAAATACGACCTAAGGAACCATAGTATCCGCCCCGCCATGATCGTTCCTCATTTTTTGCGTTTTTCGGCCAAACAACTAGAATTCCGCGCGATTTCCATATTTTCGTGTGCTTTAGCCCACGCCTTCCAAGGGGTCCCGGGAATCCCGAACCCCGATCGCCTAAAAATTTTCCGGGCCATCAAATACGACCTAAGGAACCATAGTAACCTCCCCGCCATGATCGTTCCTCATTTTTTGCGTTTTTCGGCCAAACAACTAGAATTCCGCGCGATTCCCATATTTTTGTGTGCTATTGCCCACGCCTTCCGAGTGGGCTGGGCCGCCGGACTCGGATGGCCTAAAAAATTTTCGGGCCATCAATTAGGACCTGATGAACCATAGTCACCGCCTCGCCATGATCGTTCCTCATTTTTTGCATTATTCGGCCAAACAACTAGAATTCCGCGCGATTCCCATATTTTTGTGTGCTATTGCCCACGCCTTCCGAGTGGGTCGGGCCCCCCGGAGCCGGATCGCCTAAAAATTTTTCGGACTTTCAAATACGACCTAAGGAACCATAGTCACCGCCCCGCCATGATCGTTCCTAGTCTTTTGCGTTTTTCAGCCAAAAAACTAGAATTCCGCGCGATTTCCATATTTTCGTGTGCTTTAGCCCACGCCTTCCAAGGGGTCCCGGGAACCCCGATCGCCTAAAAATTTTCCGGGCCATCAAATATGACTTAAGGAACCATAGTAACAACCCCGCCATGATCCTTCCTCATTTTTTTCGTTTTTCGGCCAAACAACTAGAATTCCGCGCGATTCCCATATTTTTGTTTGTTATAGCCCACGCCTTCCGAGTGGTCCCGGGACCTCCTGACCCCTATCGCCAAATATTTTTCCGGACTATCAAATATGACCTAAGGAACCATAGTATCCGCCCCGCCATGATCGTTCCTCATTTTTTGCGTTTTTCGGCCAAACAACTAGAATTCCGCGCGATTTCCATATTTTCGTGTGCTTTAGCCCACGCCTTCCAAGGGGTCCCGTGAATCCCGAACCCCGATCGCCTAAAAATTTTCCGGGCCATCAAATACGACCTAAGGAACCATAGTAACCTCCCCGCCATGATCGTTCCTCATTTTTTGCGTTTTTCGGCCAAACAACTAGAATTCCGCGCGATTCCCATATTTTTGTGTGCTATTGCCCACGCCTTCCGAGTGGGCCGGGCCGCCGGACTCGGATGGCCTAAAAAGTTTTCGGGCCATCAATTAGGACCTGATGAACCATAGTCACTGCCTCGCCATGATCGTTCCTCATTTTTTGCATTATTCGGCCAAACAACTAGAATTCCGCGCGATTCCCATATTTTTGTGTGTTATAGCCCACGCCTTCCGAGTGGTCCCGGGACCTCCTGACCCCGATCGCCTAAAATTTTTCCGGGCAATCAAATACGACCTAAGGAACCACAGTATCCGCCCCGCCATGATCGTTCCTTATTTTTTGCGTTTTATGGCCAAACAACTAGAATTACGCGCGATTCCCACATTTTTGTGTGTTATAGCCCACACGTTCCGATTGGTCCCGGGACCTCCGGACCCCTATCGCCTAAAATTTTTTCGGACTATCAAATACGACCTAAGGAACCATAGTCACCGCCCAGCCATGATCATTCCTCATTTGTTGCGTTTTTCGACCAAAAAACTAGAATTCCGCCCGATTACAATATTTTTGTGTGCTATTGCCCACCCTTCCAAGTGGTTCCGGGACCCCCGGACCCCGATCGCCTAAAATTTTTCCGGGCCGTCAAATACGACCTAAGGAACCATAGTCACCGCCCAGCCATGATCGTTTCTCATTTTTTGCATTTTTCAGCCAAAAAACTAGAATTACGCCCGATTCCCATATTTTCGTGTGCTATACCCACGCCTTCCAAGTGGTCCGGGGAGCCGCGGACCCCGATCGCCTAAAATTTTTTCGGACTATCAAATACGACCTAAGGTACCATAGTCACCGCCCCACCATGATCGTTCCAAATGCTTTGCATTTTTCGGCCAAAAAACTAGAACTCCGCGCGATTTGCATATTTTAGTGTGCTATAGCTTACGCCTTCCGAGTGGTCTCGGGAGCCGTGGACCCCGATCGCCTAAAATTTTCCGGGCCATCAAATACGACCTAAGGAACCATAGTCACCGCCCCGCCATGATCGTTCCTCATTTATTGCATTTTTCGGCCAAAAAACTAGAATTCCGCTCGATTACCATATTTTTGTGTGCGCCCACGCCTTCCGAGTGGGCCGGGCTGCCGGACTCGGATCGCCTAAAAAATTTTCGGGCCATCAATTAGGACCTAAGGAACCATATTCAGCGCCTCGCCATGATCGTTCCTAGTCTTTTGCATTTTTCAGCCAAAAAACTATAATTCCACGCGATTTCCATATTTTCGTGTGCTTTAGCCCACGCCTTCCGAGGGGTCCCAGGAACCCCGAACCCCGATCGCCTAAAAATTTTCCGGGAAATCAAATATGACCTAAGGAACCATAGTAACCACCCCGCCATGATCGTTCCTCATTTTTTGCGTTTTTCGGCCAAACAACTAGAATTCCGCGCGATTCTCATATTTTTGTGTGTTATAGCCCATGCCTTCCGAGTGGTCCCGGGACCTCCTGACCCCTATCGCCTAAAATTTTTCCGAACTATCAAATACGACCTAAGGAACCATAGTATCTGCCCCGCCATGATCGTTCCTCATTTTTTGCATTTTTCGGCCAAACAACTAGAATTTCGCGCGATCCCATATTTTTGTGTGTTATAGTCCACGCCTTCAGATTGGTCCCAGGACCTCCTAGCCCCTATCTCCTAAAATTTTTCCGGACTATCAAATACGACTTAAGGAACCATAGTATCCGCCCCGCCATGATCGTTCCTCATTGTTTGCGTTTTTCGGCCAAACAACTAGAATTCCGTGCGATTCCCATATTTTTGTGTGTTATAGCCCACGCCTTCCGAGTGGTCCCGGGACCTCCGGAACCCTATCGCCTAAGATTTTTCCGGACTATCAAATAAGACCAAAGGAACCATAGTCACCGCCCTGCCAAGATCTTTCCACATTTTTTGCATGTTACAGAAAAAGACCTAGAATTTCGCCCGATTCCCATATTTTCGTGTGCTATACCCACGCATTCCGAGTGGTCCCAAGAGCCGCGGACCCCGATCGCCTAAAATTTTTCCGGGCAATCAAATACGACCTAAGGAACCATAGTATCCGCCCTGCCATGATCGTTCCTTATTTTTTGCGTTTTTCGGCCAAACAACTAGAATTTTGCGCGATCCCATATTTTTTTGTGTTATAGCCCACGCCTTCCGAGTGGTCCCGGGTCTACGGACCCCTATCGCCTAAAATTTTTCCGGACTATCAAATAAGACCTAAGGAACCATAGTCACCGCCCAGCCATGATAGTTTCTGATTTTTTGCATTTTTCGGTGGGAATCGCGCGTAATTCTAGTTGTTTGGCCGAAAAACGCAAAAAATGAGGAACGATCATGGCGGGGCGGATACTATGGTTCCTTAGGTCATATTTGATAGTCCGGAAAAATTTTAGGTGATAGGGGTCAGGAGGTCCCGGGACCACTCGGAAGGCGTGGGCTATAACACACAAAAATATGGGAATCGCGCGGAATTCTAGTTGTTTGGCCGAAAAACGCAAAAAATGAGGAACGATCATGGCGGGGTGGTTACTATGGTTCCTTAGATCGTATTTGATGGCCCGGAAAATTTTTAGGCGATCGGGGTTCGGGGTTCCCGGGACCCCTTGGAAGGCGTGGGCTAAAGCACCCGAAAATATGGAAATCGCGCGGAATTCTAGTTTTTTGGCTGAATAACACAAAAGACAAGGAACGATCATGGCGGGGCGGTGACTATGGTTCCTTAGGTCGTATTTGATAGTTTGAAAAATTTTTAGGCGATCCGGCTCAGGGGGGCCCTGACCCACTCGGAAGGCGTGGGCGATAGCACACAAAAATATGGGAATCGGGCGGAATTCTAGTTTTTTGGCCAAAAAATGCAAAAAATGAGGAACGATCATGGCGAGGCGGTGACTATGGTTCCTTAGGTCGTAATTGATGGCCCGAAAAGTTTTTAGGCGATCCGAATCCGGCGGCCTGGCCCATTCGGAAGGCGTGGGCCCACACAAAAATATGGTAATCGAGCGGAATTCTAGTTTTTTGGCCGAAAAACGCAATAAATAAGGAACGATCATGGCATGGCGGTGACTATGGTTCCTTAGGTCGTATTTGATGGCCCGGAAAATTTTAGGCGATCGGGGTCCACGGCTCCAGGGACCACTCGGAAGGCGTAAGCTATAGCACACGAAAATATGCAAATCGCGCGGAGTTCTAGTTTTTTGGCCAAAAAATACAAAGCATTTGGAACGATCATGGTTGGGCGGTGACTATGGTACCTTAGGTCGTATTTGTTAGTCCGGAAAAATATTAGGCGATAGGGGTCCTGAGACCCGGGACCACTCGGAAGGCGTGGGCTATAACACACAAAAATATGGGAATCGCACGGAATTCTAGTTATTTGGCCGAAAAATGCAAAAAATGAGGAACGATCATGGCTGGGCGGTGACTATGGTTCCTTAGGTCTTATTTGATAGTCCGGAAAAATTTTAGGCGATAGGGGTCCGGAGACCCGGGACCACTCGGAAGGCGTGGGCTATAACACAAAAAAATATGGGATCGCGCGAAATTCTAGTTGTTTGGCCGAAAAACGCAAAAAATGAGGAACGATCATGGCGGGGTGGTTACTATGCTTCCTTATGTCATATTTGATGGCCCGGAAAATTTTTAGGCGATCGGGGTTCGGGGTTCCCGGGACCCCTTGAAAGGCGTGGGCTTTGCACACGAAAATATGGAAATCGCGCGGAATTCTAGTTTTTTGGCTGAAATACGCAAAAGACTAGGAACGATCATGGCGGGGCAGTGACTATGGTTCCTTAGGTCGTATTTGATAGTCCAGAAAATTTTTAGGCGATCCGGCTCCGGGGGGCCCGACCCACTCGGAAGGCGTGGGCGATAGCACACAAAAATATTGGAATCGGGCGGAATTCTAGTTTTTTGGCCAAAAAATCCAAAAACTGAGGAACGATCATGGCGAGGTGGTGACTATGGTTCCTTAGGTCCTAATTGATGGCCCGAACATTTTTTAGGCGATCCGAGTCCGGCGGGCCGGCCCACTCGGAAGGCGTGGGCGCACACAAAAATATGGTAATCGAGCGGAATTCTAGTTTTTTGGCCGAAAAACGCAACAAATGAGGAATGATCAAGGCTGGGCGGTGACTATGGTTCCTTAGGTCGTATTTGATAGTCCGAAAAATTTTTAGGCGATAGGGGTCCGGAGTTCCCGGGTTCACTTGGAAGGCGTGGGCTATAGGACACGAAAATATGGGAATCGCACGGAATTCTAGTTTTTTGGCCGAAAAATGGAAAACACTAGGAACGATCATGGCTGGGCGGTGACTATGGTTCCTTAGGTCTTATTTGATAGTCCGGAAAAATTTTAGGCGATAGGGGTCCGGAGACCCGGGACCACTCGGAAGGCGTGGGCTATAACACACAAAAATATGGGATGGCGCGAAATTCTAGTTGTTTGGCCGAAAAACGCAAAAAATGAGGAACGATCATGGCGGGGTGGTTACTATGCTTCCTTATGTCATATTTGATGGCCCGAAAAATTTTTAGGGGATCGGGGTTCGGGGTTCCCGGGACCCCTTGGAAGGCGTGGGCTAAAGCACACGAAAATATGGAAATCACGCGGAATTCTAGTTTTTTGGCTGAAAAACGCAAAAGACTAGGAACGATCATGGCGGGGCGGTGACTATGGTTCCATAGGTCATATTTGATAGTCCGGAAAATTTTTAGGCGATCCGGCTCCGGGGGGCCCGACCCACTCGGAAGGCGTGGGCGATAGCACACAAAAATATGGGAATCGGGCGAAATTCTAGTTTTTGCCAAAAAATACAAAAAATGAGGACCAATCATGGCGGGGCGGTGACTATGGTTCCTTAGGTCGTATTTTATGGCCCGGAAAATTTTAGGCGATCGGGGTCCACGGCTCCCGGGACCACTCGGAAGGCGTAAGCTATAGCACACGAAAATATGCAAATCGCGCGGAGTTCTAGTTTTTTGGCCGAAAAATGCAAAGAATTTGGAACGATCATGGTAGGGCAGTGACTATGGTACCTTAGGTCGTATTTGATAGTCCGGAAAAATTTTAGGCGATCGGGGTCCGCGGCTCCCCGGACCACTTGGAAGGCATGGGTATAGCACACGAAAATATGGGAATCGGGCGTAATTCTAGTTTTTTGGCCGAAAAATGCAAAAAAAGAGAAACGATGATGGCGGGGCGGTTACTATAGTTCCTTAGGTCATATTTGACGGCCCGGAAAAATTTTAGACGATCGGGGTCCGGGGGTCCCGGCACCACTTGGAAGGGTGGGCAATAGCACACAAAAATATTGTAATCGGGCGGAATTCTAGTTTTTTGGCCGAAAAACGCAACAAATGAGGAATGATCATGGCTGGGCGGTGACTATGGTTCCTTTGGTCTTATTTGATAGTCCGGAAAAATATTAGGCGATAGGGGTCAGGAGGTCCCGGGACCACTCGGAAGGCGTGGGCTATAACACACAAAAATATGGGAATCGCACGGAATTCTAGTTATTTGGCCGAAAAACGCAAAAAATGAGGAACGATCATGGCTGGGCGGTGACTATGTTCCTTAGGTCTTATTTGATAGTCCGGAAAAATTTTAGGCGATAGGGGTCCGGAGACCCGGGACCACTCGGAAGGCGTGGGCTATAACACAAAAAAAATATGGGATCGCGCGCACTTCTAGTTGTTTGGCCGAAAAACGCAAAAAATGAGGAACGATCATGGAGGGATGGTTACTATGCTTCCTTAGGTCATATTTGATGGCCCGGAAATTTTTTAGGCGATCAGGGTTCTGGGTTCCCGGGACCCCTTGGAAGGCGTGGGCTAAAGCACACGAAAATATGGAAATCGCGCGGAATTCTATTTTTTTGGCCGAAAAACGCAAAAGACTAGGAACGATCATGGCGGGGCAGTGACTATGGTTCCTTAGTTTGTATTTGATAGTACGGAAAATTTTTAGGCAATTCGGCTCTGGGGGGCCCGACCCACTCGGAAGGCGTGGGCGATAGCACACAAAAATATGGGAATCGGGCGGAATTCTAGTTTTTTGGCCAAAAAATCCAAAAACTGAGGAACGATCATGGCGAGGTGGTGACTATGGTTCCTTAGGTCCTAATTGATGGCCCGAAAATTTTTTAGGCGATCCGAGTCCGGCGGCCCGGCCCACTCGGAAGGCGTGGGCGCACACAAAAATATGGTAATCGAGCGGAATTCTAGTTTTTTGGCCGAAAAACGCAACAAATGAGGAATGATCAAGGCTGGGCGGTGACTATGGTTCCTTAGGTCGTATTTGATAGTCCGGAAAATTTTTAGGCGATAGGGGTCCGGAGTTCCCGGGTTCACTTGGAAGGCGTGGGCTATAGGACACGAAAATATGGGAATCGCGCGGAATTCTAGTTTTTTGGCCGAAAAACGGAAAACACTAGGAACGATCATGGCTGGGCGGTAACTATGGTTCCTTAGGTCTTATTTGATAGTCCGGAAAAATTTTAGGCGATAGGGGTCCGGAGACCCGGGACCACTCGGAAGGCATGGGCTATAACACACAAATATATGGGATGGCGCGAAATTCTAGTTGTTTGGCCAAAAAATGCAAAAAATGAGGAACGATCATGGCAGGGTGGTTACTATGGTTCCTTAGGTCGTATTTGATGGCCCGGAAAATTTTTAGGCGATCGGGGTTCGGGGTTCCCGGGACCCCTTGGATGGCGTGGGCTAAAGCACACGAAAATATGGAAATTGCGCGGAATTCTAGTTTTTTGGCCGAAAAACGCAAAAGACTAGGAACGATCATTGTGGGGCAGTGACTATGGTTCCTTAGGTCGTATTTGATAGTCCGGAAAATTTTTAGGCGATTCGGCTCCGGGGGGCCCGACCCACTCGGAAGGCGTGGGCGATAGCACACAAAAATATGGGAATCGGGCGGAATTCTAGTTTTTTGGCCAAAAATGCAAAAAATAAGGAACCATCATGGCGAGGCGGTGACTATGGTTCCTTAGGTCCTAATTGATGGCCCGAAAAGTTTTTAGGCGATCCGAGTCCGGCGGCCCGGCCCATTCGGAAGGCGTGGGCGCACACAAAAATATGGTAATCGAGCGGAATTCTAGTTTTTTGGCCAAAAAATGCAAAAACTAAGGAACGATCATGGCGGGGCGGTGACTATGGTTCCTTAGGTCATATTTGATGGCCCGGAAAATTTTAGGCGATCGGGGTCCACGGCTCCAGGGACCACTCGGAAGGCGTAAGCTATAGCACAAGAAAATATGCAAATCGCGCGGAGTTCTAGTTTTTTGGCCAAAAAATACAAAGCATTTGGAACGATCATGGTTGGGCGGTGACTATGGTACCTTAGGTAGTATTTGATAGTCCGGAATAATTTTAGGCGATCGGGGTCCGCGGCTCCACGGACCACTTGGAAGGCGTGGGTATAGCACACGAAAATATGGGAATCGGGCGTAATTCTAGTTTTTTGGCCGAAAAATGCAAACAATGAGAAACGATCATGGCTGGGTGGTGACTATGGTTCCTTAGGTCTTATTTGATAGTCCGGAAAAATTTTAGGCGATAGGGGTCCGGAGACCCGGGACCACTCGGAAGGCGTGGGCTATAACACAAAAAAATATGGGATCGCGCGAAATTCTAGTTGTTTGGCCGAAAAACGCAAAAAATGAGGAACGATCATGGCGGGGTGGTTACTATGGTTCCTTAGGTCGTATTTGATGGCCCGGAAAAGTTTTAGGCGATCGGGGTTCGGGGTTCCCGGGACCCCTTGGAAGGCGTGGGCTAAAGCACACGAAAATATGGAAATCGCGCGGAATTCTAGTTTTTTGGCTGAAAAACGCAAAAGACTAGGAACGATCATGGAGGAGCAGTGACTATGGTTCCTTAGGTCGTATTTGATAGTCCGGAAAATTTTTAGGCGATCCGGCTCCGGGGGGCCCGACCCACTCGGAAGGTGTGGGCGATAGCACCCAAAAATATGGGAATCGGGCGAAATTCTAGTTTTTTGGCCAAAAAATACAAAAACTGAGGAACGATCATGGCGAGGTGGTGACTATGGTTCCTTAGGTCCTAATTGATGGCCCGAAAATTTTTTAGGCGATCCTAGTCTGGCGGCCCGGCCCACTCGGAAGGCATGGGCGCACACAAAAATATGGTAATCGAGCGGAATTCTAGTTTTTTGGCCGAAAAACGCAACAAATGAGGAATGATCAAGGCTGGGCGGTGACTATGGTTCCTTAGGTCGTATTTGATAGTCCGGAAAATTTTTAGGCGATAGGGGTCCGGAGTTCCCGGGTTCACTTGGAAGGCGTGGGCTATAGGACACGAAAATATGGGAATCGCGCGGAATTCTAGTTTTTTGGCCGAAAAACAGAAAACACTAGGAACGATCATGGCTGGGCGGTGACTATGGTTCCTTAGGTCTTATTTGATAGTCCGAAAAAATTTTAGGCGATAGGGGTCCGGAGACCCGGGACCACTCGGAAGGCGTGGGCTATAACACACAAATATATGGGATGGCGCGAAATTCTAGTTGTTTGGCCGAAAAATGCAAAATATGAGGAACGATCATGGCGGGGTGGTTACTATGGTTCCTTAGGTCGTATTTGATGGCCCGGAAAATTTTTAGGCGATCGGGGTTCGGGGTTCCCGGGACCCCTTGGATGGCGTGGGCTAAAGCACACGAATATATGGAAATCGCGCGGAATTCTAGTATTTTGGCCGAAAAATGCAAAAGACTAGGAACGATCATGGCGGGGCAGTGACTATGGTTCCTTAGGTCGTATTTGATAGTCCGAAAAATTTTTAGGCGATTCGGCTCCGGGGGGCCCGACCCACTCGGAAGGCGTGGGCGATAGCACACAAAAATATGGGAATCGGGCGGAATTCTAGTTTTTTGGCCAAAAAATGCAAAACATAAGGAACCATCATGGCGAGGCGGTGACTATGGTTCCTTAGGTCCTAATTGATGGCCCGAAAAGTTTTTAGGCGATCCGAGTCCGGTGGCCCGGCCCACTCGGAAGGCGTGGGCGCACACAAAAATATGGTAATCGAGCGGAATTCTAGTTTTTTGGCCGAAAAACGCAATGAATGAGGAACGATCATGGCGGGGCGGTGACTATGGTTCCTTAGGTCGTATTTGATGGCCCGGAAAATTTTAGGCGATCGGGGTCCACGGCTCCCGGGACCACTCGGAAGGCGTAAGCTATAGCACACGAATATATGGGAATCGGGCGAAATTCTAGTTTTTTGGCCGAAAAATGCAAAAACTGAGAAACGATAATGGCGGGGCTGTTACTATGGTTCCTTAGGTCATATTTGATAGTCCTGAAAAATTTTAGGTGATAGGGTTCAGGAGGTCCCGGGACCACTCGGAAGGAGTGGGCTATAACACACAAAAATATGGGAATCGCGCGGAATTCTAGTTGTTTGGCCGAAAAACGCAAAAAATGAGGAACGATCATGGCGGGGTTGTTACTATAGTTCCTTAGGTTGTATTTGATGGCCCGGAAAATTTTTAGGCGATCGGGGTTCGGGGTTCTCGGGACCCCTTGGAAGGCGTGGGCTAAAGCACACGAAAATATGGAAATCGCGCGGAATTCTAGTTTTTTGGCTGAAAAACGCAAAAGACTAGGAACGATCATGGCGGGGCGGTGACTATGGTTCCTTAGGTCGTATTTGATAGTCCGGAAAATTTTTAGGCGATCCGGCTCCGGGGGGCCCGACCCACTCGGAAGGAGTGGGCGATAGCACACAAAAATATGGGAATCGGGCGGAATTCTAGTTTTTGCCAAAAAATGAGGACCAATCATGGCGGGGCGGTGACTATGGTTCCTTAGGTCGTATTTGATGGCCCGGAAAATTTTAGCCGATCGGGGTCCACGGCTCCCGGGACCACTCGGAAGGCGTAAGCTATAGCACACGAAAATATGCAAATCACGCGGAGTTCTAGTTGTTTGGCCGAAAACTGCAAAGCATTTGGAACGATCATGGTAGGGCAGTGACTATGGTACCTTAGGTCGTATTTGATAGTCCGGAAAAATTTTAGGCGATCGGGGTCCGCGGCTCCCCGGACCACTTGGAAGGCGTGGGTATAGCACACGAAAATATGGGAATCGGGCGTAATTCTAGTTTTTTGGCCGAAAAATGCAAAAAATGAGAAACGATGATGGCGGGGCGGTTACTATAGTTCCTTAGGTCGTATTTGATGGCCCGAAAAAATTTTAGGCGATCGGGGTCCGGGGGTCCCGGCACCACTTGGAAGGGTGGGCAATAGCACACAAAAATATTGTAATCGGGCGAAATTCTAGTTTTTTGGCCGAAAAATGCAACAAATGAGGAATGATCATGGCTGGGTGGTGACTATGGTTCCTTTGGTCTTATTTGATAGTCCGGAAAAATATTAGGCGATAGGGGTCAGGAGGTCCCGGGACCACTCGGAAGGCGTGGGCTATAACACACAAAAATATGGGAATCGCACGGAATTCTAGTTATTTGGCCGAAAAACGCAAAAAATGAGGAACGATCATGGCTGGGCGGTGACTATGGTTCCTTAGGTCTTATTTGATAGTCCGGAAAAATTTTAGGCGATAGGGGTCCGGAGACCCGGGACCACTCGGAAGGCATGGGCTATAACACAAAAAAATATGGGATAGCGCGCAATTCTAGTTGTTTGGCCGAAAAACACAAAAAATGAGGAACGATCATGGCGGGGTGGTTACTATGCTTCCTTAGGTCATATTTGAAGGCCCGGAAATTTTTTAGGCGATCGGTGTTCTGGGTTCCCGGGACCCCTTGGAAGTCGTGGGCTAAAGCACACGAAAATATGGAAATCGCGCGGAATTCTAGTTTTTTGGCCGAAAAATGCAAAAGACTAGGAACGATCATGGCGGGGCAGTGACTATGGTTCCTTAGGTCGTATTTGATAGTCCGGAAAATTTTTAGGCGATTCGGCTCCGGGGGGCCCGACCCACTCGGAAGGCGTGGGCGATAGCACACAAAAATATGGGAATCGGGCGAAATTCGAGTTTTTTGGCCATAAAATCAAAAAAATGAGGAACGATCATGGCGAGGCAGTGACTATGGTTCCTTAGGTCCTAATTGATGGCCCGAAAATTTTTTAGGCGATCCGAGTCCGGCGGCCCGGCCCACTCGGAAGGCGTGGGCGCACACAAAAATATGGTAATCGAGCGGAATTCTAGTTTTTTGGCCGAAAAACGCAATAAATGAGGAACGATCATGGCGGGGCGGTGACTATGGTTCCTTTGGTCGTATTTGAAGGCCCGGAAAATTTTAGGTGATCGGGGTCCATGGCTCCCGGGACCACTCGGAAGGCATAAGCTATAGCACACGAAAATATGGGAATCGGGCGAAATTCTAGTTTTTTGGCCGAAAAATGCAAAAACTGAGAAACGATAATGGCGGGGCGGTTACTATGGTTCCTTAGGTCATATTTGACGGCCCGGAAAAAATTTTAGGCGATCGGGGTCCGGGGGTCCTGGAACCACTTGGAAGGGTGGGCAATATCAGACAAAAATATTGTAATCGGGCGTAATTCTAGTTGTTTGGCCGAAAAACGCAAAAAATGAGGAACGATCATGGCGGGGTTGTTACTATGGTTCCTTAGGTCGTATTTGATGGCCCGGAAAATTTTTAGGCGATCGGGGTTCGGGATTCCCGGGACCCCTTGGAAGGCGTGGGCTAAAGCACAAGAAAATATGGAAATCGCGCGGAATTCTAGTTTTTTGGCTGAAAAATGCAAAAGACTAGGAACGATCATGGCGGGGCGGTGACTATGGTTCCTTAGGTCGTATTTGATAGTCCGGAAAATTTTTAGGCGATCCGGCTCCGGGGGGCCCGACCCACTCGGAAGGCGTGGGCGATAGCACACAACAATATGGGAATCGGGCGGAATTCTAGTTTTTTGGCCAAAAAATGCAAAAAATGAGGAACAATCATGGCGGGGCGGTGACTATGGTTCCTTAGGTCGTATTTGATGGCCCGGAAAATTTTAGGCGATCGGGGTCCACGGCTCCCGGGACCACTCGGAAGGCGTAAGCTATAGCACACGAAAATATGCAAATCGCGCGGAGTTCTAGTTTTTTGGCCGAAAAATGTGGGCTATAACACACAAAAATATGGGAATCGCGCGGAATTCTAGTTGTTTGGCCGAAAAACGCAAAAAATAAGGAACGATCATGGTGGGGTGGTTACTATGGTTCCTTAGGTCGTATTTGATGGCCCGGAAAATTTTTAGGCGATCGGGGTTCGGGGTTCCCGGGATCCCTTGGAAGGCGTGGGCTAAAGCACACGAAAATATGGAAATCGCGCGGAATTCTAGTTTTTTGGCTGAAAAACGCAAAAGACTAGGAACGATCATGGCGGGGCGGTGACTATGGTTCCTTAGGTTGTATTTGATAGTCCGGAAAATTTTTAGGCGATCCGGCTCCGGGGGGCCCGACCCACTCGGAAGGCGTGGGCGATAGCACACAACAATATGGGAATCGGGCGGAATTCTAGTTTTTTGGCCAAAAAATGCAAAAAATGAGGAACAATCATGGCGGGGCGGTGACTATGGTTCCTTAGGTCGTATTTGATGGCCCGGAAAATTTTAGGCGATCGGGGTCCACGGCTCCCGGGACCACTCGGAAGGCGTAAGCTATAGCACACGAAAATATGCAAATCGCGCAGAGTTCTAGTTTTTTGGCCGAATAATGCAAAGCATTTGGAACAATCATGGTGGGGCAGTGACTATGGTACCTTAGGTCGTATTTGATAGTCCGGAAAAATTTTAGGCGATCGGGGTCCGCGGCTCCCCGGACCACTTGGAAGGCCTGGGTATAGCACACGAAAATATGGGAATCGGGCGTAATTCTAGTTTTTTGGCCGAAAAATGCAAAAAATGAGAAACGATGATGGCGGGGCGGTTACTATAGTTCCTTAGGTCGTATTTGACGGCCCCGAAAAATTTTAGGCGATCGGGGTCCGGGGGTCCCGGCACCACTTGGAAGGGTGGGCAATAGCACACAAAAATATTGTAATCGGGCGAAATTCTAGTTTTTTGGCCGAATAACGCAACAAATGAAGAATGATCATGGCTGGGCGGTGACTATGGTTCCTTTGGTCTTATTTGATAGTCCGGAAAAATAATAGGCGATAGGGGTCCGGAGGTCCCGGGACCACTCGGAAGGCGTGGGCTATAGACACGAAAATATGGGAATCGCGTGGAATTCTAGTTTTTTGGCCGAAAAATACAAAGCATTTGGAACGATCATGGTTGGGCGGTGACTATGGTTCCTTAGGTCTTATTTGATAGTCCGGAAAAATTTTAGGCGATAGGGGTCCGGAGGTCCCGGGACCACTCGGAAGGCGTGGGCTATATAACACACAAAAATATGGTAATCGAGCGGAATTCTAGTTTTTTGGCCAAAAAACGCAATAAATGAGGAACGATCATGGCGGGGCGGTGACTATGGTTCCTTAGGTCGTATTTGATGGCCCGGAAAATTTTAGGCGATCGGGGTCCACGGCTCCCGGGACCACTCGGAAGGCGTAAGCTATGCACACGAAAATATGCAAATCGCGCGGAGTTCTAGTTTTTTGGCCGAAAAATGCAAAGCATTTGGAACGATCATGGTGGGGAGGTGACTATGGTACCTTAGGTCGTATTTGATAGTCCGGAAAAATTTTAGGCGATTGGGGTCCGCTGCTCCCCGGACCACTTGGAAGGCGTGGGTATAGCACACGAAAATATGGGAATCGGGCGTAATTCTAGTTTTTTGGCCGAAAAATGCAAAAAATGAGAAACGATCATGGCTGTGCGGTGACTATGGTTCCTTATGTCTTATTTGATAGTCCGGAAAAATTTTAGGCGATAGGGGTCCGGAGACCCGGGACCACTCGGAAGGCGTGGGCTATATAACACACAAAAATATGGGATCGCGCGAAATTCTAGTTGTTTGGCCGAAAAACGCAAAAAACGAGGAACGATCATGGCGGGGTGGTTACTATGGTTCCTTAGGTCGTATTTGATGGCCCGGAAAATTTTTAGGCGATCGGGGTTCGGGGTTCCTGGGACCCCTTTGAAGGCGTGGGCGATAGCACACAAAAATATGGAAATCGGGCGGAATTCTAGTTTTATGGCTGAAAAAAGCAAAAGACTAGGAACGATCATGGCGGGGCGATGACTATGGTTCCTTAGGTCGTATTTGATAGTCCGGAAAATTTTTAAGCGATCCAGCTCCGGAGGGCCCGACCCGCTCGGAAGGCGTGGGCGATAGCACACAAAAATATGGAAATCGGGCGGAATTCTAGTTTTATGGCCAAAAAATGCAAAAAATGAGGAACGATCATGGCGAAGCGGTGACTATGGTTCCTTATGTCATAATTGATGGCCCGAAAATTTTTTAGGCGATCCGAGTCAGGCGGCCCGGCCCACTCGGAAGGCGTGGGCAATAGCACACAAAAATATGATAATCTAGCGGAATTCTAGTTTTTTGGCCGAAAAACGCAATAAATGAGGAACGATCATGGCGGGGCGGTGACTATGGTTCCTTAGGTCGTATTTGATGGCCCGGAAAATTTTAGGCGATCGGGGTCCACGGCTCCCGGGACCACTCGGAAGGCGAAAGCTATAGCAAACGAAAATATGCAAATCGCGCGGAGTTCTAGATTTTTGGCCGAAAAATGCAAAGCATTTGGAACGATCATGGTGGGGCGGTGACTATGGTACCTTAGGTCGTATTTGATAGTCCGGAAAAATTTTAGGCGATCGGGGTCCGCGGCTCCCCGGATCACTTGGAAGGCGTGGGTATAACATAAGAAAATAAGGGAATCGGGCGTAATTCTAGTTATTTGGCCGAAAAATGCAAAAAATGAGAAACGATGATGGCGGGGCGGTTACTATGCTTCCTTATGTCGTATTTGACGGCCCGAAAAAATTTTAGGCGATCGGGGTCCGGGGGTCCCGGAACCACTTGGAAGGGTGGGCAATAGCACACAAAAATATTGTAATCGGGCGGAATTCTAGTTTTTTGGCCGAAAAACGCAACAAATGAGGAATGATCATGGCTGGGCGGTGACTATGGTTCCTTTGGTCTTATTTGATAGTCCGGAAAAATATTAGGCGATAGGGGTCCGGAGGTCCCGGGACCACTTGGAAGGCGTGGGCGATAACACACAAAAATATGGGAATCGCGCGAAATTCTAGTTTTTTGGGCGAAAAATGCAAAAAATGAGAAACGATGATGGCGGGGCAGTTACTATGGTTCCTTAGGTCGTATTTGACGGCCCGGAAAAATTTTAGGCGATCGGGGTCCGGGGGTCCGGCAACCACTTGGAAGGGTGGGAAATATCACACAAAAATATAGTAATCGGGCGGAATTCTAGTTTTTTGGCCGAAAAACGCAACAAATGAAGAATGATCATGGCTGGGCGGTGACTATGGTTCCTTTGGTCTTATTTGATAGTCCGGAAAAATATTAGGCGATAGGGGTACGGAGGTCCCGGGACCACTCGGAAGGTGTGGGCTATAGGACACGAAATTATGGGAATCGCGTGGAATTCTAGTTTTTTGGCCGAAAAACGAAAAAAACTAGGAACGATCATGGCTGGGTGGTGACTATGGTTCCTTAGGTCTTATTTGATAGTCCGGAAAAATTTTAGGCGATAGGGGTCCGGAGACCCGGGACCACTCGGAAGGCGTGGGCTATAACACACAAAAATATGGGATCGCGCGGAATTCTAGTTGTTTGGCCGAAAAACGCAAAAAATGAGGAACGATCATGGCGGGGCAGATACTATGGTTCCTTAGGTCGTATTTGATAGTCCGGAAAAAGTTTAGGCGATAGGGGTCCGGAGGTCCCGGGACCACTCGGAAGGCGTGGGCTATAACACACAAAAATATGGGAATCGCGCGGAATTCTAGTTGTGCCGAAAAATGCAAAAAATGAGGAACGATCATGGCGGGGCGGATACTATGGTTCCTTAGGTCGTATTTGATAGTCCGGAAAAATTTTAGGCGATAGGGGTCCGGAGGTCCCGGGACCACTCGGAAGGCGTGGGCTATATAACACACAAAAATATGGTAATCGAGCGGAATTCTAGTTTTTTGGCCAAAAAACGCAATAAATGAGGAACGATCATGGCGGGGCGGTGACGATGGTTCCTTAGGTCGTATTTGATGGCCCGTAAAATTTTAGGCGATCAGGGTCCACGGCTCCCGGGACCACTCGGAAGGCGTAAGCTATGCACACGAAAATATGCAAATCGCGCGGAGTTCTAGTTTTTTGGCCGAAAAATGCAAAGCATTTGGAACGATCATAGTGGGGAGGTGACTATGGTACCTTAGGTCTTATTTGATAGTCCGGAAAAATTTTAGGCGATTGGGGTCCGCGGCTCCCCGGACCACTTGGAAGGCGTGGGTATAGCACACGAAAATATGGGAATCGGGCGTAATTCTAGTTTTTTGGCCGAAAAATGCAAAAAATGAGAAACGATCATGGCTGGGCGGTGACTATGGTTCCTTAGGTCTTATTTGATAGTCCGGACAAATTTTAGGCGATAGGGGTCCGGAGACCCGGGACCACTCGGAAGGCGTGGGCTATATAACACAAAAAAATATGGGATCGCGCGAAATTCTAGTTGTTTGGCCGAAAAACACAAAAAAATGAGGAACGATCATGGCGGGGTGGTTACTATTGTTCCTTAGGTCGTATTTGATGGCCCGGAAAATTTTTAGGCGATCGGGATTCGGGGTTCCCGGGACCCCTTGAAAGGCATGGGCTAAAGCACACGAAAATATGGAAATCGCGCGGAATTCTAGTTTTTTGGCTGAAAAATGCAAAAGACTAGGAACGATCATGATGAGGCGATGACTATGGTTCCTTAGGTCGTATTTGATAGTCTGGAAAATTTTTAAGCGATCCGGCTCCGGGGGGCCCGACCCACTCGGAAGGCGTGGGCGATAGCACACAAAAATATGGGAATCGGGCGGAATTCTAGTTTTATGGCCAAAAAATGCAAAAAATGAGGAACGATCATGGCGAAGCGGTGACTATGGTTCCTTATGTCATAATTGATGGCCCGAAAATTTTTTAGGCGATCCGAGTCAGGCGGCCCGGCCCACTCGGAAGGCGTGGGCAATAGCACACAAAAATATGATAATCTAGCGGAATTCTAGTTTTTTGGCCGAAAAACGCAATAAATGAGGAACGATCATGGCGGGGCGGTGACTATGGTTCCTTAGGTCATATTTGACGGCCCGGAAAATTTTAGGCGATCGGGGTCCACGGCTCCCGGGACCACTCGGAAGGCGAAAGCTATAGCACACGAAAATATGCAAATCGCGCGGAGTTCTAGATTTTTGGCCGAAAAATGCAAAGCATTTGGAACGATCATGGTGGGGCGGTGACTATGGTACCTTAGGTCGTATTTGATAGTCCGGAAAAATTTTAGGCGATCGGGGTCCGCGGCTCCCCGGATCACTTGGAAGGCGTGGGTATAACACACGAAAATAAGGGAATCGGGCGTAATTCTAGTTTTTTGGCCGAAAAATGCAAAAAATGAGAAACGATGATGGCGGGGCGGTTACTATGCTTCCTTATGTCGTATTTGACAGCCCGGAAAAATTTTAGGCGATCGGGGTCCGGGGGTCCCGGAACCACTTGGAAGGGTGGGCAATAGCACACAAAAATATTGTAATCGGGCGGAATTCTAGTTTTTTGGCCGAAAAACGCAACAAATGAGGCATGATCATGGCTGGGCGGTGACTATGGTTCCTTTGGTCTTATTTGATAGTCCGGAAAAATATTAGGCGATAGGGGTCGGGAGGTCCCGGGACCACTTGGAAGGCGTGGGCGATAACACACAAAAATATGAGAATCGCGCAAAATTCTAGTTTTTTGGCCGAAAAATGCAAAAAATGAGAAACGATGATGGCGGGGCGGTTACTATGGTTCCTTAGGTCATATTTGACGGCCCGGAAAAATTTTAGGCGATCGGGGTCCGGGGGTCCGGGAACCACTAGGAAGGGTGGGCAATAGCACACAAAAATATGGAAATCTGGCGGAATTCTAGTTGTTTGGCTGAAAAACGCAACAAATGAGGAATGATCATGGCTGGGCGGTGACTATGGTTCCTTTGGTCATATTTGATAGTCCGGAAAAATATTAAGCGATAGGGGTCCGGAGGTCCCGGGACCACTCGGAAGGCGTGGGCTATAACACACAAAAATATGGGAATCGCGCGAAATTCTAGTTGTTTGGCCGAAAAATGCAAAAAATGAGGAACGATCATGGCGGGGCGGATACTATGGTTTCTTAGGTCGTATTTGATAGTCCCGAAAAATTTTAGGCGATAGGGGTCCGGAGGTCCCGGGACCACTCGGAAGGCGTGGGCTATAACACACAAAAATATGGGAATCGCGCGGAATTCTAATTGTTTGGCCGAAAAATGCAAAAAATGAGGAAAGATCATGGCGGGGCGGATACTATGGTTCCTTAGGTCGTATTTGATGGCCCGGAAAAGTTTTAGGCGATCGGGGTTCGGGGCTCCCGGGATCCCTTGGAAGACGTGGGCTAAAGCACACGAAAATATGGAAATCGCGCGGAATTCTAGTTTTTTGGCTGAAAAATGCAAAAGACTAGGAACGATCATGGCGGGGCGATGACTATGGTTCCTTAGGTCCTAATTGATAGTCCGGAAAAATTTTAGGCGATCCGGCTCCGGGGGCCCGACCCACTCGGAAGGGGTGGGCGATAGCACACAAAAATATGGGAATCGGGCAGAATCCGAGTTTTTTGGCCAAAAAATGCTAAAAATAAGGAACACTCATGGCGAGGAGGTGACTATGGTTCCTTAGGTCCTAATTGATGGCCCAAAAGTTTTTTAGGCGATCCGAGTCCGGCGGCCCGGCCCACTCGGAAGGCGTGGGCAATAGCACACAAAAATATGGTAATCTAGCGGAATTCTATTTTTTTTGCCGAAAAACGCAATAAATGACAAACAATCATGGCAGGGCGGTGACTATGGTTCCTTAGGTCGTATTTGATGGCCCGGAAAATTTTAGGCGATCGGGGTCCACGGCTCCCGGGACCACTCGGAAGGCGTAAGCTATAGCACACGAAAATATGCAAATCGCGCGGAGTTCTAGTTTTTTGGCCGAAAAATGCAAAGCATTTGGAACGATCATGGTGGGGCAGTGACTATGGTACCTTAGGTCGTATTTGATAGTCCGGAAAAATTTTAGGCGATCGGGGTCCGCGGCTCCCCGGACCACTTGGAAGGCGTGGGTATAGCACACGAAAATATGGGAATCGGGCGTAATTCAAGTTTTTTGGCCGAAAAACTCAACAAATGAGGAATGATCATGGCTGGGCGGTGACTATGGTTCCTTTGGTCTTATTTGATAGTCCGGAAAAATATTAGGCGATAGGGGTCCGGAGGTCCCGGGACCACTCGGAAGGCATGGGCTATAACACACAAAAATATGGGAATCATGCGGAATTCTAGTTGTTTGGCCGAAAAATGCAAAAAATGAGGAACGATCATGGCGGGGTGGTTACTATGGTTCCTTAGGTCGTATTTGATGGCACGGAAAATTTTTAGGCGATCGGGGTCCGCGTCTCCCCGGACCACTTGGAAGGCGTGGGCAATAGCACACAAAAATATGGGAATCGGGAGGAATTCTTGTTTTTTGGCCGAAAAACGCAATAAATGAGGAATGATCATGGCTGGGAGGCGACTATGGTTCATTTGGTCTTATTTGATAGTCCGGAAAAATATTAGGCGATAGGGGTCCGGAGGTCCCGGGACCACTCGGAAGGCGTGGGTTATAACACACAAAAATATGGGAATCGCACGGAATTCTAGTTGTTTGGCCGAAAAATGCAAAAAATGAGGAACGATCATGGCGGGGCGGATACTATGGTTCCTTAGGTCGTATTTGATAGTCAGGAAAAATTTTAAGCGATAGGGGTTAGGAGGTCCCGGGACCACTCGCAAGGCGTGGGTTATAACACACAAAAATATGGGAATCGCGCGGAATTCTAGTTGTTTGGCTGAAAAACGCAAAAAATGAGGAACGATCATGGCGGGGAGGATACTATGGTTCCTTAGGTCGTATTTTATAGTCCGGAAAAATTTTAGGCGATAGGGGTCAGGAGGTCCCGGGACCCCTTGGAAGGCATGGGCTAAAGCACACGAAAATATGGAAATCACGCGGAATTCTAGTTGTTTGGCTGAAAAATGCAAAAAATGAGGAACGATCATAGCGGAGTGGTTACTATGGTTCCTTAGGTCGTATTTGATGGCCCGGAAAATTTTTAGGCGATCCGGCTCTGGGGGGCCCGACCCACTCGGAAGGCGTGGGCTATAACACACAAAAATATGGGAATCGTGCGGAATTCTAGTTGTTTGGCCGAAAAATGCAAACAATGAGGAACGATCATGGCGGGGTGGTTACTATGGTTCCTTAGGTCGTATTTGATGGCCCGGAAAATTTTTAGGCGATCGGGGTCCGCGTCTCCCCGGACCACTTGGAAGGCGTGGGCAATAGCACACAAAAATATGGGAATCGGGCGGAATTCTAGTTGTTTGGCCAAAAAATGCAAAAAATGAGGAACGATCATGGCGAGGCGGTGACTGTGGTTCCTTAGGTCCTTATTGATGGCCCGAAAATATTTTAGGCGATCCGAGTCCGGCGGCCCGGTCTACTCGGAAGGCGTGGGCAATAGCACACAAAAATATGGTAATCTAGCGGAATTCTAGTTTTTTGGCTGAAAAACGCAATAAATGAGGAACGATAATGGCGGGGCGGTGAATATGGTTCCTTAGGTCGTATTTGATGGCCCGAAAAATTTTAGGCGATCGGGGTCCACGGCTCCCGGGACCACTCGGAAGGCGTAAGCTATAGCACACGAAAATATGCAAATCGCGCGGAGTTCTAGTTTTTTGGCCGAAAAATGCAAATCATTTGGAACGATCATGGTGGGGCAGTGACTATGGTACCTTAGGTCGTATTTGATAGTCCGGAAAAATTTTAGGCGATCGGGGTCCGCGGCACCCCGGACCACTTGGAAGGCGTGGGTATAGCACATGAAAATATGGGAATCGGGCGTAATTCTAGGTTTTTGGCCGAAAAATGCAAAAAATGAGAAACGATGATGGTGGGGCGGTTACTATGGTTCCTTAGGTCGTATTTGATGGCCCGGAAAAATTTTAGGCGATCGGGGTCCGGGGGTCCCGGAACCACTTGGAAGGATGGGCAATAGCACACAAAAATATTGTAATCGGGCGGAATTCTACTTTTTTGGCCGAAATACGCAACAAATGAGGAATGATCGTGGCTGGGCGGTGACTATGGTTCCTTTGGTCTTATTTGATAGTCCGGAAAAATATTAGGCGATAGGGGTCCGGAGGTCCCGGGACCACTCGGAAGGCGTGGTCTATAACACACAAAAATATGGGAATCGCGCAGAATTCTAGTTGTTTGGCCGAAAAATGCAAAAAATGAGGAACGATCATGGCGTGGCGGATAATATGGTTCCTTAGGTCGTATTTGATAGTCCGGAAAAATTTTAGGCGATAGGGGTCAGGAGGTCCCGGGACCACTCGGAAGGCGTGGGCTATAACACACAAAAATATGGGAATCGCGCGGAATTCTAGTTTTTTGGCTGAATAACGCAAAAGACTAGGAACGATCATGGCGGGGCGGTGACTATGGTTCCTTAGGTCGTATTTGATAGTCCGGAAAATTTTTAGGCGATCCGGCTCCGGGGGTCCCGACCCACTCGGAAGGCGTGGGCGATAGCACACAAAAAATGGGAATCGGGCGGAATTCTAATTGTTTGGCCAAAAAATGCAAAAAATGATGAACGATCATGGCGAGGCGGTGACTACGGTTCCTTAGTTCCTAATTGATGGTCCGAAAATTCTTTTGGCAATCCGAGTCCGGTGGCCCGGCCCACTCGGAAGGCGTGGGCAATAGCACACAAAAATATGGTAATCGAGCGGAATTCTAGTTTTTTGGTCGAAAAACGTAATAAATGAGGAACGATCAGGGCGGGGCGGTGACTATGGTTCCTTAGGTCATTTTTGATGGCCCGGAAAATTTTAGGCGATCGGGGTCCACGGCTCCCGGGACCACTCGGAAGGAGTAAGCTATAGCACAGTAAAATATGCAAATCGCGCGAAGTTTTAGTTTTTTGGCCGAAAAATGAAAAGCATTTGGAACGATCATGGTGGGGCGGTGACTATGGTACCTTAGGTCGTATTTGATAGTCCAAAAAATTTTTAGGTGATCGGGGTCCGCGGCTCCCCGGACCACTTGGAAGGCGTGGGTATAGCACACGAAAATATGGGAATCTGGCGTAATTCTAGTTTTTTGGCCGAAAATTCCTAAAAATGAGAAGCGATGATGGCGGGGCGGGTACTATGGCTCCTTAGGTCGTATTTGACGGCCCTGAAAAATTTTAGGCGATCGGGGTGCGGGGGTCCCGGAACCATTTGGCAGGGTGGGCAATAGCACACAAAAATAATGTAATCGGGCGGAATTCTAGTTTTTTGGCCGAAAAACTCAACAAATGAGGAATGATCATGGTTGGGAGGTGACTATGGTTCCTTTGGTCTTATTTGATTGTCCAGAAAAATATTAGGCGATAGGGGCCAGGAGGTCCCGGGACCACTCGGAAGGCGTGGGCTATAACACACAAAAATATGGGAATCGTGCGGAATTCTAGTTGTTTGGCCGAAAAATGCAAAAAATGAGGAACGATCATGGCGGGGTGGTTACTATGGTTCCTTAGGTCGTATTTGATGGCACGGAAAATTTTTAGGCGATCGGGGTCCGCGTCTCCCCGGACCAATTGGAAGGCGTGGGCAATAGCACACAAAAATATGGGAATCGGGCAGAATTCTAGTTTTTTGGCCGAAAAACGCAATAAATGAGGAATGATCATGGCTGGGCGGTGACTATGGTTCCTTTGGTCTTATTTGATAGTCCGGAAAAATATTAGGCGATAGGGGTCCGGAGGTCCCGGGACCACTCGGAAGGCGTGGGTTATAACACACAAAAATATGGGAATCGCACGGAATTCTAGTTGTTTGGCCGAAAAATGCAAAAAATGAGGAACGATCATGGTGGGGCGGATACTATGGTTCCTTAGGTCGTATTTGATAGTCAGGAAAAATTTTAGGCGATAGGGGTTAGGAGGTCCAGGGACCACTCGGAAGGCGTGGGCTATAACACACAAAAATATGGGAATCGCGCGGAATTCTAGTTGTTTGGCCGAAAAACGCAAACAATGAGGATCGATCATGGCGGGGAGGATACTATGGTTCCTTAGGTCGTATTTTATAGTCCGGAAAAATTTTAGGCGATAGGGGTCAGGAGGTCCCGGGACCCCTTGGAAGGCATGGGCTAAAGCACACGAAAATATGGAAATCGCGCGGAATTCTAGTTGTTTGGCTGAAAAATGCAAAAAATGAGGAACGATCATAGCGGGGTGGTTACTATGGTTCCTTAGGTGGTATTTGATGGCCCGGAACATTTTTAGGCGATAGGGGTCCGGAGGTCCCGGGACCACTCGGAAGGCGTGGGCTATAACACACAAAAATATGGGAATCGTGCGGAATTCTAGTTGTTTGGCCGAAAAATGCAAAAAATGAGGAACGATCATGGCGGGGTGGTTACTATGGTTCCTTAGGTCGTATTTGATGGCCCGGAAAATTTTTAGGCGATCGGGGTCCGCGTCTCCCCGGACCACTTTGAAGGCGTGGGCAATAGCACACAAAAATATGGGAATCGGGCGGAATTCTAGTTGTTTGGCCAAAAAATGCAAAAACTGAGGAACGATCATGGCGAGGCGGTGACTGTGGTTCCTTAGGTCCTTATTGATGGCCCGAAAATATTTTAGGCGATCCGAGTCCGGCGGCCCGGCCCACTCGGAAGGCGTGGGCAATAGCACACAAAAATATTGTAATCTAGCGGAATTCTAGTTTTTTGGCCGAAAAACGCAATAAATGAGGAACGATCATGGCGGGGCGGTGACTATGGTACCTTAGGTCGTAGTTGATGGCCCGGAAAATTTTAGGCGATCGGGGTCCACGGCTCCTGGGACCACTCGGAAGGCGTAAGCTATAGCACACGAAAATATGCAAATCGCGCGGAGTTCTAGTTTTTTGGCCGAAAAATGCAAATCATTTGGAACGATCATGGTGGGGCGGTGACTATGGTACCTTAGGTCGTATTTGATAGTCCGGAAAATTTTTAGGCGATCGGGGTCCGCGGCACCCCGGACCACTTGGAAGGCGTGGGTATAGCACATGAAAATATGGGAATCGGGCGTAATTCTAGGTTTTTGGCCGAAAAATGCAAAAAATGAGAAACGATGATGGCGGGGCGGTTACTATGGTTCCTTAGGTCGTATTTGATGGCCCGAAAAAATTTTAGGCGATCGGGGTCCGGGGGTCCCGGAACCACTTGGAAGGGTGGGCAATAGCACACAAACATATTTTAATCGGGCGGAATTCTACTTTTTTGGCCGAAAAATGCAACAAATGAGGAATGATCATGGCTGGGCGGTGACTATGGTTCCTTAGGTCGTATTTGATAGTCTGGAAAAATTTTAGGCGATAGGGGTCAGGAGGTCCCGGGACCACTCGGAAGGCGTGGGCTACAACACACAAAAATATGGGAATCGCGCGGAATTCTAGTTTTTTGGCTGAATAACGCAAAAGACTAGGAACGATCATGGCGGGGCGGTGACTATGGTTCCTTAGGTCGTATTTGATAGTCCAGAAAATTTTTAGGCGATCCGGCTCCGGGGGGCCCGACCCACTCGAAAGGCGTGGGCGATAGCACACAAAAAAATGAGAATCGGGCGGAATTCTAATTGTTTGGCCAAAAAATGCAAAAAATGATGAACGATCATGGCGAGGCGGTGACTATGGTTCCTTAGTTCCTAATTGATGGTCCGAAAATTCTTTTGGCAATCAGAGTCCGGCGGCCCGGCCCACTCGGAAGGCGTGGGCAATAGCACACAAAAATATGATAATCGAGCGGAATTCTAGTTTTTTGGCCGAAAAAAGCAATAAATGAGGAACGATCATGGCGGGACAGTGACTATGGTTCCTTAGGTTGTATTTGATGGCCCGGAAAATTTTAGGCGGTCGGGGTCCACGGCTCCCGGGACCACTCGGAAGGCGTAAGCTATAGCACACTAAAATATGCAAATCGCGCGAAGTTCTAGTTTTTTGGCCGAAAAATGAAAAGCATTTGGAACGATCATGGTGGGGAGGTGACTATGGTACCTTAGGTCGTATTTGATAGTCCAAAAAATTTTTAGGCGATCGGGGTCCGCGGCTCCCCGGACCACTTGGAAGGCATGGGTATAGCACACGAAAATATGGGAATCTGGCGTAATTCTAGTTTTTTGGCCGAATATGCAAAAAATGAGAAACGATGATGGCGGGGCGGTTACTATGGTTCCTTAGGTCGTATTTGACGGCCCTGGAAAATTTTAGGCGATCGGGGTCCGGGGGTCCCGGAACCACTTGGAAGGGTGGGCAATAGCACACAAAAATATTGTAATCGGGCGGAATTCTAGTTTTTTGGCCGAAAAACTCAACAAATGAGGAATGATCATGGCTGGGCGGTGACTATGGTTCCTTTGGTCGTATTTGATAGTCCGGAAAAATATTAGGCGATAGGGGTCAGGTGGTCCCGGGACCACTCGGAAGGCGTGGGCTATAACACACAAAAATATGGGAATCGTGCGGAATTCCAGTTGTTTGGCCGAAAAATGCAAAAAATGAGGAACGATCATGGCGGGGTGGTTACTATGGTTCCTTAGGTCGTATTTGATGGCCCGGAAAATTTTTAGGTGATCGGGGTCCGCGTCTCCCCGGACCACTTGGAAGGAGTGGGTATAGCACACGAAAATATGGGAATCGGGCGTAATTCTAGTTTTTTGGCCGAAAAATGCAAAAAATGAGAAACAATGATGGCAGGGCGGTTACTATGGTTCCTTAGGTCGTATTTGATGGCCCAGAAAATTTTTAGGCGATCGGGGTCCGGGGGTCCCGAAACCACTTGGAAGGGTGGGCAATAGCACACAAAAATATTGTAATCGGGCGGAATTCTAATTTTTTGGCCGAAAAACGCAACAAATGAGGAATGATCATGGCTGGGCGGTGACTATGGTTCCTTTGTTCTTATTTGATAGTCCGGAATAATAATAGGCGATAGGGGTCAGGAGGTACCGGGACCACTCGGAAGGCGTGGGCAATAACACACAAAAATATGGGAATCGTGCGGAATTCTAGTTGTTTGGCCGAAAAATGCAAAAAATGAGGAACGATCATGGCGGGGTGGTTACTATGGTTCCTTAGGTCGTATTTGATGGCCCGGAAAATTTTTAGGCGATCGGGGTCCGCGTCTCCCCGGACCACTTGGAAGGCGTGGGTATAGCACACGAAAATATGGGAATCGGGCGTAATTCTAGTTTTTTGGCCGAAAAATGCAAAAAATGAGAAACGATGATGGCAGGGCGGTTACTATGGTTCCTTAGGTCGTATTTGATGGCCCGGAAAAATTTTAGGCGATCGGGGTCCGGGGGGTCCCGGAACCACTTGGAAGGGTAGGCAATAGCTCACAAAAATATTGTAATCGGGCGGAATTCTAGTTTTTTGGCCGAAAAACGCAATAAATGAGGAATGATCATGGTTGGGCGGTGACTATGGTTCCTTTGGTCTTATTTGATAGTCCGGAAAAATATTAGGCGATAGAGGTTCGGAGGTCCCGGGACCACTCGGAAGGCGTGGGCTATAACACACAAAAATATGGGAATCGCACGGAATTCTAGTTGTTTGGCCGAAAAACGCAAAAAATGAGGAACGATCATGGCGGGGCGGATACTATGGTTCCTTAGGTCGTATTTGATAGTCCGGAAAAATTTTAGGCGATAGGGGTTAGGAGGTCCCGGGACCACTCGGAAGGCGTGGGCTATAACACACAAAAATATGGGAATCGCGCGGAATTCTAGTTGTTTGGCCGAAAAACGCAAAAAATGAGGAACGATCATGGCGGGGCGGATACTATGGTTCCTTAGGTCGTATTTCATAGTCCGGAAAAATTTTAGGCGATAGGGGTCAGGAGGTCCCGGGACCCCTTGGAAGGCGTGGGCTATAACACACAAAAATATGGGAATTGCGCGGAATTCTAGTTTTTTGGCTGAATAACGCAAAAGACTAGGAACGATCATGGCGGGGCGGTGACTATGGTTCCTTAGGTCGTATTTGATAGTCCGGAAAATTTTAGGCGATCCGTCTCCGGGGGACCCGACCCACTCGGAAGTCGTGGGCGATAGCACACAAAAATATGGGAATCGGGTGGAATTCTAGTTTTTTGGCCAAAAAATGCAAAAAATGAGGAACGATCATGGCGAGGCGGTTACTATGGTTCCTTAGGTCCTAATTGATGGTACGAAAATTCTTTTGGCTATCCGAGTCCGGTGGCCCGGCCCACTCGGAAGGCATGGGCAATTGCACACAAAAATATGGTAATCGAGCGGAATTCTAGTTTTTTCGCCGAAAAATAAAAAGCATTTGGAACGATCATGGTGGGGCGGTGACTATGGTACCTTAGGTCGTATTTGATAGTCCAGAAAATTTTTGGGCGATCGGGGTCCGCGGCTCCCCAGACCACTTGGAAGGTGTGGGTATAGCGCACGAAAATATGGGAATCAGGCGTAATTCTAGTTTTTTGGCCGAAAAATGCAAAAAATGAGAAACGATAATGGCGGGGCTGTTACTATGGTTCCTTAGGTCGTATTTGACAGCCCAGAAAAATTTTAGGCGATCGGGGTCCGGGGGTCCCGGAACCACTTGGAAGGGTCGGCAATAGCACACAAAAATATTGTAATCGGGCGGAATTCTAGTTTTTTGGCCGAAAAATGCAACAAATGAGGAATGATAATGGCTGGGCGGTGACTATGGTTCCTTAGGTCGTATTTTATAGTCCGGAAAAATTTTAGGCAATAGGGGTCCGGAGTTCCCGGGTTCACTTGGAAGGCGTGGGCTATAGGACACAAAAATATGGGAATCGCGCGGAATTCTAGTTTTTTGGCCGAAAAACGGAAAAAACTAGGAACGATCATGGATGGGTGGTGACTATGGTTCCTTAGGTCTTATTTGATAGTCCGAAAAAATTTTAGGCGATAAGGGTCCGGAGACCCGGGACCACTCGGAAGGCGTGGGCTATATAACACACAAAAATATGGGATCGCGCGGAATTCTAGTTGTTTGGCCGAGAAACGCAAAAAATGAAGAACGATCATGGCGGGGCGGATGCTATGGTTCCTTAGGTCGTATTTGATAGTCCGGAAAAATTTTAGGCGATAGGGGTCCGGAGGTCCCGGGACCACTCGGAAGATGTGGGCACACAAAAATATGGGAATCGCGCGGAATTCTAGTTGTTTGGCCGAAAAATGCAAAAAATAAGGAACGATCATGGCGGGGCAGATACTATGGTTCCTTTGGTCTAAATTGATTGCCCGGAAAATTTTTAGGCGATAGAGGTCCGGAGGTCCCGGGACCACTCGGAAGGCGTGGGCTATAACTCACAAAAATATGGGAATCGCACGGAATTCTAGTTGTTTGGCCGAAAAACGCAAAAAATGAGGAACGATCATGGCGGGGCAGATACTATTGTTCCTTAGGTCGTATTTGATAGTCCGGAAAAATTTTAGGCGATAGGGGTTAGGAGGTCCCGGGACCACTCGGAAGATGTGGGCTATAACACACAAAAATATGGGAATCGCGCGGAATTCTAGTTGTTTGGCCGAAAAATGCAAAAAATAAGGAACGATCATGGCGGGGCGGATACTATGGTTCCTTAGGTCGTATTTGATTTCCCGGAAAAATTTTAGGCGATCGGGGTCCGCGGCTCTTGGGACCACTCGGAATGCGTGGGTATAGCACACGAAAATATGGGAATCGGGCGAAATTCTAGGTCTTTTTCAATAACATGCAAAAAATATGGAAAGATCTTGGCAGGGCGGTGACTATGGTTCCTTTGGTCTTATTTGATTGTCCGGAAAAATATTAGGAGATGGGGGTCCGGAGGTCCCGGGACCACTCGGAAGGCGTGGGCTATAACACACAAAAATATGGGAATCGCGCGGAATTCTAGTTGTTTGGCCGAAAAACACAAAAAATGAGGAACGATCATGGTTGGGCAGTGAATATGGTTCCTTAGGTCGTATTTGATAGTCCGGAAAAATTTTAGACGATAGGGGTCCGGAGTTCCCGGGTTCACTTGGAAGGCGTGGGCTATAAGACACGAAAATATGGCAATCGCGCGGAATTCTAGTTTTTTGGCCAAAAAACGGAAAAAACTAGGAACGATCATGGCTGGGCGGTGACTATGGTTCCTAAGGTCTTATTTGATAGTCCGGAAAAATTTTAGGCGATAGGGGTCCGGAGACCCGGGAGACCACTCGGAAGGTGTGGGCTATAACACACAAAAATATGGGAATCGCGCGGAATTCTAGTTGTTTGGCCGAAAAACGCAAAACAATAAGGAACGATCATTGCGGGGCGGATACTATGGTTCCTTAGGTCGTATTTTACTGCCCGGAAAATTTTTAGGCGATCTGGGTCCGCGGCTCTTGGGACCACTCGGAAGGCGTAAGCTATAGCACACTAAAATATGCAAATCGCGCGGAGTTCTAGTTTTTTGGCCGAAAAATGCAAAGCATTTGGAACGATCATGGTGGGGCAGTGATTATGGTACCTTAGGTCGTATTTGATAGTCAAGAATATTTTTAGGCGATCGGGGTCCGCGGCTCCCCGGTCCACTTGGAAGGCGTGGGTATAGCACACGAAAATATGGGAATCGGCAGTAATTCTAGTTTGTTGGCCGAAAAATGCAAAAAATGAGAAACGATAATGGCGGGGCTGTTACTATGGTTCCTTAGGTCGTATTTGATGACCCGGAAAAATTTTAGGCGATCGGGGTCCGGGGGTCCCGGAACCACTTGGAAGGGTGGGCGCACACAAAAATATTGCAATCGGGCAGAATTGTAGATTTTTGGCCGAAAAACGCAACAAATGAGGAATGATCATGGCTGGGCGGTGACTATGGTTCTTAGGTCGTATTTGATAGTCCGGAAAAATTTTAGGCGATAGGGGTCCGGAGTTCCCGTGTTCACTTGGAAGGCGTGGGCTATAGGACACGAAAATATGGGAATCGCGCGAAATTCTTTTTTTTTGGCCGAAAAACGGAAAAAACTAGGAACGATCATGGATGGGCGGTGACTATGGTTCCTTAGGTCGTATTTGATAGTCCGGAAAAATTTTAGGCGATAGGGGTCCGGAGACCCGGGACCACTCGGAAGGTGTGGGCTATAACACACAAAAATATGGGAATCGCGCGGAATTCTAGTTGTTTGGCCGAAAAATGCAAAAAATAAGGAACGATAATGGCGGGGCTGTTACTATGGTTCCTTAGGTCGTATTTGACGACCCGGAAAAATTTTAGGCGATCGGGGTCCGGGGGTCCCGGAACCACTTGGAAGGGTGGGCAATAGCACACAAAAATATTGTAATCGGGCGGAATTCTAGATTTTTGGCCGAAAAACGCAACAAATGAGGAATGATCATGGCTGGGCGGTGACTATGGTTCTTAGGTCGTATTTGATAGTCTGGAAAAATTTTAGGCGATAGGGGTCCGGAGTTCCCGGGTTCACTTGGAAGGCGTGGGCTATATGACACGAAAATATGGGAATCGCGCGAAATTCTAGTTTTTTGGCCGAAAAATGGAAAAAACTAGGAACGATCATGGATTGGCGGTGACTATGGTTCCTTAGGTCTTATTTGATAGTCCGGAAAAATTTTAGGCGATAGGGGTCCGAAGACCCGGGACCACTCGGAAGGCGTGGGCTATAACACACAAAAATATGGGATCGCGGGGAATTCTAGTTGTTTGGCCGAAAAACGCAAAAAATGAGGAACGATCATGGCGGGGCAGATACTATGGTTCCTTAGGTCGTATTTGATAGTCCAGAAAAATATTAGGCGATAGATGTCCGGAGGTCCCGGGACCACTCGGAAGGCGTGGGCTATAACACACAAAAATATGGGAATCGCACGGAATTCTAGTTGTTTGGCCGAAAAACGTAAAAAATGAGGAACGATCATGGCGGGGCGGATACTATGGTTCCTTAGGTCGTATTTGATAGTCCGGAAAAATTTTAGGCGATAGGGGTCCGGAGGTCCCGGGACCACTCGGAAGATGTGGGCTATAACACATAAAAATATGGGAATCGCGCGGAATTCTAGTTGTTTGGCCGAAAAATGCAAAAAATAAGGAACGATCATGGCGGGGCAGATACTATGGTTCCTTTGGTCTAAATTTATTGCCCGAAAAATTTTTAGGCGATAGAGGTCCGGAGGTCCCGGGACCACTCGGAAGGCGTGGGCTATAACTCACAAAAATATGGGAATCGCACGGAATTCTAGTTGTTTGGCCGAAAAACGCAAAAAATGAGGAACGATCATGGCGGGGCAGATACTATTGTTCCTTAGGTCGTATTTGATAGTCCGGAAAAATTTTAGGCGATAGGGGTTAGGAGGTCCCGGGACCACTCGGAAGGCGTGGGCTATAACTCACAAAAATATGGGAATCGCGCGGAATTCTAGTTGTTTGGCCGAAAAATGCAAAAAATAAGGAACGATCATGGCGGGGCGGATACTATGGTTCCTTAGGTCGTATTTTATTGCCTGGAAAATTTTTAGGCGATTTGGGTCCGCGGCTCTTGGGACCACTCGGAAGGCGTAAGCTATAGCACACTAAAATATGCAAATCGCGCGGAGTTCTAGTTTTTTCGCCGAAAAATGCAAAGCATTTGGAACGATCATGGTGGGGCGGTGACTATGGTACCTTAGGTCATATTTGATAGTCAAGAATATTTTTAGGCGATCGGGGTCCGCGGCTCCCCGGACCACTTGGAAGGCGTGGGTATAGCACACGAAAATATGGGAATCGGCCGTAATTCTAGTTTTTTGGTCGAAAAATGCAAAAAATGAGAAACGATTATGGCAGGGCTGTTACTATGGTTCCTTAGGTCGTATTTGACGACCCGGAAAAATTTTAGGCGATCGGGGTCCGGGGGTCCCGAAACCACTTGGAAGGGTGGGCAATAGCACACAAAAATATTGTAATCGGGCAGAATTCTAGATTTTTGGCCGAAAAACGCAACAAATGAGGAATGATCATGGCTGGGCAGTGACTATGGCTCTTAGGTCGTATTTGATAATCCGGAAAAATTTTAGGCGATAGGGGTCCGGAGTTCCCGGGTTCACTTGGAAGGCGTGGGCTATAGGACACGAAAATATGGGAATCGCGCGAAATTCTAGTTTTTTGGCCGAAAAATGCAAAAAATGAGGAACGATCATGGATGGGCGGTGAATATGGTTCCTTAGGTCTTATTTGATAGTCCGGAAAAATTTTAGTCGATAGGGGTCCGAAGACCCGGGACCACTCGGAAGCCGTGGGCTATAACACACAAAAATATGGGATCGCGCGGAATTCTAGTTGTTTGGCCGAAAAACTCAAAAAATGAGGAACGATCATGGCGGGGCAGATACTATGGTTCCTTTGGTCTTATTTGATTGTCCGGAAAAATATTAGGAGATGGGGGTCCGGAGGTCCCGGGACCACTCGGAATATGTGGGCTATAACACACAAAAATATGGGAATCGCGCGGAATTCTAGTTGTTTGGCCGAAAAACACAAAAAATGAGGAACGATCATGGTTGGGCAGTGAATATGGTTCCTTAGGTCGTATTTGATAGTCCGGAAAAATTTTAGACGATAGGGGTCCGGAGTTCCCGGGTTCACTTGGAAGGCGTGGGCTATAAGACACGAAAATATGGCAATCGCGCGGAATTCTAGTTTTTTGGCCAAAAAACGGAAAAAACTAGGAACGATCATGGCTGGGCGGTGACTATGGTTCCTAAGGTCTTATTTGATAGTCCGGAAAAATTTTAGGCGATAGGGGTCCGGAGACCCGGGAGACCACTCGGAAGGTGTGGGCTATAACACACAAAAATATGGGAATCGCGCGGAATTCTAGTTGTTTGGCCGAAAAACGCAAAACAATAAGGAACAATCATTGCGGGGCGGATACTATGGTTCCTTAGGTCGTATTTTACTGCCCGGAAAATTTTTAGGCGATCTGGGTCCGCGGCTCTTGGGACCACTCGGAAGGCGTAAGCTATAGCACACTAAAATATGCAAATCGCACGGAGTTCTAGTTTTTTGGCCGAAAAATGCAAAGCATTTGGAACGATCATGGTGGGGCAGTGATTATGGTACCTTAGGTCGTATTTGATAGTCAAGAATATTTTTAGGCGATCGGGGTCCGCGGCTCCCCGGTCCACTTGGAAGGCGTGGGTATAGCACACGAAAATATGGGAATCGGCAGTAATTCTAGTTTGTTGGCCGAAAAATGCAAAAAATGAGAAACGATAATGGCGGGGCTGTTACTATGGTTCCTTAGGTCGTATTTGATGACCCGGAAAAATTTTAGGCGATCGGGGTCCGGGGGTCCCGGAACCACTTGGAAGGGTGGGCGCACACAAAAATATTGCAATCGGGCAGAATTGTAGATTTTTGGCCGAAAAACGCAACAAATGAGGAATGATCATGGCTGGGCGGTGACTATGGTTCTTAGGTCGTATTTGATAGTCCGGAAAAATTTTAGGCGATAGGGGTCCGGAGTTCCCGTGTTCACTTGGAAGGCGTGGGCTATAGGACACGAAAATATGGGAATCGCGCGAAATTCTTTTTTTTTGGCCGAAAAACGGAAAAAACTAGGAACGATCATGGATGGGCGGTGACTATGGTTCCTTAGGTCGTATTTGATAGTCCGGAAAAATTTTAGGCGATAGGGGTCCGGAGACCCGGGACCACTCGGAAGGTGTGGGCTATAACACACAAAAATATGGGAATCGCGCGGAATTCTAGTTGTTTGGCCGAAAAATGCAAAAAATAAGGAACGATAATGGCGGGGCTGTTACTATGGTTCCTTAGGTCGTATTTGACGACCCGGAAAAATTTTAGGCGATCGGGGTCCGGGGGTCCCGGAACCACTTGGAAGGGTGGGCAATAGCACACAAAAATATTGTAATCGGGCGGAATTCTAGATTTTTGGCCGAAAAACGCAACAAATGAGGAATGATCATGGCTGGGCGGTGACTATGGTTCTTAGGTCGTATTTGATAGTCTGGAAAAATTTTAGGCGATAGGGGTCCGGAGTTCCCGGGTTCACTTGGAAGGCGTGGGCTATATGACACGAAAATATGGGAATCGCGCGAAATTCTAGTTTTTTGGCCGAAAAATGGAAAAAACTAGGAACGATCATGGATTGGCGGTGACTATGGTTCCTTAGGTCTTATTTGATAGTCCGGAAAAATTTTAGGCGATAGGGGTCCGAAGACCCGGGACCACTCGGAAGGCGTGGGCTATAACACACAAAAATATGGGATCGCGGGGAATTCTAGTTGTTTGGCCGAAAAACGCAAAAAATGAGGAACGATCATGGCGGGGCAGATACTATGGTTCCTTAGGTCGTATTTGATAGTCCAGAAAAATATTAGGCGATAGATGTCCGGAGGTCCCGGGACCACTCGGAAGGCGTGGGCTATAACACACAAAAATATGGGAATCGCACGGAATTCTAGTTGTTTGGCCGAAAAACGTAAAAAATGAGGAACGATCATGGCGGGGCGGATACTATGGTTCCTTAGGTCGTATTTGATAGTCCGGAAAAATTTTAGGCGATAGGGGTCCGGAGGTCCCGGGACCACTCGGAAGATGTGGGCTATAACACATAAAAATATGGGAATCGCGCGGAATTCTAGTTGTTTGGCCGAAAAATGCAAAAAATAAGGAACGATCATGGCGGGGCAGATACTATGGTTCCTTTGGTCTAAATTTATTGCCCGAAAAATTTTTAGGCGATAGAGGTCCGGAGGTCCCGGGACCACTCGGAAGGCGTGGGCTATAACTCACAAAAATATGGGAATCGCACGGAATTCTAGTTGTTTGGCCGAAAAACGCAAAAAATGAGGAACGATCATGGCGGGGCAGATACTATTGTTCCTTAGGTCGTATTTGATAGTCCGGAAAAATTTTAGGCGATAGGGGTTAGGAGGTCCCGGGACCACTCGGAAGGCGTGGGCTATAACTCACAAAAATATGGGAATCGCGCGGAATTCTAGTTGTTTGGCCGAAAAATGCAAAAAATAAGGAACGATCATGGCGGGGCGGATACTATGGTTCCTTAGGTCGTATTTTATTGCCTGGAAAATTTTTAGGCGATTTGGGTCCGCGGCTCTTGGGACCACTCGGAAGGCGTAAGCTATAGCACACTAAAATATGCAAATCGCGCGGAGTTCTAGTTTTTTCGCCGAAAAATGCAAAGCATTTGGAACGATCATGGTGGGGCGGTGACTATGGTACCTTAGGTCATATTTGATAGTCAAGAATATTTTTAGGCGATCGGGGTCCGCGGCTCCCCGGACCACTTGGAAGGCGTGGGTATAGCACACGAAAATATGGGAATCGGCCGTAATTCTAGTTTTTTGGTCGAAAAATGCAAAAAATGAGAAACGATAATGGCAGGGCTGTTACTATGGTTCCTTAGGTCGTATTTGACGACCCGGAAAAATTTTAGGCGATCGGGGTCCGGGGGTCCCGAAACCACTTGGAAGGGTGGGCAATAGCACACAAAAATATTGTAATCGGGCAGAATTCTAGATTTTTGGCCGAAAAACGCAACAAATGAGGAATGATCATGGCTGGGCAGTGACTATGGCTCTTAGGTCGTATTTGATAATCCGGAAAAATTTTAGGCGATAGGGGTCCGGAGTTCCCGGGTTCACTTGGAAGGCGTGGGCTATAGGACACGAAAATATGGGAATCGCGCGAAATTCTAGTTTTTTGGCCGAAAAATGCAAAAAATGAGGAACGATCATGGATGGGCGGTGAATATGGTTCCTTAGGTCTTATTTGATAGTCCGGAAAAATTTTAGTCGATAGGGGTCCGAAGACCCGGGACCACTCGGAAGCCGTGGGCTATAACACACAAAAATATGGGATCGCGCGGAATTCTAGTTGTTTGGCCGAAAAACTCAAAAAATGAGGAACGATCATGGCGGGGCAGATACTATGGTTCCTTTGGTCTTATTTGATTGTCCGGAAAAATATTAGGAGATGGGGGTCCGGAGGTCCCGGGACCACTCGGAATATGTGGGCTATAACACACAAAAATATGGGAATCGCGCGGAATTCTAGTTGTTTGGCCGAAAAACACAAAAAATGAGGAACGATCATGGTTGGGCAGTGAATATGGTTCCTTAGGTCGTATTTGATAGTCCGGAAAAATTTTAGACGATAGGGGTCCGGAGTTCCCGGGTTCACTTGGAAGGCGTGGGCTATAAGACACGAAAATATGGCAATCGCGCGGAATTCTAGTTTTTTGGCCAAAAAACGGAAAAAACTAGGAACGATCATGGCTGGGCGGTGACTATGGTTCCTAAGGTCTTATTTGATAGTCCGGAAAAATTTTAGGCGATAGGGGTCCGGAGACCCGGGAGACCACTCGGAAGGTGTGGGCTATAACACACAAAAATATGGGAATCGCGCGGAATTCTAGTTGTTTGGCCGAAAAACGCAAAACAATAAGGAACGATCATTGCGGGGCGGATACTATGGTTCCTTAGGTCGTATTTTACTGCCCGGAAAATTTTTAGGCGATCTGGGTCCGCGGCTCTTGGGACCACTCGGAAGGCGTAAGCTATAGCACACTAAAATATGCAAATCGCGCGGAGTTCTAGTTTTTTGGCCGAAAAATGCAAAGCATTTGGAACGATCATGGTGGGGCAGTGATTATGGTACCTTAGGTTGTATTTGATAGTCAAGAATATTTTTAGGCGATCGGGGTCCGCGGCTCCCCGGTCCACTTGGAAGGCGTGGGTATAGCACACGAAAATATGGGAATCGGCAGTAATTCTAGTTTGTTGGCCGAAAAATGCAAAAAATGAGAAACGATAATGGCGGGGCTGTTACTATGGTTCCTTAGGTCGTATTTGATGACCCGGAAAAATTTTAGGCGATCGGGGTCCGGGGGTCCCGGAACCACTTGGAAGGGTGGGCGCACACAAAAATATTGCAATCGGGCAGGAATTGTAGATTTTTGGCCGAAAAACGCAACAAATGAGGAATGATCATGGCTGGGCGGTGACTATGGTTCTTAGGTCGTATTTGATAGTCCGGAAAAATTTTAGGCGATAGGGGTCCGGAGTTCCCGTGTTCACTTGGAAGGCGTGGGCTATAGGACACGAAAATATGGGAATCGCGCGAAATTCTAGTTTTTTGGCCGAAAAACGGAAAAAACTAGGAACGATCATGGATGGGCGGTGACTATGGTTCCTTAGGTCGTATTTGATAGTCTGGAAAAATTTTAGGCGATAGGGGTCCGGAGACCCGGGACCACTCGGAAGGTGTGGGCTATAACACACAAAAATATGGGAATCGCGCAGAATTCTAGTTGTTTGGCCGAAAAATGCAAAAAATAAGGAACGATAATGGCGGGGCTGTTACTATGGTTCCTTAGGTCGTATTTGACGACCCGGAAAAATTTTAGGCGATCGGGGTCCGGGGGTCCCGGAACCACTTGGAAGGGTGGGCAATAGCACACAAAAATATTGTAATCGGGCGGAATTCTAGATTTTTGGCCGAAAAACGCAACAAATGAGGAATGATCATGGCTGGGCGGTGACTATGGTTCTTAGGTCGTATTTGATAGTCCGGAAAAATTTTAGGCGATAGGGGTCCGGAGTTCCCGGGTTCACTTGGAAGGCGTGGGCTATAGGACACGAAAATATGGGAATCGCGCGAAATTCTAGTTTTTTGGCCGAAAAATGGAAAAAACTAGGAACGATCATGGATTGGCGGTGACTATGGTTCCTTAGGTCTTATTTGATAGTCCGGAAAAATTTTAGGCGATAGGGGTCCGAAGACCCGGGACCACTCGGAAGGCGTGGGCTATAACACACAAAAATATGGGATCGCGCGGAATTCTAGTTGTTTGGCCGAAAAACGCAAAAAATGAGGAACGATCATGGCGGGGCAGATACTATGGTTCCTTAGGTCGTATTTGATAGTCCAGAAAAATATTAGGCGATAGATGTCCGGAGGTCCCGGGACCACTCGGAAGGCGTGGGCTATAACACACAAAAATATGGGAATCGCACGGAATTCTAGTTGTTTGGCCGAAAAACGTAAAAAATGAGGAACGATCATGGCGGGGCGGATACTATGGTTCCTTAGGTCGTATTTGATAGTCCGGAAAAATTTTAGGCGATAGGGGTCCGGAGGTCCCGGGACCACTCGGAAGATGTGGGCTATAACACATAAAAATATGGGAATCGCGCGGAATTCTAGTTGTTTGGCCGAAAAATGCAAAAAATAAGGAACGATCATGGCGGGGCAGATACTATGGTTCCTTTGGTCTAAATTTATTGCCCGAAAAATTTTTAGGCGATAGAGGTCCGGAGGTCCCGGGACCACTCGGAAGGCGTGGGCTATAACTCACAAAAATATGGGAATCGCACGGAATTCTAGTTGTTTGGCCGAAAAACGCAAAAAATGAGGAACGATCATGGCGGGGCAGATACTATTGTTCCTTAGGTCGTATTTGATAGTCCGGAAAAATTTTAGGCGATAGGGGTTAGGAGGTCCCGGGACCACTCGGAAGGCGTGGGCTATAACTCACAAAAATATGGGAATCGCGCGGAATTCTAGTTGTTTGGCCGAAAAATGCAAAAAATAAGGAACGATCATGGCGGGGCGGATACTATGGTTCCTTAGGTCGTATTTTATTGCCTGGAAAATTTTTAGGCGATTTGGGTCCGCGGCTCTTGGGACCACTCGGAAGGCGTAAGCTATAGCACACTAAAATATGCAAATCGCGCGGAGTTCTAGTTTTTTCGCCGAAAAATGCAAAGCATTTGGAACGATCATGGTGGGGCGGTGACTATGGTACCTTAGGTCATATTTGATAGTCAAGAATATTTTTAGGCGATCGGGGTCCGCGGCTCCCCGGACCACTTGGAAGGCGTGGGTATAGCACACGAAAATATGGGAATCGGCCGTAATTCTAGTTTTTTGGCCGAAAAATGCAAAAAATGAGAAACGATAATGGCAGGGCTGTTACTATGGTTCCTTAGGTCGTATTTGACGACCCGGAAAAATTTTAGGCGATCGGGGTCCGGGGGTCCCGAAACCACTTGGAAGGGTGGGCAATAGCACACAAAAATATTGTAATCGGGCAGAATTCTAGATTTTTGGCCGAAAAACGCAACAAATGAGGAATGATCATGGCTGGGCGGTGACTATGGCTCTTAGGTCGTATTTGATAATCCGGAAAAATTTTAGGCGATAGGGGTCCGGAGTTCCCGGGTTCACTTGGAAGGCGTGGGCTATAGGACACGAAAATATGGGAATCGCGCGAAATTCTAGTTTTTTGGCCGAAAAATGCAAAAAATGAGGAACGATCATGGATGGGCGGTGAATATGGTTCCTTAGGTCTTATTTGATAGTCCGGAAAAATTTTAGTCGATAGGGGTCCGAAGACCCGGGACCACTCGGAAGCCGTGGGCTATAACACACAAAAATATGGGATCGCGCGGAATTCTAGTTGTTTGGCCGAAAAACTCAAAAAATGAGGAACGATCATGGCGGGGCAGATACTATGGTTCCTTTGGTCTTATTTGATTGTCCGGAAAAATATTAGGAGATGGGGGTCCGGAGGTCCCGGGACCACTCGGAATATGTGGGCTATAACACACAAAAATATGGGAATCGCGCGGAATTCTAGTTGTTTGGCCGTAAAATGCAAAAAATGAGGAACGATTATGGCTGGGCGGTGACTATGGTTCCTTAGGTCGTATTTGATAGTCCGGAAAAATTTTAGGCGATAGGGGTCCGGAGTTCCCGGGTTCACGTGGAAGGCGTGGGGTATAAGACACGAAAATATGGCAATCGCGCAGAATTCTAGTTTTTTGGCCGAAAAATGGAAAAAACTAGGAACGATCATGGCTGGGCGGTGACTATGGTTCCTTAGGTCTTATTTGATAGTCCGGAAAAATTTTAGGCGATAGGGGTCCGGAGACCCGGGACCACTCGGAAGGTGTGGGCTATAACACACAAAAATATGGGAATCGCACGGAATTCTAGTTGTTTGGCCGAAAAATGCAAAACAATAAGGAACGATCATGGCGGGGTGGATACTATGGTTCCTTAAGTCGTATTTTACTGCCCGGAAAATTTTTAGGCGATCTGGGTCCGCGGCTCTTGGGACCACTCGTAAGGCGTAAGCTATAGCACACTAAAATATGCAAATCGCGCGGAGTTCTAGTTTTTTGGCCGAAAAAGGCAAAGCATTTGGAACAACCATGGTGGGCGGTGACTATGGTACCTTAGGTCGTATTTGATAGTCCAAAAAATATTTAGGCGATCGCGGTCCGCGGCTCCCCGGACCACTTGGAAGGCGTGGGTATAGCACACGAAAATATGGGAATCGGGCGTAATTCTAGTTTTTTGGCCGAAAAATGCAAAAAATGAGAAATGATGATGGCGGGGTGGTTACTATGTTCCTTAGGTCGTATGTGATGGCCCGGAAAATTTTTAGGCGATCGGGGTCCGGGGGTCCCTGAACCACTTGGAAGGGTGGGCAATAGCACACAAATATATTGTAATCGGGCGGAATTCTAGTTTTTTGGCCGAAAAACTCAACAAATGAGGAATGATCATGGCTGGGCGGTGACTATTGTTCCTTAGGTCGTATTTGATAGTCCGGAAAAATTTTAGGCGATAGGGGTCCGGAGACCCGGGACCACTTGGAAGGCGTGGGCTATAACACACAAAAATATGGGATCGCGCGGAATTTTAGTTGTTTGGCCGAAAAACGCAAAAAATAAGGAACGATCTTGGCGGGGCGGATACTATGGTTCCTTAGGTCGTATTTGATTGCCCAGAAAAATTTTAGGCGATCGGGGTCCGCGGCTCTTGGGACCACTCGGAATGCGTGGGTATAGCACACGAAAATATGGGAATCGGGTGAAATTCTCGGTCTTTATCTGTAACTTGCAAAAAATATGGAAAGATCTTGGCAGGGCGGTGACTATGGTTCCTTTGATCTTATTTGATAGTCCAGAAAAATATTAGGCGATAGGGGTCCGGAGGTCCCGGGACCACTCGGAAGGCGTGGGCTATAACACACAAAAATATAGGATCGCGCGGAATTCTAGTTGTTTGGCCGAAAAACGAAAAAAATGAGGAACGATCATTGCGGGGCGGATACTATGGTTCCTTAGGTCATATTTGATTGCCCAGAAAAATTTTAGGACATCGGGGTCCGGAGGTCCCGTGACCACTCGGAAGGCGTGGGCTATAACACACAAAAATATGTGAATCACGCGAAATTCTAGTTGTTTGGCCGAAAAATGCAAAAAATAAGGAACGATCATGGCGGGGCGGATACTATGGTTCCTTAGGTCGAATTTGATTGCCCGGAAAAATTTTAGGCGATCGGGGTCCGCGGCTCTTGGGACCACTCGGAATACGTGGGTATAGCACACGAAAATATGGGAATCGGGCGAAATTCTAGGTCTTTTTCAGTAACATGCAAAAAATGTTGAAAGATCTTGGCAGGGCGGTGACTATGGTTCCTTTGGTGTTATTTGATTGTCCGGAAAAATATTAGGAGATGGGGGTCCAGAGGTCCCGGGACCACTCGGAAGGCGTGGGCTATAACACACAAAAATATGGGAATCGCGCGGAATTCTAGTTGTTTTGCCGAAAAACGCAAAAAATGAGGAACGATCATGGCTGGGCGGTGACTATGGTTCCTTAGGTCGTTTTTGACAGTCCGGAAAAATTTTAGGCGATAGGGGTCCGGAGTTCCCGGGTTCACTTGGAAGGCGTGGGCTATAGGACACGAAAATATGGGAATCGCGCAGAATTCTAGTTTTTTGGCCGAAAAACGGAAAAACCTAGGAATAATCATGGCTGGGCAGTGACTATGGTTCCTTAGGTCTTATTTGATAGTCCAGAAAACTTTTAGGCGATAGGGGTCCGGAGATCCGGGACCACTCGGAAGGCGTGGGCTATAACACACAAAAATATGGGAATCGCGCGGAATTCTAGTTGTTTGGCCGAAAAACGCAAAAAAATAAGGAACGATCATGGCGGGGCGGATACTATGGTTCCTTAGGTCGTATTTTATTGCCTGAAAATTTTTTAGGCGATCTGGGTCCTCGGCTCTTCGGACCACTCGGAAGGCATAAGCTATAGCACACTAAAATATGCAAATCGCGCGGAGTTCTAGTTTTTTGGCTGGTGGGGCGGTGACTATGGTACCTTAGGTCATATTTGATAGTCTAGAAAATTTTTAGGCGATCGGGGTCCGCAGCTCCCCGGACCACTTGGAAGGCGTGGGTATAGCACACGAAAATATGGGAATCGGGCGTAATTCATGTTTTTTGGCCGAAAAATGCAAAAAATGAGAAACGATGATGGCGTGGCGGTTACTATTGTTCCTTAGGTCGTATTTGACGACCCGAAAAAATTTTAGGCGATCGGGGTCCGGGGGTCCCGGAACCACTTGGAAGGGTGGGCAATAGCACACGAAAATATGGGATTCGCGCGGAATTCTAGTTTTTTGGCCGAAAAACGGAAAAAACTAGGAACGATCATGGATGGGTGGTGACTATGGTTCCTTAGGTCTTATTTGATAGTCCGGAAAAATTTTAGGCGATAAGGGTCCGGAGACCCGGGACCACTAGGAATGCGTGGGTATAGCACACGAAAATATGGGAATCGGGCGAAATTCTAGGTCTTTTTCAGTAACATGCAAAAAATGTGGAAAGATCTTGGCAGGGCAGTGACTATGGTTCCTTTGGACTTATTTGATTGTCCGGAAAAATATTAGGCGATGGGGGACCGGAGGTCCCGGGACCACTCGGAAGGCGTGGGCTATAACACACAAAAATATGGGAATCGCGCGGAATTCTAGTTGTTTGGCCGAAAAATGCAAAAAATGAGGAACGATCATGGCTGGGCGGTGACTATGGTTCCTTAAGTCGTATTTGATAGTCCGGAAAAATTTTAGGCGATAGGGGTCCGGAGTTCCCGGGTTCACTTGGAAGGGGTGGGCTATAGGACACGAAAAATATGGGAATCACGCGGAATCCTAGTTTTTTGGCCGAAAAACGGAAAAAACTAGGAACGATCATGGCTGGGCGGTGACTATGGTTCCTTAGGTCTTATTTGATAGTCCGATAAAATTTTAGGCGATAGGGGTCCGGAGACCCGGGACCACTCGGAAGGTGTGGGCTATAACACACAAAAATATGGGAATCGCGCGGAATTCTAGTTGTTTGGCCGAAAAACGCAAAAAAATAAGGAACGATCATGGCGGGGCGGATACTATGGTTCCTTAGGTCGTATTTTATTGCCCGGAAAAATTTTAGGCGATCTGGGTCCGCGGCTCTTGGGACCACTCGGAAAGCGTAAGCTGTAGCACACTAAAATATGCAAATCGCGCGGAGTTCTAGTTTTTTGGCCGAAAAATGCAAAGCATTTCGAACGATCATGGTGGGGCGGTGACTATGGTACCTTAGTTCGTATTTGATAGTCCAGAAAATTTTTAGGCGATCGGGGTCCGCGGCTCCCTGGACCACTTGGAAGGCGTAAGCTATAGCACACTAAAATATGCAAATCGCGCGGAGTTCTAGTTTTTTGGCCGAAAAATGCAAAGCATTTGGAACGATCATGGTGGGGCGGTGACTATGGTACCTTAGGTCGTATTTGATAGTCCAGAAAATTTTTAGGCGATCGGGGTCTGCGGCTACCCGTACCACTTGGAAGGCGTGGGTATAGCACACGAAAATATGGGAATTGGGCGGAATTCTAGTTTTTTGGCTGAAAAACGAAACAAGTGAGGAACGATCATGGCGGGGCGGATACTATGGTTCCTTAGGTCGTATTTGATTGCCCAAAAAAATTTTAGGCTATATGGGTCCGGAGATACCGGGACCACTCGGAAGGTGTGGGCTATAACACACAAAAATATGGGAATCACGCGGAATTCTAGTTGTTTGGCCGAAAAACGCAAAAAATAAGGAACGATCATGGCGGGGCGGATACTATGGTTCCTTAGGTCGTATTTGATTGCCCGAAAAAATGTTAGGCGATCAGGGTCCGCGGCTCTTGGGACCACTCGGAATGCGTGGGTATAGCTCACGAAAATATGGGAATCACGCGAAATTCTAGGTCTTTTTCAGTAACATGCAAAAAATGTGGAAAGATCTTGGTAGGGCGGTGACTATGGTTCCTTTGGTCTTATTTGATTGTCCGGAAAAATATTAGACGATGGGGGTCCGGAGGTCCCGGGACCACTCGGAAGGCGTGGGCTATAACACACAAAAATATGTGAATCGCGCGGAATTCTAGTTGTTTGGCCGAAAAATGCAAAAAATAAGGAACGATCATGGCGGGGCGGATACTATGGTTCCTTAGGTCGAATTTGATTGCCCGGAAAATTTTTAGGCGATCGGGGTCCGCGGCTCTTGGGACCACTCGGAATACGTGGGTACGAAAATATGGGAATCAGGCGAAATTCTAGGTCTTTTTCAGTAACATGCAAAAAATGTTGAAAGATCTTGGCAGGGCGGTGACTATGGTTCCTTTGATCTTATTTGATTGTCCGGAAAAATATTAGGAGATGGGGGTCCGGAGGTCCCGCGACCACTCGGAAGGCGTGGGCTATAACACACAAAAATATGGGATCGCGCGGAATTCTAGTTGTTTGGCCGAAAAATGAAAAAAATGAGGAACGATCATGGCGGGGAGGATACTATGGTTCCTTAGGTCGTATTTGATTGCCCGGAAAATTTTTAGGCGATAGGGGTCCGGAGATACCGGGACCACTCGGAAGGTGTGGGCTATAACACACAAAAATATGGGAATCACGCGGAATTCTAGTTGTTTGGCCGAAAAATGCAAAAAATAAGGAACGATCATGGCGGGGCGGATACTATGGTTCCTTAGGTCGTATTTGATTGCCCGGAAAAATGTTAGGCGATCAGGGTCCGCGGCTCTTGGGACCACTCGGAATGCGTGGGTATAGCTCACGAAAATATGGGAATCACGCGAAATTCTAGGTCTCTTTCAGTAACATGCAAAAAATGTGGAAAGATCTTGGCAGAGCGGTGACTATGGTTCCTTTGGTCTTATTTGATTGTCCGGAAAAATATTAGACGATGGGGGTCCGGAGGTCCCGGGACCACTCGGAAGGCGTGGGCTATAACACACAAAAATATGTGAATCGCGCGGAATTATAGTTGTTTGGCCGAAAAATGCAAAAAATAAGGAACGATCATGGCGGGGCGGATACTATGGTTCCTTAGGTCGAATTTGATTGCCCGGAAAAATTTTAGGCGATCGGGGTCCGCGGCTCTTGGGACCACTCGGAATACGTGGGTATAGCACACGAAAATATGGGAATCGGGCGAAATTCTAGGTCTTTTTCAGTAACATGCAAAAAATGTTGAAAGATCTTGGCAGGGCGGTGACTATGGTTCCTTTGGTGTTATTTGATTGTCCGGAAAAATATTAGGAGATGGGGGTCCAGAGGTCCCGGGACCACTCGGAAGGCGTGGGCTATAACACACAAAAATATGGGAATCGCACGGAATTCTAGTTGTTTTGCCGAAAAACGCAAAAAATGAGGAACGATCATGGCTGGGCGGTGACTATGGTTCCTTAGGTCGTTTTTGATTGCCCGGAAAAATTTTAGGCGATAGGGCTCCGGAGTTCCCGGGTTCACTTGGAAGGCGTGGGCTATAGGACACGAAAATATGGGAATCGCGCGGAATTCTAGTTTTTTGGCCGAAAAACGAAAAAACCTAGGAACAATCATGGCTGGGCAGTGACTATGGTTCCTTAGGTCTTATTTGATAGTCCGGAAAACTTTTAGGCGATAGGGGTCCGGAGATCCGGGACCACTCGGAAGGTGTGGGCTATAACACACAAAAATATGGGAATCGCGCGGAATTCTAGTTGTTTGGCCAAAAAATGCAAAAAAATAAGGAACGATCATGGCGGGGCGGATACTATGGTTCCTTAGGTCGTATTTTATTGCCAGGAAAAATTTTAGGCGATCTGGGTCCTCGGTTCTTCGGACCACTCGGAAGGCATAAGCTATAACACACTAAAATATGCAAATCGCGCGGAGTTCTAGTTTTTTGGCTGGTGGGGCGGTGACTATGGTACCTTAGGTCATATTTGATAGTCCAGAAAATTTTTAGGCGATCGGGGTCCGCGGCTCCCCGGACCACTTGGAAGGCGTGGGTATAGCACACGAAAATATGGGAATCGAGCGTAATTCAAGTTTTTTGGCCGAAAAATGCAAAAAATGAGAAATGATGATGGCATGGCGGTTACTATGGTTCCTTAGGTCGTATTTGACGGCCCGGAAATATTTTAGGCGATCGGGGTCCGGGGGTCCCGGAACCACTTGGAAGGGTGGGCAATAGCACACGAAAATATGGGATTCGCGCGGAATTCTAGTTTTTTGGCCGAAAAATGGAAAAAACTAGGAACGATCATGGATGGGTGGTGACTATGGTTCCTTAGGTCTTATTTGATAGTCCGGAAAAAATTTAGGCGATAAGGGTCCGGTGACCCGGGACCACTAGGAATGCGTGGGTATAGCACACGAAAATATGGGAATCGGGCGAAATTCTAGGTCTTTTTCAGTAACATGCAAAAAATGTGGAAAGATCTTGGCAGGGCGGTGACTATGGTTCCTTTGGTCTTATTTGATTGTCTTGAAAAATATTAGGCGATGGGGGTCCGGAGGTCCCGGGACCACTCGGAAGGCGTGGGCTATAACACACAAAAATATGGGAATCGCGCGGAATTCTAGTTGTTTGGCTGAAAAACGCAACAAATGAGGAACGATCATGGCTGGGCGGTGACTATGGTTCCTTAAGTCGTATTTGATAGTCCGGAAAAATTTTAGGCGATAGGGGTCCGGAGTTCCCGGGTTCACTTGGAAGGCGTGGGCTATAGGACACGAAAATATAGGAATCACGCGGAATCCTAGTTTTTTGGCCGAAAAACGGAAAAAACTAGGAACGATCATGGCTGGGCGGTGACTATGGTTCCTTAGGTCTTATTTGATAGTCCGATAAAATTTTAGGCGATAGGGGTCCGGAGACCCGGGACCACTCGGAAGGTGTGGGCTATAACACACAAAAATATGGGAATCGCGCAGAATTCTAGTTGTTTGGCCGAAAAACGCAAACAAATAAGGAACGATCATGGCGGGGCGGATACTATGGTTCCTTAGGTCGTATTTTCTTGCCCGGAAAAATTTTAGGCGATCTGGGTCCGCGGCTCTTGGGACCACTCGGAAAGCGTAAGCTATAGCACACTAAAATATGCAAATCGCGCGGAGTTCTAGTTTTTTGGCCGAAAAATGCAAAGCATTTGGAACGATCATGATGGGGCGGTGACTATGGTACCTTAGTTCATATTTGATAGTCCAGAAAATTTTTAGGCGATCGGGGTCCGCGGCTCCCTGGACCACTTGGAAGGCGTAAGCTATAGCACACTAAAATATGCATATCGCGCGGAGTTCTAGTTTTTTGGCCGAAAAATGCAAAGCATTTGTAACGATAATGGTGGGGCGGTGACTATGGTACCTTAGGTCGTATTTGATAGTCCAGAAAATTTTTAGGCGATCGGGGTCTGCGGCTACCCGTACCACTTGGAAGGCATGGGTATAGCACACGAAAATATGGGAATCGGGCGTAATTCTAGTTTTTTGGCCGAAAAATGCAAAAAATGAGAAACGATGATGGCGGAGCGGATACTATGGTTCCTTAGGTCTTATTTGATAGTCCGGAAAAATTTTAGGCGATAGGGGTCCGGAGGTCCCGGGACCACTCGGAAGGTGTGGGTTATAACACACAAAAATATGGGAATCACGCGGAATTCTAGTTGTTTGGCCGAAAAACGCAAAAAATAAGGAACGATCATGGCGGGGCGGATACTATGGTTCCTTAGGTCGTATTTGATTGCCCGGAAAAATGTTAGGTGATCAGGGTCCGCGGCTCTTGGGACCACTCGGAATGCGTGGGTATAGCTCATGAAAATATGGGAATCACGAGAAATTTTAGGTCTTTTTCAGTAACATGCAAAAAATGTGGAAAGATCTTGGCAGGGCGGTGACTATGGTTCCTTTGGTCTTATTTGATTGTCCGGAAAAATATTAGATGATGGGGGTCCGGAGGTCCCGGGACCACTCGGAAGGCGTGGGCTATAACACACAAAAATATGTGAATCGCGCGGAATTCTAGTTGTATGGCCGAAAAATGCAAAAAATAAGGAACGATCATGGCGGGGCGGATACTATGGTTCCTTAGGTCGAATTTGATTGCCCGGAAAAATTTTAGCCGATCGGGGTCCGCGGCTCTTGGGACCAGTTGGAATACGTGGGTATAGCACACGAAAATATGGGAATCGGGCGAAATTCTAGGTCTTTTTCAGTAACATGCAAAAAATGTTGAAAGATCTTGGCAGGGCGGTGACTATGGTTCCTTTGGTCTTATTTGATTGTCTGGAAAAATATTAGGAGATGGGGGTCCGGAGGTCCCGGGACCACTCGGAAGGAGTGGGCTATAACACACAAAAATATGGGAATCGCGCGAAATTCTAGTTGTTTGGCCGAAAAACGCAAAAAATGAGGAACGATCATGGCTGGGCGGTGACTATGGTTCCTTAGGTCGTATTTGATTGTCCGGAAAAATTTTAGGCGATAGGGGTCCGGAGTTCCCGGGTTCACTTGGAAGGCGTGGGCTATAGGACACGAAAATATGGGAATCACGCGGAATCCTAGTTTTTGGGCCGAAAAACGGAAAAAACTAGGAACGATCATGGCTGGGCGGTGACTATGGTTCCTTAGGTCTTATTTGATAGTCCGGAAAACTTTTAGGCGATAGGGGTCCGGAGACCCGGGACCACTCGGAAGGTGTGGGCTATAACACACAAAAATATGGGAATCGCGCGGAATTCTAGTTGTTTGGCCGAAAAACGCAAAAAAATAAGGAACGATCATGGCGGGGCGGATAGTATGGTTCCATAGGTCGTATTTTATTGCCAGGAAATATTTTAGGCGATCTGGGTCCGCGGCTCTTCGGACCACTCGGAAGGCATAAGCTATAGCACACTAAAATATGCAAATCGCGCGGAGTTCTAGTTTTTTGGCTGGTGGGGCGGTGACTATGGTACCTTAGGTCTTATTTGATAGTCCAGAAAATTTTTAGGCGATCGGGGTCCGCGGCTCCCCGGACCACTTGGAAGGCGTGGGTATAGCACACGAAAATATGGGAATCGGGCGTAATTCAAGTTTTTTGGCCGAAAAATGCAAAAACTGAGAAACGATGATGGCGGGGCGGTTACTATGGTTCCTTAGGTCGTATTTGACGGCCCGGAAAAATTTTAGGCGATCGGGGTCCGGGGGTCCCGGAATCATTTGGAAGGGTGGGCAATAGCACACGAAAATATGGGAATCGCGCGAAATTCTAGTTTTTTGGCCGAAAAACGGAAAAACCTAGGAACAATCATGGTTGGGCGGTGATTATGGTTCCTTAGGTCTTATTTGATAGTCCGAAAAACTTTTAGGCGATAGGGGTCCGGAGATTCGGGACCACTCGGAAGGTGTGGGCTATAACACACAAAAATATGGGAATCGCGCGGAATTCTAGTTGTTTGGCCGAAAAACGCAAAAAAATAAGGAACAGTCATGGTGGGGCGGATACTATGATTCCTTAGGTCGTATTTTATTTCCAGGAAAAATTTTAGGCGATCTGGGTCCGCGGCTCTTCGGACCACTCGGAAGGCATAAGCTATAGCACACTAAAATATGCAAATCGCGCGGAGTTCTAGTTTTTTGGCTGGAGGGGCGGTGACTATGGTACCTTAGGTCGTATTTGATAGTCCAGAAAATTTTTAGGCGATCGGGGTCCGCGGCTCCCCGGACCACTTGGAAGGCGTGGGTATAGCACACGAAAATATGGGAATCGGGCGTAATTCAAGTTTTTTGGCCAAAAAATGCAAAAAATGAGAAACGATGATGGCGTGGCGGTTACTATGGTTCCTTAGGTCGTATTTGACGGCCCGAAAAAAGTTTAGGCGATCGGGGTCCGGGGGTCCCGGAACCACTTGGAAGGGTGGGCAATAGCACACGAAAATATGGGATTCGCGCGGAATTCTAGTTTTTTGGCCGAAAAACGGAAAAAACTAGGAATGATCATGGATGGGTGGTGACTATGGTTCCTTAGGTCTTATTTGATAGTCCGGATAAATTTTAGGCGATAAGGGTCCGGAGACCCGGGACCACTAGGAATGCGTGGGTATAGATCACAAAAATATAGGAATCGGGCGAAATTCTAGGTCTTTTTCAGTAACATGCAAAAAATGTGGAAAGATCTTGGCAGGGCGGTGACTATGGTTCCTTTGGTCTTATTTGATTGTTTGGAAAAATATTAGGCGATGGGGGTCCGGAGGTCCCGGGACCACTCGGAAGGCGTGGGCTATAACACACAAAAATATGGGAATCGCGCGGAATTCTAGTTGTTTGGCCGAAAAACGCAAAAAATGAGGAACGATCATGGCTGGGCGGTGACTATGGTTCCTTAAGTCGTATTTGATAGTCCGGAAAAATTTTAGGCGATAGGGGTCCGGAGTTCCCGGGTTCACTTAGAAGGCGTGGGCTATAGGACACGAAAATATGGGAATCGCGCGGAATCCTAGTTTTTTGGCCGAAAAACGGAAAAAACTGGGAACGATCATGGCTAGGCGGTGACTATGGTTCCTTAGGTATTATTTGATCGTCTGATAAAATTTTAGGCGATAGGGGTCCGGAGACTCGGGACCACTCGGAAGGTGTGGGCTATAACACACAAAAATATGGGAATCGCGCGGAATTCTAGTTGTTTGGCCGAAAAACGCAAAAAAATAAGGAACGATCATGGAGGGGCGGATACTATGGTTCCTTAGGTCGTATTTTATTGCCCGGAAAAATTTTAGGCGATCTGGGTCCGCGGCTCTTGGAACCACTCGGAAAGCGTAAGCTATAGCACACTAAAATATGCAAATCGCGCGGAGTTCTAGTTTTTTGGCCGAAAAATGCAAAGCATTTGGAACGATCATGGTGGGGCGGTGACTATGGTACCTTAGTTCGTATTTGATAGTCCAGAAAATTTTTAGGCGACCGGGGTCCGCGGCTCCCTGGACCACTTGGAAGGCGGAAGCTATAGCACACTAAAATATGCAAATCGCGCGGAGTTCTAGTTTTTTGGCCGAAAAATGCAAAGCGTTTGGAACGATCATGGTGGGGCGGTGACTATGGTACCTTAGGTCGTATTTGATAGTCCAGAAAATTTTTAGGCGATCGGGGTCTGCGGCTACCCGTACCACTTGGAAGGCGTGGGTATAGCACACGAAAATATGGGAATCGGGCGGAATTCTAGTTTTTTGGCCGAAAAACGAAAAAAATGAGGAACGATCATGGCGGGGCAGATACTATGGTTCCTTAGGTCGTATTTGATTGCCCGGAAAAATTTTAGGCTATAGGGGTCCGGAGATACCGGGACCACTCGGAAGGTGTGGGCTATAACACACAAAAATATGGGAATCACGCGGAATTCTAGTTGTTTGGCCGAAAAACGCAAAAAATAAGGAACGATCATGGCGGGGCGGATACTATGGTTCCTTAGGTCGTATTTGATTGCCCGGAAAAATGTTAGGCGATCAGGGTCCGCGGCTCTTGGGACCACTCGGAATGCGTGGGTATAGCTCACGAAAATATGGGAATCACAAAAAATTCTAGGTCTTTTTCAGTAACATGCAAAAAATTTGGAAAGATCTTGGCAGGGCGGTGACTATGGTTCCTTTGGTCTTATTTGATTGTCCGGAAAAATATTAGACGATGGGGGTCCGGAGGTCCCGGGACCACTCGGAAGGCGTGGGCTTCTAGTTGTTTGGCCGAAAAACGCAAAAAATAAGGAACGATCATGGCGGGGCGGATACTATGGTTCCTTAGGTCGAATTTGATTGCCCGGAAAAATTTTTGGCGATCGGGGTCCGCGGCTCTTGGGACCACTCGGAATACGTGGGTACGAAAATATGGGAATCGGGCGAAATTCTAGGTCTTTTTCAGTAACATGCAAAAAATGTTGAAAGATCTTGGCAGGGCGGTGACTATGGTTCCTTTGGTCTTATTTGATTTTCCGGAAAAATATTAGGAGATGGGGGTCCGGAGGTCCCAGGACCACTTGGAAGGCATGGGCTATAACACACAAAAATATGGGAATCGCGCGAAATTCTAGTAGTTTTGCCGAAAAACGCAAAAAATGAGGAACGATCATGGCTGGGCGGTGACTGTGGTTCCTTAGGTCATATTTGATAGTCCGAAAAAATTTTAGGCGATAGGGGTCCGGAGTTCCCGGGTTCACTTGGGAATCGCGCGGAATTCTAGTTTTTTGGCCGAAAAACGGAAAAACCTAGGAACAATCATAGCTGGGCGGTGACTATGGTTCCTTAGGTCTTATTTGATAGTCCGGAAAACTTTTAGGCGATAGGGGTCCGGAGACCCGGTACCACTCGGAAGGTGTGGGCTATAACACACAAAAATATGGGAATCGCGCGGAATTCTAGTTGTTTGGCCGAAAAACGCAAAAAAATAAGGAACGATCATGGTGGGGTGGATACTATGGTTCCTTAGGTCGTATTTTATTGCCAGGAAAAATTTTAGGCGATCTGGGTCCGCGGCTCTTCGGACCACTCGGAAGGCATAAGATATAGCACACTAAAATATGCAAATCGCGCGGAGTTCTAGTTTTTTGGCTGGTGGGGCGGTGACTATGGTACCTTAGGTCGTATTTGATAGTCCAGAAAAATTTTAGGCAATCGGGGTCCGCGGCTCCCCGGACCACTTGGAAGGCGTGGGTATAGCACACGAAAATATGGGAATCGGGCGTAATTCAAGTTTTTTGGCCGAAAAATGCAAAAAATGAGAAACGATGATGGCAGGGCGGTTACTATGGTTCCTTAGTTCGTATTTCACGGCCCGGAAAAATTTTAGGCGATCGGGGTCTGGGGGTCCCGGAATCACATGGAAGGGTGGGCAATAGCACACGAAAATATGGGAATCGCGCGGAATTCTAGTTTTTTGGCCGAAAAACAGACAAAACTAGGAACGATCATGGATGGGTGGTGACTATGGTTCCTTAGGTCTTATTTGATAGTCCGGAAAAATTTTAGGCGATAGGGGTCCAGAGACCCGGGACCACTCGGAAGGCGTGGGCTATAACACACAAAAATATGGGATCGCACGGAATTCTAAGTCTTTTTCAGTAACATGCAAAAAATGTGGAAAGATCTTGGCAGGGCGGTGACTATGGTTCCTTTGGTCTTATTTGATTGTCCGAAAAAATAATAGGCGATGGGGGTCCGGAGGTCCCGGGACCACTCGGAAGGCGTGGGCTATAACACACAAAAATATGGGAATCGCGTGAAATTCTAGTTGTTTGGCCGAAAAATGCAAAAAATGAGGAACGATCATGGCTGGGCGGTGACTATGGTTCCTTAAGTCATATTTGATAGTCCGGAAAAATTTTAGGCGATAGAGGTCCGGAGTTCCCGGGTTCACTTGGAAGGCGCGGGTTATAGGACACGAAAATATGGGAATCACGCGGAATCCTAGTTTTTTGGCCGAAAAACGGAAATAACTTGGAACGATCATGGCTGGGCGGTGACTATGGTTCCTTAGGTCTTATTTGATAGTCCGATAAAATTTTAGGCGATAGGGGTCCGCAGACCCGGGACCACTCGGAAGGTGTGGGCTATAACACACAAAAATATGGGAATCGCGCGGAATTCTAGTTGTTTGGCCGAAAAACGCAAAAAAATAAGGAACGATCATGGCGGGGCGGATACTATGGTTCCTTAGGTCGTATTTTATTGCCCGGAAAAATTTTAGGCGATCTGGGTCCGCGGCTCTTGGGACCACTCGGAAAGCGTAAGCTATAGCACACTAAAATATGCAAATCGCGCGAAGTTCTAGTTTTTTGGCCGAAAAATGCAAAGCATTTGGAACGATCATGGTGGGGCGGTGACTATGGTACCTTAGTTCGTATTTGATAGTCCAGAAAATTTTTAGGCGATCGGGGTCCGCGGCTCCCTGGACCACTTGGAAGGCGTAAGCTATAGCACACTAAAATATGCATATCGCGCGGAGTTCTAGTTTTTTGGCCGAAAAATGCAAAGCATTTGGAACGATAATGGTGGGGCGGTGACTAAGGTACCTTAGGTCGTATTTGATAGTCCAGAAAATTTTTAGGCGATCGGGGTCTGCGGCTACCCGTACCACTTGGAAGGCATGGGTATAGCACACGAAAATATGGGAATCGGGCGTAATTCTAGTTTTTTGGCCGAAAAATGCAAAAAATGAGAAACGATGATGGCGGAGCGGATACTATGGTTCCTTAGGTCTTATTTGATAGTCCGGAAAAATTTTAGGCGATAGGGGTCCGGAGGTCCCGGGACCACTCGGAAGGTGTGGGTTATAACACACAAAAATATGGGAATCACGCGGAATTCTAGTTGTTTGGCCGAAAAACGCAAAAAATAAGGAACGATCATGGCGGGGCGGATACTATGGTTCCTTAGGTCGTATTTGATTGCCCGGAAAAATGTTAGGTGATCAGGGTCCGCGGCTCTTGGGACCACTCGGAATGCGTGGGTATAGCTCATGAAAATATGGGAATCACGAGAAATTTTAGGTCTTTTTCAGTAACATGCAAAAAATGTGGAAAGATCTTGGCAGGGCGGTGACTATGGTTCCTTTGGTCTTATTTGATTGTCCGGAAAAATATTAGATGATGGGGGTCCGGAGGTCCCGGGACCACTCGGAAGGCGTGGGCTATAACACACAAAAATATGTGAATCGCGCGGAATTCTAGTTGTATGGCCGAAAAATGCAAAAAATAAGGAACGATCATGGCGGGGCGGATACTATGGTTCCTTAGGTCGAATTTGATTGCCCGGAAAAATTTTAGCCGATCGGGGTCCGCGGCTCTTGGGACCAGTTGGAATACGTGGGTATAGCACACGAAAATATGGGAATCGGGCGAAATTCTAGGTCTTTTTCAGTAACATGCAAAAAATGTTGAAAGATCTTGGCAGGGCGGTGACTATGGTTCCTTTGGTCTTATTTGATTGTCTGGAAAAATATTAGGAGATGGGGGTCCGGAGGTCCCGGGACCACTCGGAAGGAGTGGGCTATAACACACAAAAATATGGGAATCGCGCGAAATTCTAGTTGTTTGGCCGAAAAACGCAAAAAATGAGGAACGATCATGGCTGGGCGGTGACTATGGTTCCTTAGGTCGTATTTGATTGTCCGGAAAAATTTTAGGCGATAGGGGTCCGGAGTTCCCGGGTTCACTTGGAAGGCGTGGGCTATAGGACACGAAAATATGGGAATCACGCGGAATCCTAGTTTTTGGGCCGAAAAACGGAAAAAACTAGGAACGATCATGGCTGGGCGGTGACTATGGTTCCTTAGGTCTTATTTGATAGTCCGGAAAACTTTTAGGCGATAGGGGTCCGGAGACCCGGGACCACTCGGAAGGTGTGGGCTATAACACACAAAAATATGGGAATCGCGCGGAATTCTAGTTGTTTGGCCGAAAAACGCAAAAAAATAAGGAACGATCATGGCGGGGCGGATAGTATGGTTCCATAGGTCGTATTTTATTGCCAGGAAATATTTTAGGCGATCTGGGTCCGCGGCTCTTCGGACCACTCGGAAGGCATAAGCTATAGCACACTAAAATATGCAAATCGCGCGGAGTTCTAGTTTTTTGGCTGGTGGGGCGGTGACTATGGTACCTTAGGTCTTATTTGATAGTCCAGAAAATTTTTAGGCGATCGGGGTCCGCGGCTCCCCGGACCACTTGGAAGGCGTGGGTATAGCACACGAAAATATGGGAATCGGGCGTAATTCAAGTTTTTTGGCCGAAAAATGCAAAAAATGAGAAACGATGATGGCGGGGCGGTTACCATGGTTCCTTAGGTCGTATTTGACGGCCCGAAAAAATTTTAGGCGATCGGGGTCCGGGGGTCCCGGAATCACTTGGAAGGGTGGGCAATAGCACACGAAAATATGGGAATCGCGCGGAATTCTAGTTTTTGGCCGAAAAACGGAAATAACTAGGAACGATCATGGATGGGTGGTGACTATGGTTCCTTAGGTCTTATTTGATAGTCCGGAAAAATTTTAGGCGATAGGGGTCCAGAGACCCGGGACCACTCGGAAGGCGTGGGCTATAACACACAAAAATATGGGATCGCACGGAATTCTAGGTCTTTTTCAGTAACATGCAAAAAATGTGGAAAGATCTTGGCAGGGCGGTGACTATGGTTCCTTTGGTCTTATTTGATTTTCCGGAAAAATAATAGGCGATGGGGGTCCGGAGGTCCCGGGACCACTCGGAAGGCGTGGGCTATAACACACAAAAATATGGGAATCGCGCGGAATTCTAGTTGTTTGGCCGAAGAACGCAAAAAATGTGGAAAGATCTTGGCAGGGCGGTGACTATGGTTCCTTTGGTCTTGTTTGATTGTATGGAAAAATAATAGGCGATGGGGGTCCGGAGGTCCCGGGACCACTCGGAAGGCGTGGGCTATAACACACAAAAATATGGGAATCGCGCGGAATTCTAGTTGTTTGGCCGAAAAATGCAAAAAATGAGGAACGATCATGGCTGGGTGGTGACTATGGTTCCGTAAGTCGTATTTGATAGTCCGAAAAAATTTTAGGCGATAGGGGTCCGGAGTTCCCGGGTTCACTTGGAAGGCGTGGGCTATAGGACACGAAAATATGGGAATCACGCGGAATCCTAGTTTTTGGGCCGAAAAATGGAAAAAACTAGGAACGATCATGGCTGGGCAGTGACTATGGTTCCTTAGGTCTTATTTGATTGTCCGATAAAATTTTAGGCAATAGGGGTCCGGAGACCCGGACCACTCGGAAGGTGTGGGCTATAACACACAAAAATATGGGATTCGCGCGGAATACTAGTTGTTTGGCTGAAAAACGCAAAAAAATAAGGAACGATCATGGCGGGGCAGATACTATGGTTCCTTAGGTCGAATTTGATTGCCCGGAAAAATTTTAGCCGATCGGGGTCCGCGGCTCTTGGGACCACTCGATATACGTGGGTATAGTACACGGAAATATGGGAATCGGGCGAAATTCTAGGTCTTTTTTAGTAACATGCAAAAAATGTTGAAAGATCTTGGCAGGGCGGTGACTATGGTTCCTTTGGTCTTATTTGATTGCCCGGAAAAATTTTAGGCGATCTGGGTCCGCGGCTCTTGGGACCACTCGGAAAGCGTAAGCTATAGCACACTAAAATATGCAAATCGCGCGGAGTTCTAGTTTTTTGGCCGAAAAATGCAAAGCATTTGGAACGATCATGGTGGGGCGGTGACTATGGTACCTTAGTTCGTATTTGATAGTCCAGAAAATTTTTAGGCGATCGGGGTCCGCGGCTCCCTGGACCACTTGGAAGGCGTAAGCTATAGCACACTAAAATATGCAAATCGCGCGGAGTTCTAGTTTTTTGGTCGAAAAATGCAAAGCATTTGGAACGATCATGGTGGGGCGGTGACTATGGTACCTTAGGTCGTATTTGATAGTCCAGAAAATTTTTAGGCGATCGGGGTCTGCGGCTACCCGTACCACTTGGAAGGCGTGGGTATAGCACACGAAAATATGGGAATCGGGCGGAATTCTAGTTTTTTGGCCGAAAAATGCAAAAAAAGAGAAACGATGATGGCGAGGCGGATACTATGGTTCCTTAGGTCTTATTTGATAGTCCGGAAAAATTTTAGGCGATAGGGGACCGGAGGTCCCGGGACCACTCGGAAGGTGTGGGTTATAACACACAAAAATATGGGAATCGCGCGAAATTCTAGTTGATTGGCCGAAAAATGCAAAAAATGAGGAACGATCATGGCGGGGTGGTTACTATGGTTCCTTAGGTCGTATTTGATGGCCTGGAAAAGTTTTAGGTGATCGGGGTTCGGGGTTCCCGGGACCCCTTGGAAGGCGTGGGCTAAAGCACACGAAAATATGGAAATCGCACAGAATTCTAGTTTTTTGGCTGAAAAACGCAAAAGACTAGGAACGATCATGGCGGGGTGGTGACTATGGTTCCTTAGGTCGTATTTGATAGTCTGGAAAATTTTTAGGTGATCCGGCTCCGGGGGGCCCGACTCACTCGGAAGGCGTGGGCGATAGCACACAAAAATATGGGAATCGGGTGGAATTCTAGTTTTTTGGCCAAAAAATGAAAAAAATGAGGAACGATCATGGCGAGGCAGTGACTATGGTTCCTTAGGTCCTAATTGATGGCCCGAAAATTTTTTAGGCGATCCGAGTCTGGCGGCCAGGCCCACTCGGAAGGCATGGGCAATAGCACACAAAAATATGGTAATCGAGCGGAATTCTTTTTTTTTGGCCAAGAAATGCAAAAAATGAGGAACGATCATGGCGAGGCGGTGACTATGGTTCCTTAGGTCCTAATTGATGGCCCAAAAAGTTTTTAGGCGATCCGAGTCTGGCGGCCCGGCCCACTCGGAAGGCGTGGGCAATAGCACACAAAAATATGGTAATCGAGCGGAATTCTAGTTTTTTGGCCGAAAAACGCAATAAATGAGGATCGATCATGGCGGGGTGGTAACTATGGTTCCTTAGGTCGTATTTGATGGCCCGGAAAATTTTAGGCGATCGGGGTCCACGGCTCCCGGGGCCACTCGGAAGGCGTAAGCTATAGCACACTAAAATATGCAAATCGCGCTGAGTTCTAGTTTTTTGGCCGAAAAATGCAAAGCATTTGGAACGATCATGGTGGGGCGGTGACTATGGTACCTTAGGTCGTATTTGATAGACTGGAAAATTTTTAGGCGATCGGGGTCCGCGGCTCCCCGGACCACTTGGAAGGCGTGGGTATAGCACACGAAAATATGGGAATCGGGCCTAATTCTAGTTTTTTGGCCGAAAAATGCAAAAAATGAGAAACGATGATGGCGGGGCGGATACTATGGTTCCTTAGGTCTTATTTGATAGTCCGGAAAAATTTTAGGCGATAGGGGTCAGGAGGTCCTAGGACCACTCGGAAGGCGTGGGCTATAACACACAAAAATATGGGAATCGCGCGGAATTCTAGTTGATTGGCCGAAAAACGCAAAAAATGAGGAACGATCATGGCGGGGTGGTTACTATGGTTCCTTAGGTCGTATTTGATGGCCAGGAAAATTTTTAGGCGATCGGGGTTCGGGGTTCCCGGGACCCCTTGGAAGGCGTGGGCTAAAGCACAAGAAAATATGGAAATCGCGCGGAATTCTAGGTTTTTGGCTGAAAAATGCAATAGACTAGCAACGATCATGGCGGGGCGGTGACTATGGTTCCTTAGGTCGTATTAGATAGTCCGGAAAATTTTTAGGTGATCGGGCTCCAGGGGGGGCCGACCCACTCGGAAGGCGTGGGCGATAGCACACAAAATTATGGGAATCGGGTGGAATTCTAGTTTTTTTGCCAAAAAATGCAAAAAATGAGGAACGATCATGGCGAGGCGGTGACTATGGTTCCTTAGGTCCTAATTGATGGCCCGAAATTTTTTTAGGCGATCCGAGTCCGGCGGCCCGGCCCACTCGGAAGGCATGGGCAATATCAATCAAAAATATGGTAATCGAGCGGAATTCTATTTTTTTGGCCAAAAATGCAAAAAATGAGGAACGATCATGGCGAGGTGGTGACTATGGTTCCTTAGGTCCTAATTGATGGCCCGAAAAGTTTTTAGGCGATCCGAGTCCGGCGGCCCGGCCCACTCGGAAGGCGTGGGCAATAGCACACAAAAATATGGTAATCGAGCGGAATTCTAGTTTTTTGGCTGAAAAACACAATAAATGAGGAACGATCATGGCAGGGAGGTGACTATGGTTCCTTAGGTCGTATTTGATGGCCCGAAAAATTTTAGACGATCGGGGTCCACGGCTCCCGGGACCACTCGGAAGGCGTAAGCTATAGCACACTAAAATATGCAAATCGCGCGTAGTTCTAGTTTTTTGGCCGAAAAATGCAAAGCATTTGGAACGATCATGGTCGGGCGGTGACTATGGTACCTTAGGTCGTATTTGATAGTCCAGAAAATTCTTAGGCGATCGGGGTCTGCGGCTACCCGTACCACTTGGAAGGCGTGGGTATAGCACACGAAAATATGGGAATCGGGCGTAATTCTAGTTTTTTGGCCGAAAAATGCAAAAAATGAGAAACGATGATGGCGGGGCTGTTACTATCGTTCCTTAGGTCGTATTTGACGGCCCGGAAAATTTTTAGGCGATCGGGGTCCGGGGGTCTCAGAACCACTTGGAAGGGTGGGCAATAGCACACAAAAATATTGTAATCGGGCGGAATTCTATTTTTTTTGCCGAAAAACGCATCAAATGAGGAATGCTCATGGCTGGGCGGTGACTATGGTTCCTTAGGTCGTATTTGATAGTCCGGAAAAATTTTTGGTGATAGGGGTCCGGAGTTCCCGGGTTCACTTGGAAGGCGTGGGCTATAGGACACGAAAATATGAGAATCACGCGGAATTCTAGTTTTTTGGCTGAAAAACGGAAAAAACTAGGAACGATCATGGCTGGGCAGTGACTATGGTTCCTTAGGTCTTATTTGATAGTCCGGAAAAATTTTAGGCGATAGGGGTCCGGAGACCCGGGACCACTCGGAAGGCGTGGGCTATATATAACACAATAAAATATGGGATCGCGCGGAATTCTAGTTGTTTGGCCGAAAAACGCAAAAAATAAGGAACGATCATGGTGGGGCGGTGACTATGGTTCCTTAGGTCGTATTTGATGGCCCGGAAAATTTTAGGCGATCGGGGTTCGGGGTTCCCGGGACCCCTTGGAAGGCGTGGGCTAAAGCACACAAAAATATGGAAATCGCGCGGAATTCTAGTTTTTTGGCTGAAAAACACAAAAGACTAGGATCGATCATGGCGGGGCGGTGACTATGGTTCCTTAGGTCGTATTTGATAGTTTGGAAAATTTTTAGGCGATCCGGCTCCGGGTGGCCCGACCCACTCGGAAGGCGTGGGCGATAGCACACAAAAATATGGGAATCGGGCAGAATTCTAGTTTTTTTGGCCAAGAAATGCAAAAAATGAGGAACGATCATGGCGAGGCACTGACTATGGTTCCTTAGGTCCTAATTGATGGCCCGAAAATTTTTTAGGCGATCCGAGTCCGGCGGCCCGGCCCACTCGGAAGGCGTGGGCAATAGCACACAAAAATATGGTAATCGAGCGTAATTCTAATTTTTTGGTCGAAAAACGCAATAAATGTGGAACGATCATGGCGGGGAGGTGACTATGGTTCCTTAGGTCGTATTTGATGGCCCGGAAAATTTTAGACGATCGGGGTCCACGGCTCCCGGGACCACTCGGAAGCCGTAAGCTATAGCACACTAAAATATGCAAATCGCGCGGAGTTCTAGTTTTTTGGCCGAAAAATGCAAAGCATTTGGAACGATCATGGTCGGGCGGTGACTATGGTACCTTAGGTCGTATTTGATAGTCCAGAAAATTCTTAGGCGATCGGGGTCTGCGGCTACCTGTACCACTTGGAAGGCGTGGGTATAGCACACGAAAATATGGGAATCGGGCGTAATTCTAGTTTTTTGGCCGAAAAATGCAAAAAATGAGAAACGATGATTGCGGGGCTGTTACTATCGTTCCTTAGGTCGTATTTGACGGCCCGGAAAATTTTTAGGCGATCGGGGTCCGGGGGTCCCGGAACCACTAGGAAGGGTGGGCAATAGCACACAAAAATATTGTAATCGGGCGGAATTCTAGTTTTTTGGCCGAAAAACGCAACAAATGAGGAATGATCATGGCTGGGCGGTGACTATGGTTCCTTAGGTCGTATTTGATAGTCCGGAAAAATTTTAGGTGATAGGGGTCCGGAGTTCACGGGTTCACTTGGAAGGCGTGGGCTATAGGACACGAAAATATGGGAATCGCGCGGAATTCTAGTTTTTTGGCCGAAAAACGGAAAAAACTAGGAACGATCCTGGCTGGGCGGTGACTATGGTTCCTTAGGTCTTATTTGATAGTCCGAAAAAATTTTAGGCGATAGGTGTCCGGAGACCCGGGACCACTCGGAAGGCGTGGACTATATATAACACACTAAAATATGGGATCGCGCGGAATTCTAGTTGTATGGCCAAAAAATGCAAAAAATGAGGAACGATCATGGCGGGGCGGTGACTATGGTTCCTTAGGTCATATTTGATGGCCCGGAAAATTTTAGGCGATTGGGGTTCGGGGTTCCCGGGACCCCTTGGAAGGCGTGGGCTAAAGCACACGAAAATATGGAAATCGCGCGGAATTCTAGTTTTTTGGCTGAAAAACACAAAAGACTAGGAACGATCATGGCGGGGTGGTGACTATGGTTCCTTAGGTCATATTTGATAGTCCGGAAAATTTTTAGGCGATCCGGCTCCGGGGGGCCCGACCCACTCGGAAGGCGTGGGCGATAGCACACAAAAATATGGGAATCGGGCGGAATTCTAGTTTTTTGGCCAAGAAATGCAAAAAATGAGGAACGATCATGGCGAGGCGGTGACTATGGTTCCTTAGGTCCTAATTGATGGCCCAAAAAGTTTTTAGGCGATCCGAGTCAGGCGGCCCGGCCCACTCGGAAGGCGTGGGCAATAGCACACAAAAATATGGTAATCGAGCGTAATTCTAGTTTTTTGGCCGAAAAACGCAATAAATGAGGATCGATCATGGCGGGGCGGTGACTATGGTTCCTTAGGTCGTATTTGATGGCCCGAAAATTTTTTAGGCGATCCGAGTCCGGCGGCCCGGCCCACTCGGAAGGCGTGGGCAATAGCACACAAAAATATGGTAATCGAGCGTAATTCTAATTTTTTGGTCGAAAAATGCAAAGCATTTGGAACGATCGTGGTGGGGCGGTGACTATGGTACCTTAGGTCGTATTTGATGTCCCGAAAAATTTTAGGCGATCGAGGTCCGGAGTTCCCGGGTTCACTTGGAAGGCGTGGGCTATAGGACACGAAAATATGGGAATCGCGCGGAATTCTAGTTTTTTGGCCGAAAAACGGAAAAACTAGGAACGATCATGGCTGGGCGGTGACTATGGTTCCTTAGGTCTTTTTTGATAGTCCGGAAAAATTTTAGGCGATAGGGGTCCGGAGACCCGGGACCACTCGGAAGGCGTGGGCTATAACACAAAAAAATATGGGATCGCGCGGAATTCTAGTTGTTTGGCCGAAAAATGCAAAAAATGAGGAACGATCATGGCGGGGCGGTGACTATGGTTCCTTAGGTCATATTTGATAGTCCGGAAAATTTTTAGGTGATCCGGCTCCGGGGGGCCCGACCCACTCGGATGGCGTGGGCAATAGCACACAAAAATATGGGAATCGGGCGGAATTCTAGTTTTTTGGCCAAGAAATGCTATAAATGAGGAACGATCATGGCGAGGCGGTGACTATGGTTCCTTAGGTCCTAATTGATGGCCCGAAAATTTTTTAGGCGATCCGAGTCCGGCGGCCCGGCCCACTCGGAAGGCGTGGGCAATAGCACACAAAAATATGGTAATCGAGCGGAATTCTAGTTTTTTGGCCGAAAAATGCAATAAATGAGGAACGATCATGGCGGGGCGGTGACTATGGTTCCTTAGGTCGTATTTGATGGCCCGGAAAATTTTAGGCGATCGGGGTCCACGGCTCCCGGGACCACTCCGAAGGCGTAAGCTATAGCACACTAAAATATGCAAATCGCGCGGAATTCTAGTTTTTTGGCCGAAAAATGCAAAGCATTTGGAACGATCATGGCGAGGCGGTGACTATGGTTCCTTAGGTCCTAATTGATGGCCCGAAAATTTTTTAGGCGATCCATGTCCGGTGGCCCGGCCCACTCGGAAGGCGTGGGCAATAGCACACAAAATATGGTAATCGAGCGGAATTCTAGTTTTTTGGCTGAAAAACGCAATAAATGAGGAACGATCATAGCGGGGCGGTGACTATGGTTCCTTAGGTCGTATTTGATGGCCCGGAAAATTTTAGGCGATCGGGGTCCACGGCTCCCGGGACCACTCGGAAGGCGTAAGCTATAGCACACAAAAATATGGTAATCGAGCGGAATTCTAGTTTTTTGGCCGAAAAATGCAATAAATGAGGAACGATCATGGCGGGGCGGTGACTATGGTTCCTTAGGTCGTATTTGATGGCTCGGAAAATTTTAGGCGATCGGGGTCCACGGCTCCCGGGACCACTCGGAAGGTGTAAGCTATAGCACACTAAAATATGCAAATCGCGCGGAGTTCTAATTTTTTGGCCGAAAAATGCAAAGCATTTGGAACGATCATGGTGGGGCGGTGACTACGGTACCTTAGGTCGTATTTGATAGTCCGAAAAATCTTTAGGCGATCGGGGTCCGCGGCTCCCCGGACCACTTGGAAGGCGTGGGTATAGCACACGAAAATATGGAAATCGGGCGTAATTCTAGTTTTTTGGCCGAAAAATGCAAAAAATGAGAAATGATGATGGCGGGGCAGTTACTATGGTTCCTTAGGTCGTATTTGATGTCCCGGAAAAATTTTAGGCGATCGGGGTCCGGGGGTCCCGGAACCACTTGGAAGGGTGGGCAATAGCACACAAAAATATTGTAATCGGGCGGAATTCTAGTTTTTTGGCCGAAAAACGCAACAAATGAGGAATCATCATGGCTGGGTGGTGACTATGGTTCCTTAGGTCTTATTTGATAGTCCGAAAAAATTTTAGGCGATAGGGGTCCGGAGTTCCCGGGTTCACTTGGAAGGCGTGGGCTATAGGACACGAAAATATGGGAATCGCGCGAAATTCTAGTTGTTTGGCCGAAAAACGCAAAAAATGAGGAACGATCATGGAGGGGTGGTTACTATGGTTCCTTAGGTCGTATTTGATGGCCCGGAAAATTTTTAGGTGATCGGGGTTCGGGGTTCCCGGGACCCCTTGGAAGGCGTGGGCTAAAGCACACGAAAATATGGAAATCGCGCAGAATTCTTGTTTTTTGGCTGAAAAACGCAAAAGACTAGGAACGATCATGGCGTGGCGGTGACTATGGTTCCTTAGGTCGTATTTGATAGTCCGGAAAATTTTTAGGCGATCCGGCTCCGGGGGCCCGACCCACTCGGAAGGCGTGGGCGATAGCACACAAAAATATGGGAATCGGGCGGAATTCTAGTTTTTTGGCCAAGAAATGCAAAAAATGAGGAACGATCATGGCGAGGCGGTGACTATGGTTCCTTAGGTCCTAATTGATGGCCCGAAAATATTTTAGGCGATAGGGGTCCGGAGACCCGGGACCACTCGGATGGCGTGGGCTATAACACACAAATAAATGGGATCGCGCGGAATTCTAGTTTTTTGGCTGAAAAACGCAATAAATGAGGAACGATCATGGCGGGGCGGTGACTTTGGTTCCTTAGGTCGTATTTGATGGCCCGGAAAATTTTAGGCGATCGGGGTCCACGGCTCCCGGGACCACTCGGAAGGCGTAAGCTATAGCACACAAAAATATGGTAATCGAGAGGAATTCTAGTTTTTTGGCCGAAAAATGCAATAAATGAGGAACGATCATGGCGGGGCGGTGACTATGGTTCCTTAGGTCGTATTTGATGGCCCGGAAAATTTTAGGCGATCGGGGTCCACGGCTCCCGGGACCACTCGGAAGGCGTAAGCTATAGCACACTAAAATATGCAAATCGCGCGGAGTTCTAGTTTTTTGGCCGAAAAATGCAAAGCATTTGGAATGATCATGGTGGGGCGGTGACTATGGTATCTTAGGTCATATTTGATAGTCCGGAAAATTTTTAGGCGATCGGGATCCGCGGCTTCCCGGACCACTTGGAAGGCGTGGGTATAGCACACGAAAATATGGGAATCGGGCGTAATTCTAGTTTTTTGGCCGAAAAATGCAAAAAATGAGAAACGATGATGGCGGGGATGTTACTATGGTTCCTTAGGTCGTATTTGACGGCCCAGAAAAATTTTAGGCGATCGGGGTCCGGGGGTCCCGGAACCACTTGGAAGGGTGGGCAATAGCACACAAAAATATTGTAATCAGGCGGAATTTTAGTTTTTTGGCCGAAAAATACAACAAATGAGGAATGATCATGGCTGGGCGGTGACTATGGTTCCTTAGGTCGTATTTGATGGTCCGGAAAAATTTTAGGCGATAGGGGTCCGGAGTTCTCGGGTTCACTTGGAAGGCGTGGGCTATAAGACACGAAAATATGGGAATCGCGCGGAATTCTAGTGTTTTGGCCGAAAAACGGAAAAAACTAGGAACGATCATGGCTGGGCGGTGACTATGGTTCCTTAGGTCTTATTTGATAGTCCGGAAAAATTTTAGGCGATAGGGGTCCGGAGACCCGGGACCACTCGGATGGCGTGGGCTATAACACACAAATATATGGGATCGCGCGGAATTCTATTTGTTTGGCCGAAAAACGCAAAAAATGAGGAATGCTCATGGCGGGGTGGTTACTATGGTTCCTTAGGTGGTATTTGATGGCCCGGAAAATTTTTAGGCGATCGGGGCTCAGGGTTCCCGAGACCCCTTGGAAGGCGTGGGCTAAAGCACACGAAAATATGGAAACCGCGCGGAATTCTAGTTTTTTGGCTGAAAAATGCAAAAGACTAGGAACGATCATGGTGGGGCGGTGACTATGGTTCCTTAGGTCGTATTTGATAGTCCGGAAAATTTTTAGGCGATCCAGCTCCGGGGGGCCCGGCCCACTCGGAAGGCGTGGGCAATAGCACACAAAAATATGGTAATCGAGCGGAATTCTATTTTTTTGGCCAAAAAATGCAAAAAATGAGGAACGATCATGGCGAGGCGGTGACTATGGTTCCTTAGGTGCTAATTGATGTCCCGAAACGTTTTTAGGCGATCCGAGTCCGGCGGCCCGGCGCTCTCGGAAGGCGTGGGAAATAGCACACAAAAATATGGTAATCGAGAGGAATTCTAGTTTTTTGGCCGAAAAACGCAATAAATGAGGAACGATCATGGCGGGGCGGTGACTATGGTTCCTTAGGTCGTATTTGATGGCCCGGAAAATTTTAGGCGATCGGGGTCCACGGCTCCCGGGACCACTCGGAAGGCGTAAGCTATAGCACACTAAAATATGCAAATCGCACGGAGTTCTAGTTTTTTTGACGAAAAATGCAAAGCATTTGGAACGATCATGGTGGGGCGGTGACTATGGTACCTTAGGTCGTATTTGATAGTCCAGAAATTTTTTAGGCGATCGGGATCCGCGGCTACCCGGACCACTTGGAAGGCGTGGGTATAGCACACGAAAATATGGGAATCGGGCGTAATTCTAGTTTTTTGGCCGAAAAATGCAAAAAATGAGAAACGATGATGGCGGGGATGTTACTATGGTTCCTTAGGTCGTATTTGACGGCCCAGAAAAATTTTAGGCGATCGGGGTCCGGGGGTCCCGGAACCACTTGGAAGGGTGGGCAATAGCACACAAAAATATTGTAATCAGGCGGAATTCTAGTTTTTTGGCCGAAAAACGCAACAAATGAGGAATGATCATGGCTGGGCGGTGACTATGGTTTCTTAGGTCGTATTTGATAGTCCGGAAAAATTTTAGGCGATAGGGGTCCGTAGTTCCCGGGTTCACTTGGAAGGCGTATAGGACACGAAAATATGGGAATCGCGCGGAATTCTAGTTTTTTGGCCGAAAAACAGAAAAAACTAGGAACGATCATGGCTGGGCGGTGACTATGGTTCCTTAGGTCTTATTTGATAGTCCAGAAAAATTTTAGGCGATAGGGGTCCGGAGACCCGGGACCACTCGGATGGCGTGGGCTATAACACACAAATATATGGGATCGCGCGGAATTCTATTTGTTTGGCCGAAAAACGCAAAAAATGAGGAACGCTCATGGCGGGGTGGTTACTATGGTTCCTTAGGTGGTATTTGATGGCCCGGAAAATTTTTAGGCGATCGGGTCTCGGGAACCCCGAGACCCCTTGGAAGGCGTGGGCTAAAGCACACGAAAATATGGAAATCGCGCGGAATTCTTGTTTTTTGGCTGAAAAGTGCAAAAGACTAGGAACGATCATGGCGGGGCGGTGACTATGGTTCCTTAGGTCGTATTTGATAGTCCGGAAAATTTTTAGGCGATCCAGCTCCGGGGGGCCCGACCCACTCGGAAGGCGTGGGCGATAGCACACAAAAATATGGGAATCGGGCGGAATTCTAGTTTTTTGGCCAAAAAATGCAAAAATGAGGAACGATCATGGCAAGGCGGTGACTATGGTTCCTTAGGTCCTAATTGATGTCCCGAATATTTTTTAGGCGATCCGAGTCCGGCGGCCCGGCCCACTCGGAAGGCGTGGGCAATAGCACACAAAAATATGGTAATCGAGCGGAATTCTATTGTTTTGGCCAAAAAATACAAAAAATGAGGAACGATCATGGCGAGGCGGTGACTATGGTTCCTTAGGTGCTAATTGATGACCCGAAACATTTTTAGGCGATCCGAGTCCGGCGGCTCGGCGCTCTCGGAAGGCGTGGGCAATAGCACACAAAAATATGGTAATCGAGCGGAATTCTAGTTTTTTGGCCGAAAAACGCAATAAATGAGGAACGATCATGGAGGGGCGGTGACTATGGTTCCTTAGGTCGTATTTGATGGCCCGGAAAATTTTAGGCGATCGGGGTCCACGGCTCCCGGGACCACTCGGAAGGCGTAAGCTATAGCACACTAAAATATGCAAATCGCGCGGAGTTCTAGTTTTTTGGCCAAAATATGCAAAGCATTTGGAACGATCATGGTGGGGCGGTGACTATGATACCTTAGGTCGTATTTGATAGTCCGGAAATTTTTTAGGCGATCGGGATCCGTGGCTCCTCGGACCACTTGGAAGGCGTGGGTATAGCACACGAAAATATGGGAATCGGGCGTAATTCTAGTTTTTTCGCCGAAAAATGCAAAAAATGAGAAACGATTATGGCGGGGATGTTACTATGGTTCCTTAGGTCGTATTTGACGGCCCAGAAAAATTTTAGGCGATCGGGGTCCGGGGGTCCCGGAACCACTTGGAAGGGTGGGCAATAGCACACAAAAATATTGTAATCAGGCGGAATTCTAGTTTTTTGGCCGAAAAACGCAACAAATGAGGAATGATCATGGCTGGGCGGTGACTATGGTTCCTTAGGTCGTATTTGATAGTCCGGAAAAATTTTAGGCGATAGGGGTCCGGAGTTCTCGGGTTCACTTGGAAGGCGTGGGCTATAGGACACGAAAATATGGGAAATCGCGCGGAATTCTAGTTTTTTGGCCGAAAAACGGAAAAAACTAGGAACGATCATGGCTGGGCGGTGACTATGGTTCCTTAGGTCTTATTTGATAGTCCGGAAAAATTTTAGGCGATAGGGGTCCGGAGACCCGGGACCACTCAGATGGCGTGGGCTATAACGCACAAATATATGGGATCGCTCGGAATTCTATTTGTTTGGCCGAAAAACGCAAAAACTTAGGAACGCTCATGGCGGGGTGGTTACTATGGTTCCTTAGGTAGTATTTGATCGCCCGGAAAATTTTTAGGCGATCGGGGCTCGGGGTTCCCGAGACCCCTTGGAAGGCGTGGGCTAAAGCACACGAAAATATGAAAACCGCGCGGAATTCTAGTTTTTTGGCTGAAAAATGCAAAAGACTAAGAACGATCATGGCGGGGCGGTGACTATGGTTCCTTAGGTCGTATTTGATAGTCCGGAAAATTTTTAGGCGATCCAGCTCCGGGGGGCCCGACCCACTCGGAAGGCGTGGGCGATAGCACACAAAAATATGGGAATCGGGCGGAATTCTAGTTTTTTGGCCAAAAAATGCAAAAAATGAGGAACGATCATGGCAAGTCGGTGACTATGGTTCCTTAGGTCCTAATTGATGGCCCGAATATTTTTAGGCGATTCGAGTCCGGCGGCCCGGCCCACTCGGAAGGCGTGGGCAATAGCACACAAAAATATGGTAATCGAGCGGAATTCTATTTTTTTGGCCAAAAAATGCAAAAAATGAGGAACGATCATGGCGAGGCGGTGACTATGGTTCCTTAGGTGCTAATTGATGTCCCGAAACGTTTTTAGGCGATCCGAGTCCGGCAGCCCGGCGCTCTCGGAAGGGGTGGGCAATAGCACACAAAAATATGGTAATCGAGCAGAATTCTAGTTTTTTGGCCGAAAAACGCAATAAATGAGGAACGATCATGGCGGGGCGGTGACTATGGTTCCTTAGGTCATATTTGATGGCCCGGAAAATTTTAGGCGATCGGGGTCCACGGCTCCCGGGACCACTTGGAAGGCGTAAGCTATAGCACACTAAAATATGCAAATCGCGCGGAGTTCTAGTTTTTTGGCCGAAAAATGCAAAGCATTTGGAACGATCATGGTGGGGCGGTGACTATGGTACCTTAGGTCGTATTTGATAGTCCGGAAATGTTTTAGGCGATCGGGATCCGCGGCTCCCCGGACCACTTGGAAGGCGTGGGTATAGCACACGAAAATATAGGAATCGGGCGTAATTCTAGTTTTTTGGCCGAAAAATGCAAAAAATGAGAAACGATGATGGCGGGGATGTTACTATAGTTCCTTAGGTCGTATTTGACAGCCCAGAAAAATTTTAGGCGATCGAGGTCTGGGGGTCCCGGAACCACTTGGAAGGGTGGGCAATAGCACACAAAAATATTGTAATCAGGCGGAATTCTAGTTTTTTGGCCGAAAAATGCAACAAATGAGGAATGATCATGGCTGGGCGGTGAATATGGTACCTTAGGTCGTATTTGATAGTCCGGAAAAATTTTAGGCGATCGGGGTCCGCGGCTCCCCGGAACACTTGGAAGGCGTGGGTATAGCACACGAAAATATGGGAATCGGGCGTAATTCTAGTTTTTTCGCCGAAAAATGCAAAAAATGAGAAACGATGATGGCGGGGATGTTACTATGGTTCCTTAGGTCGTATTTGACGGCCCAAAAAATTTTTAGGCGATCGGGGTCCGGGGGTCCCGGAACCACTTGGAAGGGTGGGCAATAGCACACAAAAATATTGTAATCAGGCGGAATTCTAGTTTTTTGGCCGAAAAACGCAACAAATGAGGAATGATCATGGCTGGGCGGTGACTATGGTTCCTTAGGTCGTATTTGATAGTCCGGAAAAATTTTAGGCGATAGGGGTCCGGAGTTCTCGGGTTCACTTGGAAGGCGTGGGCTATAGGACACGAAAATATGGGAATCGCGCGGAATTCTAGTTTTTTGGCCGAAAAACGGAAAAAACTAGGAACGATCATGGCTGGGCGGTGACTATGGTTCCTTAGGTCTTATTTGATAGTCCGGAAAAATTTTAGGCGATAGGGGTCCGGAGACCCGGGACCACTCGGATGGCGTGGGCTATAACACACAAATATATGGGATCGCGCGGAATTCTATTTGTTTGGCCGAAAAACGCAAAAAATGAGGAACGCTCATGGCGGGGTGGTTACTATGATTCCTTAGGTGGTATTTGATGGCCCGGAAAATTTTTAGGCGATCGGGGCTCGGGGTTCCCGAGACCCCTTGGAAGGCGTGGGCTAAAGCACACGAAAATATGGAAACCGCGCGGAATTCTAGTTTTTTGGCTGAAAAATGCAAAAGACTAGGAACGATCATGGCGAGGCGGTGACTATGGTTCCTTAGGTCGTATTTGATAGTCCGGAAAATTTTTAGGCGATCCAGCTCCGGGGGGCCCGACCCACTCGGAAGGCGTGGGCGATAGCACACAAAAATATGGGAATCGGGCGGAATTCTAGTTTTTTGGCCAAAAAATGCAAAAAATGAGGAACGATCATGGCAAGGCGGTGACTATGGTTCCTTAGGTCCTAATTGATGGCCCGAATATTTTTAGGCGATCCGAGTCCGGCGGCCCGGCCCACTCGGAAGGCGTGGGCAATAGCACACAAAAATATGGTAATCGAGCGGAATTCTATTTTTTTTGCCAAAAAATGCAAAAAATGAGGAACGATCATGGCGAGGTGGTGACTATGGTTCCTTAGGTGCTAATTGATGTCCCGAAACGTTTTTAGGCGATCCGAGTCCGGCGGCCCGGCGCTCTCGGAAGGCGTGGGCAATAGCACACAAAAATATGGTAATCGAGCGGAATTCTAGTTTTTTGGCCGAAAAACGCAATAAATGAGGAACGATCATGGCGGGGCGGTGACTATGGTTCCTTAGGTCGTATTTGATGGCCCGGAAAATTTTAGGCGATCGGGGTCCACGGCTCCCGGGACCACTTGGAAGGCGTAAGCTATAGCACACTAAAATATGCAAATCGCGCGGAGTTCTAGTTTTTTGATCGAAAAATGCAAAGCATTTGGAACGATCATGGTGGGGCGGTGACTATGGTACCTTAGGTCGTATTTGATAGTCCGGAAATGTTTTAGGCGATCGGGATCCGCGGCTCCCCGGACCACTTGGAAGGCGTGGGTATAGCACACGAAAATATAGGAATCGGGCATAATTCTAGTTTTTTGGCCGAAAAATGCAAAAAATGAGAAACGATGATGGCGGGGATGTTACTATGGTTCCTTAGGTCGTATTTGACGGCCCAGAAAAATTTTAGGCGATCGGGGTCCGGGGGTCCCGGAACCACTTGGAAGGGTGGGCAATAGCACACAAAAATATTGTAATCAGGCGGAATTCTAGTTTTTTGGCCGAAAAATGCAACAAATGAGGAATGATCATGGCTGGGCGGTGACTATGGTTTCTTAGGTCGTATTTGACAGTCCGAAAATTTTTTTGGGCGATCAGGATCCGCGGCTCCCCGGACCACTTGGAAGGCGTGGGTATAGCACACGAAAATATGGGAATCGGGCGTAATTCTAGTTTTTTCGCCGAAAAATGCAAAAAATGAGAAACGATGATGGCGGGGATGTTACTATGGTTCCTTAGGTCGTATTTGACGGCCCAGAAAAATTTTAGGCGATCGGGGTCCGGGGGTCCCGGAACCACTTGGAAGGGTGGGCAATAGCACGCAAAAATATTGTAATCAGGCGGAATTCTAGTTTTTTGGCCGAAAAACGCAACAAATGAGGAATGATCATGGCTGGGCGGTGACTATGGTTCCTTAGGTCGTATTTGATAGTCCGGAAAAATTTTAGGCGATAGGGGTCCGGAGTTCTCGGGTTCACTTGGAAGGCGTGGGCTATAGGACATGAAAATATGGGAATCGCGCGGAATTCTAGTTTTTTGGCCGAAAAACGGAAAAAACTAGGAACGATCATGGCTGGGCGGTGACTATGGTTCCTTAGGTCTTATTTGATAGTCCGGAAAAATTTTAGGCGATAGGGGTCCGGAGACCCGGGACCACTCGGATGGCGTGGGCTATAACACACAAATATATGGGATCGCGCGGAATTCTATTTGTTTGGCCGAAAAACGCAAAAAATGAGGAACGCTCATGGCGGGGTGGTTACTATGGTTCCTTAGGTGGTATTTGATGGCCCGGAAAATTTTTAGGCGATCGGGGCTCGGGGTTCCCGAGACCCCTTGGAAGGCGTGAGCTAAAGCACACGAAAATATGGAAACCGCGCGGAATTCTAGTTTTTTAGCTGAAAAATGCAAAAGACTAGGAACAATCATGGCGGGGCGGTGACTATGGTTCCTTAGGTCATATTTGATATTCCGGAAAATTTTTAGGCGATCCAGCTCCGGGGGGCCCGACCCACTCGGAAGGCGTGGGCGATAGCACACAAAAATATGGGTATCGGGCGGAATTCTAGTTTTTTGGCCTAAAAATGCAAAAAATGAGGAACGATCATGGCAAGGCGGTGACTATGGTTCCTTAGGTCCTAATTGATGGCCCAAATATTTTTTAGGTGATCCGAGTCCGGCGGCCCGGCCCACTCGGAAGGCGTGGGCAATAGCACACAAAAATATGGTAATCGAGCGGAATTCTATTTTTTTGGCCAAAAAATGCAAAAAATGAGGAACGATCATGGCGAGGCGGTGACTATGGTTCCTTAGGTGCTAATTGATGTCCCGAAACGTTTTTAGGCGATCCGAGTCCGGCGGCCCGGCGCTCTCGGAAGGCGTGGGCAATAGCACACAAAAATATGGTAATCGAGCGGAATTCTAGTTTTCTGGCCGAAAAACGCAATAAATGAGGAACGATCATGGCGGGGCGGTGACTATGGTTCCTTAGGTCGTATTTGATGGCCCGGAAAATTTTAGGCGATCCGGGTCCACGGCTCCCGGGACCACTTGGAAGGCGTAAGCTATAGCACACTAAAATATGCAAATCGAACGGAGTTCTAGTTTTTTGGCCGAAAAATGCAAAGGATTTGGAACGATCATGGTGGGGCGGTGACTATGGTACCTTAGGTCGTATTTGATAGACCGGAAAATTTTTAGGCGATCGGGGTCCGCGGCTCCCCGGACCACTTGGAAGGCGTGGGCTATAACACACAAAAATATGGGAATCGCGCGGAATTCTAGTTGTTTGGCCAAAAAACGCAAAATATGAGGAACGATCATGGCGGGGTGGTTACTATGGTTCCTTAGGTCGTATTTGATGGCCCGGAAAATTTTTAGGCGATCGGGGTTCGGGGTTCCCGGGACCCCTTGGAAGGCGTGGGCTAAAGCACACGAAAATATGGAAATCGCGCGGAATTCTAGTTTTTTGGCTGAAAAACGCAAAAGAATAGGAACGATCATGGCGGGGCGGTGACTATGGTTCCTTAGCTCGTATTTGATAGTTCAGAAAATTTTTAGGCGATCCGGCTCCGGGGGGCCCGACCCACTCGGAAGGCGTGGGCGATAGCACACAAAAATATGGGAATCGGGCGGAATTCTAGTTTTTTGGCCAAAAAATGCAAAAACTGAGGAACGATCATGACGAGGCGGTGAATATGGTTCCTTAGGTCCTAATTGATGGCCCGAATATTTTTCAGGCGATCCGAGTCCGGCGGCCCGGCCCACTCGGAAGGCGTGGGCAATAAGAACACAAAAATATGGTAATCGAGCAGAATTCTAGTTTTTTGGCCGAAAGACGCAATAAATGAGGAACGACCATGGCGGGGCGGTGACTATGGTTCCTTAGGTCGTATTTGATGGCCCGGAAAATTTTAGGCGATCGGGGTCCACGGCTCCTGGGACCACTCGGAAGGCGTAAGCTGTAGCACACTAAAATATGCAAATCGCGCGAAGTTCTAATTTTTTGGCCGAAAAATGCAAAGCATTTGGAACGATCATGGTGGGGCGGTGACTATGGTACCTTAGGTCGTATTAGATAGTTCGGAAAATCTTTAGGTGATCGGGGTCCGCGGCTCCCCGGACCACTTGGAAGGCGTAGGTATAGCACACGAAAATATGGGAATCGGGCGTAATTCTAGTTTTTTGGCCGAAAAATGCAAAAAATGAGAAATGATGATGGCGGGCGGTTACTATGGTTCCTTAGGTCGTATTTGACGGCCCAGAAAAATTTTAGGCGATCGGGGTCTGGGGGTCCCGGAACCACTTGGAAGGGTGGGTAATAGCACACAAAAATATTGTAATCGAGCGGAATTCTAGTTTTTTGGCCGAATAACGCAACAAATGAGGAATGAGCAGGGCTGGGCGGTGACTATGGTTCCTTAGGTCGTATTTGATAGTCCGAAAAATTTTTAGGCGATAGGGGTCCGGAGTTCCCGGGTTCACTTGGAAGGCGTGGGCTATAGGACACGAAAATATGGGAATCGCGCGGAATTCTAGTTTTTTTGCCGAAAAACGGAAAAAACTAGGAACGATCATGGCTGGGCGGTGACTATGGTTCCTTAGGTCTTATTTGATAGTCCGAAAAAATTTTAGGCGATAGGGGTTCGGAGACCCGGGACCACTCGGATGGCGTGGGCTATAACACATAAATATATGGGATCGCGCGGAATTCTAGTTGTTTGGCCGAAAAAAGCAAAAAATGAGGAACGCTCATGGCGGGGTGGTTACTATGGTTCCTTAGGTGGTATTTGATGGCCCGGAAAATTTTTGGACGATCGGGGCTCGGGGTTCCCGAGACCCCTTGGAAGGCGTGGGCTAAAGCACACGAAAATATGGAAACCGCGCGGAATTCTAGTTTTTTGGCTGAAAAATGCAAAAGACTAGGAACGATCATGGCGGGGCGGTGACTATGGTTCCTTAGGTCGTATTTGATAGTCCGGAAAATTTTTAGGCGATCCAGCTCCGGGGGGCCCGACCCACTCGGAAGGCGTGGGCGATAGCACACAAAAATATGGGAATCGGGCGGAATTCTAGTTTTTTGGCCAAAAAATGCAAAAAATGTGGAACGATCATGGCAAGGCGGTGACTATGGTTCCTTAGGTCCTAATTGATGGCCCGAATATTTTTTAGGCGATCCGAGTCCGGCGGCCCGGCCCACTCGGAAGGCGTGGGCAATAGCACACAAAAATATGGTAATCGAGCGGAATTCTATTTTTTTGGCCAAAAAATGCAAAAAATGAGGAACGATCATGGCGAGGCGGTGACTATGGTTCCTTAGGTGCTAATTGATGTCCCGAAACGTTTTTAGGCGATCCGAGTCCGGCGGCCCGGCGCTCTCGGAAGGCGTGGGCAATAGCACACAAAAATATGGTAATCGAGCGGAATTCTAGTTTTTTGGCCGAAAAACGCAATAAATGAGGAACGATCATGGCGGGGCGGTGACTATGGTTCCTTAGGTCGTATTTGATGGCCCAGAAAATTTTAGGCGATCGGGGTCCACGGCTCCCGGGACCACTCGGAAGGCGTAAGCTGTAGCACACTAAAATATGCAAATCGCGCGGAGTTCTAATTTTTTTTCCAAAAAATGCAAAGCATTTGGAACGATCATGGTGGGGTGGTGACTATGGTACCTCAGGTAGTATTAGATAGTCCGGAAAATCTTTAGGTGATCGGGGTCCGCGGCTCCCCGGACCACTTGGAAGGCGTGGGTATAGCACACGAAAATATGGGAATCGGGCATAATTCTAGTTTTTTGGCCGAAAAATGCAAAAAATGAGAAATGATGATGGCGGGCGGTTACTATGGTTCCTTAGGTCGTATTTGAAGGCCCAGAAAAATTTTAGGCGATCGGGGTCCGGGGGTCCCGGAACCACTTGGAAGGGTGGGTAATAGCACACAAAAATATTGTAATCGAGCGGAATTCTAGTTTTTTGGCCGAAAAATGCAACAAATGAGGAATGATCAGGGCTGGGCGGTGACTATGGTTCCTTAGGTCGTATTTGATAGTCCGGAAAATTTTTAGGCGATAGGGGTCCGGAGTTCCCGGGTTCACTTGGAAGGCGTGGGCTATAGGACACGAAAATATGGGAATCGCGCGGAATTCTACTTTTTTGGCCGAAAAACAGAAAACACTAGGAATGATCATGGCTGGGCGGTGACTATGGTTCCTTAGGTCTTATTTGATAGTCCGGAAAAATTTTAGGCGATAGGGGTCCGGAGACCCGGGACCACTCGGAAGGCGTGGGCTATAACACACAAAAATATGGGATCGCGTGGAATTCTAGTTGTTTGGCCGAAAAACGTAAAAAATGAGGAACGATCATGGCGGGGTGGTTACTATGGTTCCTTAGGTGGTATTTGATGGCCCGGAAAATTTTTAGGCGATCGGGGTTCGGGGTTCCCGGGACCCCTTTGAAGGCGTGGGCTAAAGCACACGAAAATATGGAAATCGCGCGGAATTCTAGTTTTTTGGCTGAAAAACGCAAAAGACTAGGAAAGATCATGGCGGGGCGGTGACTATGGTTCCTTAGGTCGTATTTGATAGTCCGCAAAATTTTTAGGCGATCCGGCTTTTGGGGGCCCTTCCCAATCGGAAGGCGTGGGCGATAGCACACAAAAATATGGGAATCGGGCGGAATTCTAGTTTTTTGGCCAAGAAATGCAAATAATGAGGAACGATCATGTTAAGGCAGTGAATATGGTTCCTTAGGTCCTAATTGGTGGCCCGAATATTTTTTAGGCGATCCGAGTCAGGCGGCCTGGCCCACTCGGAAGGCGTGGGCAATAGCACACAAAAATATGGTAATCGAGCGGAATTCTAGTTTTTTGGCCGAAAAACGCAATAAATGAGGAACGACCATGGCGGGGCGGTGACTATGGTTCCTTAGGTTGTATTTTATGGCCCGGAAAATTTTAGGCGATCGGGGTCCGGAGTTCCCGGGTTCACTACGAAGGCGTGGGCTATAGGACACAAAAATATGGTAATCGAGCGGAATTCTAGTTTTTTGGCCGAAAAACGCAAAAAATGAGGAACGATCATGGCGAGGCAGTGAATATGGTTCCTTAGGTCCTAATTGATGGCCCGAAAATTTTTTAGGCGATCCGAGTCCGGCGGCCCGGCCCACTCGGAAGGCGTGGGCTGCACACAAAAATATTGTAATCGAGCGGAATTCTAGTTTTTTGGCCGAAAAACGCAAAAAATGAGGAACGATCATGGAGAGGTGGTGAATATGGTTCCTTAGGTCCTAATTGATGCCCCGAAAATTTTTAGGCGATCCGGCTCCGGGGGACCCCTTGGAAGGCGTGGGCTAAAGCACACGAAAATAAGGAAATCGCGCGAAATTCTAGCTTTTTGGCTGAAAAACGCAAAAGACTAGGAACGATCATGGTGGGGCGGTGACTATGGTTCCTTAGGTCGTATTTGATAGTTCGGAAAATTTTTAGGCGATCCGGCTCCGGGGGGCCCTTCCCACTCGGAAGACGTGGGCGATAGCACACAAAAATATGGGAATCGGGCGGAATTCTAGTTTTTTTGGCAAAGAAATGCAAAAAATGAGGAACGATCATGGCGAGGTGGTGACTATGGTTCCTTAGGTCCTAATTGATTTTTCGAAATTTTTTTAGGCAATCAGAGTCCGGCGGCTCGGCCCACTCGGAAGGCGTGGGCAATAGCACACAAAAATATGGTAATCGAGCGGAATTCTAGTTTTTTGGCTGAAAAACGCAATAAATGAGGAACGATCGTGGCAGAGGAGGTGACTATGGTTCCTTAGGTCGTATTTGATGGCCCGGATAATTTTAGGCGATCGGGGTCCGGAGTTCCCGGGTTCACTAGGAAGGCGTGGGCTATAGGACACAAAAATATGGTAATCGAGCGTAATTCTAGTTTTTTGGCCGAAAAACGCAAAAAATGAGGAACGATCATGGCGGAGGCGGTGAATATGGTTCCTTAGGTCCTAATTGATGGCCCAAAATTTTTTTAGGCGATCCGAGTCTAGCGGCCCGGCCCACTCGGAAAGCGTGGGCACACAAAAATATGGTAATCGAGCGGAATTCTAGTTTTTTGGCCAAAAAGTGCAAAAACTGAGGAACGATCATGGCGAGGCGGTGAATATGGTTCCTTAGGTCCTAATTGATGCCCCAAAAATTTTCAGGCGATCCGGCTCCGGGGGACCCCTTGGAAGGCATGGGCTAAAGCACACGAAAATATGGAAATAGCGCGGAATTCTAGTTTTTTGGCTGAAAAACGCAAAAGACTAGGAACGATCATGGCGGGGCGGTGACTATGGTTCCTTAGGTCGTATTTGATAGTCCGGAAAATTTTTAGGCGATCCGGCTCCGGGGGGCCCGACCCAGTTGGAAGGCGTGGGCGATAGCGCACAAAAATATGGGAATCAGGCAGAATTCTAGTTTTTGGGCCAAGAAATGCAAAAAATGAGGAACGAACATGGCGAGGTGGTGACTGTGGTTCCTTTGGTCCTAATTGGTGGCCCAAAAATGTTTTAGGCGATCCGAGTCCGGCGGCCCGGCACACTCGGATGGCGTGGGCAATAGCACACAAAAATATGGTAATCGAGCGGAATTCTAGTTTTTTGGCTGAAAAATGCAATAAATGAGGAACGATCATGGCGGGGCGGTGACTATGGTTTCTTAGGTCGTATTTTATGGCCCGAAAAATTTTAGGCGATCGGGGTCCGGAGTTCCCGGGTTCACTAGGAAGGCGTAGGCTATAGGACACAAAAATATGGTAATCGAGCGGAATTCTAGTTTTTTGGCCGAAAAACGCAAACAATGAGGAACGATCATGGCAAGGCGGTGAATATGGTTCCTTAGGTCCTAATTGATGGCCCGAAAATTTTTTAGGCGATCCGAGTCTAGCGGCCCGGCCCACTCGGAAGGCGTGGGCAATAGCACACAAAAATATGGTAATCGAGCGGAATTCTAGTTTTTTGGCCAAAAAACGCAAAAAATGAGGAACGATCATGGCGAGGCGGTGAATATGGTTCCTTAGGTCCTAATTGATGCCCCGAAAATTTTTAGGCGATCCGGCTCCGGGGGACCCCTTGGAAGGCGTGGGCTAAAGCACATGAAAATATGGAAATCGCGCGAAATTCTAGTTTTTTGGCTGAAAAACACAAAAGACTAGGAACGATCATGGCGGGGCGGTGACTATGGTTCATTAGGTCGTATTTGATTGTCCGGAAAATTTTTAGGCGATCCGGCTCCGGGGGGCCCGACCCACTCGGAAGGCGTGGGTGATAGCGCACAAAAATATGGGAATCGGGCGGAATTCTAGTTTTTGGGCCAAGAAATGCAAAAAATGAGGAACGAACATGGCGAGGCGGTGACTGTGGTTCCTTTGGTCCTAATTGGTGGCCCAAAAATGTTTTAGGCGATCCGAGTCCGGCGGCCCGGCACACTCGGAAGGCGTGGGCAATAGCACACAAAAATATGGTAATCGAGCGGAATTCTAGTTTTTTGGCCGAAAAACGCAATAATAGAGGAAAGATCATGGCGGGGCGGTGACTATGGTTCCTTAGGTCGTATTTGATGGCCCGGAAAATTTTAGGCGATCGGGGTCCACGGCTCCCGTGACACTCGGAAGGCGTAAGCTATAGCACACGAAAATATGCAAATCGCGCGGAGTTCTAGTTTTTTGGCCGAAAAATGCAAAGCATTTGGAACGATCGTGGTGGGGCAGTGACTATGGTACCTTAGGTCGTATTTGATAGTCCGGAAAAATTTTAGGCGATCAGGGTCCGCGGCTCCCCGGACCACTTGGAAGGCGTGGGTATAACACACAAAAATATAGGAATCGGGCGTAATGCTAGTTTTTTGGCCGAAAAATGCAAAAAATGAGAAACGATGATGGCGGGGCGGTTACTATGGTTCCTTAGGTCATATTTGACGGCCCGGAAAAATATTAGGCGATCGGGGTCCGGGGGTCCCGGAACCACTGGGAAGGGTGGGCAATAAATAGCACACAAAAATATTGTAATCGGGCGGAATTCTAGTTTTTTGGCCGAAAAACGCAACACATGAGGAATGATCATGGCTGGGCGGTGACTATGGTTCCTTAGGTCGTATTTGATAGTCCGGAAAAATTTTAGGCGATAGGGGTCCTGAGGTCCCGGGACCACTCGGAAGGTGTGGGCTATAACACACAAAAATATGGGAATCGCGCGGAATTCTAGTTGTTTGGCCGAAAAACGCAAAAAATAAGGAACGATCATGGCTGGGCGGTGACTATGGTTCCTTAGGTCTTATTTGATAGTCTGGAAAAGTTTTAGGCGATACGGGTCCGGAGACCCGGGACCACTTGTAAGGCGTGGGTATAGCACACGAAAATATGGGAATCGGGCGGAATTCTAGTTGGATGGACGAAAAATGCAAAAAATGAGAAACGATCATGGCGGGCGGATACTATGGTTCCTTAGGTCATATTTGATAGTCCGGAAAAATTTTAGGCGATAGGGGTCAGGAGGTCCCGGGACCACTCGGAAGGCGTGTGCTATAACACACAAATATATGGGAATCGCGCGGAATTCTAGTTGTTTGGCCGAAAAACGCAAAAAATGAGGAACGATCATGGTGGGGTGGTTACTATGGTTCCTTAGGTCCTAATTGATGGCTCAAATTTTTTTTAGGCGATCCGATTCAGGCGGCCCGGCCCACTCGGAAGGCGTGGGCAATAGCACACGAAAATATGGTAATCGAGCGGAATTCTAGTTTTTTGGCCGAAAAATGCAATAAATGAGGAACGATCATGGCGGGGCGGTGACTATGGTTCCTTAGGTCGCATTTGATGGCCCGAAAAATTTTAGGCGATCGGGGTCCACGGCTCCCGGGACCACTCGGAAGGCGTAAGCTATAGCACACTAAAATATGCAAATCGCGCGGAGTTCTAGTTGTTTGGCCGAAAAACGCAAAAAATGTGAAAAGATCTTGATAGGGCGGTGACTATGGTTCCTTTGGTCTTATTTGATAGTCCGGAAAAATATTAGGCGATAGGCGTCCGGAGGTCCCGGGACCACTCGGAAGGCGTGGGCTATAACACACAAAAATATGGGAATCTCGCGGAATTCTAGTTGTTTGGCCGAAAAATGCAAAAAATGCGGAACGATCATGGCGGGGCGTTGACTATGGTTCCTTAGGTCGTATTTGATGGCCCGGAAAATTTTAGGCGATCGGGGTCCACGGCTCCCGGGACCACTCGGAAGGCGTAAGCTATAGCACACTAAAATATGCAAATCGCGCGGAGTTCTAGTTGTTTGGCCGAAAAACGCAATAAATGTGGAAAGTTCTTGACAGGGCGGTGACTATGGTTCCTTTGGTCTTATTTGATAGTCCAGGAAAATATTAGGCGATAGGGGTCCGGAGGTCCCGGGACCACTCGGAAGGCGTGGGCTATAACACACAAAAATATGGGAATCGCGCGGAATTCTAGTTGTTTGGCCGAAAAATGCAAAAAATAAGGAACGATCATGGCTGGGCGGTGACTATGGTTCCTTAGGTCTTATTTGATAGTCGGGAAAAGTTTTAGGCGATACGGGACCGGCGGCCCGGCCCACTCGGAAGGCGTGGGCAATAGCACACAAAAATATGGTATTCGAGCGGAATTCTAGTTTTTTGGCCGAAATACGCAATAAATGAGGAACGATAATGGCGGGGCGGTGACTATGGTTCCTTAGGTCATATTTGATGGCCCAAAAAATTTTAGGCGATCGGGGTCCACGGCTCCCGGTACCACTCGGAAGGCGTAAGCTATAGCACACTAATATATACAAATCGCGCGGAGTTCTAGTTTTTTGGCCGAAAAATGCAAAGCATTTGGAACGATCATGGTGGGGCGGTGACTGTGGTACCTTAGGTCGTATTTGATAGTCAGGAAAAATTTTAGGCAATAGGGGTCCTGAGGTTCCGGGATCACGCAGAAGGTGTGGGCTATAACACACAAAAACATGGGAATCGCGCGGAATTCTAGTTGTTTGGCCGAAAAACGCAAAAAATAAGGAACGATCATGGCTGGGCGGTGACTATGGTTCCTTAGGTTTTATTTGATAGTTCAGAAAAATTTTAGGCGATAGGGGTCCGGAGACCCGGGACCACTTATAAAGCGTGGGTATAGCACACAAAAATATGGGAATCAGGCGGAATTCTAGTTGTTTGGCCGAAAAATGCAAAACGTGAAAAACGATCATGGCGGGAAGGTGACTATGGTTCCTCAGGTCTTATTTGATAGTCCGGAAAAATTTTTAGGTGATCCGAGTGCGGGGGGCACGGCCCACTCGGAAGGCGTGAGCTATAGCACACAAAAATATGAGAATCGCTCGGAATTCTAGTTGTTTGGCCGAAAAACGCAAAAAATAAAGGTTCCTTAGGTCGTATTTGATTGCCTGGAAAAATTTTAGGCGATCGGGGTCTGCGGCTATTGGGACCACTCGGAATGCGAGGGTATAGCACACGAAAATATGGTAATCGGGCGAAATTCTAGGTCTTTTTCAGTAATATGCTAAAAATGTGGAAAGATCTTGGCAGGGCGGTGACTATGGTTCCTTTGGTCTTATTTGATAGTCCGGAAAAATATTAGGCGATAGGGGTTCGGAGGTCCCGGGACCACTCGGAAGGCGTGGGCTATAACACACAAAAATATGGGAATCGCACGGAATTCTAGTTGATTGGCCGAGAAATGCAAAAAATGAGGAACGAACATGGCGGGGCGGATACTATGGTGCCTTAGGTCGTATTTGATAGTCCGAAAAAATTTTAGGCGATAGGGGTCAGGAGGTCCCGGGACCACTCGGAAGGCGTGGGCTATAACACACAAAAATATGGGAATCGTGCGGAATTCTAGTTGTTTGGACGAAAAATGCAAAAAATGAGGAACGTTAATGGTGGGGTGGTTACTATGGTTCCTTAGGTCGTATTTGATGGCCCGGACAATTTTTAGGCGATCGGGGTTCGGGGTTCCCGGGACCCATTTGAAGGCGTGGAATAAAGCACACGAAAATATGGAAATCGCGCGGAATTCTAGTTTTTTGGCTGAAAAACGCAAAAGACTAGGAACGATCATGGTGAGGCGGTGACTATGGTTCCTTAGGTCGTATTTGATAGTCCGGAAAATCTTTAGGCGATCCGGCTCCGGAGGGCCCGACCCACTCGGAAGGCGTGGGCGATAGCACACAAAAATATGAGAATCGGGCGAAATTCTAGTTAATTGGCCAAAAAATACAAAAAATGAGGAACGATCATGGCGAGGCGGTGACTATGGTTCCTTAGGTCCTAATTGATGGCCCGAAAAGTTTTTAGGCGATCCGAGTCCGGCGGCCCCGCCCACTCGGAAGGCGTGGGCAATAGCACACAAAAATATGGTAATCGAGCGGAATTCTAGTTTTTTGGCCGAAAAACGCCATAAATGAGGAACGATCATGGCGGGGCGGTGACTATGGTTCCTTAGGTCGTATTTGATGGCCCGAAAAATTTTAGGCGATCGGGGTCCACGGCTCCCGGGACCACTCGGAAGGCGTAAGCTATAGCACACAAAAATATGCAAATCGCGCGGAGTTCTAGTTCTTTGGCCGAAAAAGGCAAAGCATTTGGAACGATCATGGTGGGGCAGTGACTATGGTACCTTAGGTCGTATTTAATAGTCTAGAAAAATTTTAGGCGATCGGGGTCCGCGGCTCCCCGGACCACTTGGAAGGCGTGGGTATAGCACACGAAAATATGGGAATCGGGCGTAATTCTAGTTTTTTGGCCGAAAAATGCAAAAAATTAGAAACGATGATGGCGGGGCGGTTACTATGGCTCCTTAGGTCGTATTTGACGGCCCGAAATTTTTTTACGCGATCGGGGTCCGGGGGTCCCGGAACCACTGGGAAGGGTGGACAATAGCACACAAAAATATTGTAATCGGGCGGAATTATAGTTTTTTGGCCGAAAAACGCAACAAATGAGGAATGATCAGGGCAGGGCGGTGACTATGGTTCCTTAGGTCGTATTTGATAGTCCGGAAAAATTTTAGGCGATAGGGGTCCTGAGGTCCCGGGACCACTCGGAAGGTGTGGGCTATAACACACACAAATATTGGAATCGCGCGGAATTCTAGTTGTTTGGCCGAAAAAACGCAAAAAATAAGGAACGATCATGGCTGGGCGGTGACTATATTTCCTTAGGTCTTATTTGATAGTCCGGAAAAGTTTTAGGCGATAGGTGTCCGGAGACCCGGGACCACTAGTAAGGCGTGTGTATAGCACACGAAAATATGGGAATCGGGCGAAATTCTAGTTGTTTGGCCGAAAAATGCAAAAATGAGAAACGATCATGACGGGGCGGATACTATGGTTCCTTAGGTCGTATTTGATAGTCCGGAAAAATTTTAGGCGATAGGGGTCCTGAGGTCCCGGGACCACTCGGAAGGTGTGGGCTATAACACACACAAATATGGGAATCGTGCGGAATTCTAGTTGTTTGGCCGAAAAACGCAAAAAATAAGGAACGATCATGGCTGGGCGGTGACTATGGTTCCTTAGGTCTTATTTGATAGTCCGGAAAAGTTTTAGGCGATAGGGGTCCGGAGACCCGGGACCACTTGTAAGGCGTGGGTATAGCACACGAAAATATGGGAATCGGGCGAAATTCTAGTTGTTTGGCCGAAAAATGCAAAAATGAGAAACGATCATGGCGGGGCGGATACTATGGTTCCTTAGGTCGTATTTGATAGTCCGGAAAAATTTTAGGCGATAGGGGTCAGGAGGTCCCGGGACCCCTCGGAAGGCGTGGGCTATAACACACAAAAATATGGGAATCGCGCGGAATTCTAGTTGTTTGGACGAAAAATGCAAAAAATGAGGAACGATAATGGTGGGGTGGTTACTATGGTTCCTTAGGTCGTATTTGATGGCCCGGACAATTTTTAGGCGATCGGGGTTCGGAGTTCCCGAGACCCCTTTGAAGGCGTGGGCTAAAGTACACGAAAATATGGAAATTGCGCGGAATTCTAGTTTTTTGGCTGAAAAACGCAAAAGACTAGGAACGATCATGGTGGGGCGGTGACTATGGTTCCTTAGGTCGTATTTAATAGTCCGGAAAATTTTTAGGCGATCCGTCTCCGGGCGGCCCGACCCACTCGGAAGGCGTGGGTGATAGCACACAAAAATATGAGAATCGGGCGGAATTCTAGTTTATTGGCCAAAAAATGCAAAAAATGAGGAACGATCATGGCGAGGCGGTGACTATGGTTCCTTAGGTCCTAATTGATGGCCCGAAAATTTTTTAGGCGATCCGAGTCCGGCGGCCCGGCCCACTCGGAAGGCGTGGGCTATAACACACAAAAATATGGGAGTCGCGCGGAATTCTAGTTGTTTGGCCGAAAAACGCAAAAAATGAGGAACGATCATGGTGGGGTGGTTGCTATGGTTCCTTAGGTCGTATTTGATGGCCCGGAAAATTTTTAGGCGATCGGGGTTCGGGGTTCCCGGGACCCCTTGGAAGGCGTGGGCTAAAGCACACGAAAATATGGAAATCGCGCGGAATTCTAGTTTTTGGGCTGAAAAACGCAAAAGACTAGGAACGATCATGGCGGGGCGGTGACTATGGTTCCTTAGGTCATATTTGATAGTCCGGAAAATTTTTAGGCGATCCGGCTCCGGGGGGCCCGACCCACTCGGAAGGCGTGGGCGATAGCACACAAAAATATGGGAATTGGGGGGAATTCTAGTTTTTTGGCCAAAAAATGCAAAAAATGAGGAACGATCATGGCGAGGCGGTGACTATGGTTCATTAGGTCCTAATTGATGGCCCGATAATTTTTTAGGCGATCCGAGTCCGGCGGCCCGGGCGACTCGGAAGGCGTGGGCAATAGCACACAAAAATATGGTAATCGAGCGGAATTCTAGTTTATTGGCCGAAAAATGCAATAAATGAGGAACAATCATGGCGGGGCGGTGACTATGGTTCCTTAGGTCGTATTTGATGGCCCGAAAAATTTTAGGCGATTGGGGTCCACGGCTCCCGGGACCACTCGAAAGGCATAAGCTATAGCACACTAAAATATGCAAATCGCGCGGAGTTCTAGTTTTTTGGCCGAAAAATGCAAAGCATTTGGAACGATCATGGTGTGGCAGTGACTATGGTACCTTAGTTCGTATTTGATAGTCCGGAAAAAGTTTAGGCGATCGGGGTCCGCGGCTCCCCGGACCACTTGGAAGGCGTGGGTATTGCACACGAAAATATGGGAATCGGGCGTAATTCTAGTTTTTTGGCCGAAAAATGCAAAAAATGAGAAACGATGATGGCAGAGCGGTTACTATGGTTCCTTAGGTCGTATTTGACGGCCCGAAAAAATTTTAGGCGATCGGGGACCGGGGGCCCCGGAACCACTTGGAAGGGTGGGCAATAGCACACAAAAATATTGTAATCGGGCGGAATTCCAGTTTTTTGGCCGAAAAACGCAACAAATGAGGAATGATCATGGCTGGGTGGTGACTATGGTTCCTTAGGTCATATTTGATAGTCCGGAAAAATTTTAGGCGATAGGAGTCCGGAGTTCCCGGGTTCACTTGGAAGGCGTGGGCTATAGGACACGAAAATTTGGGAATCGCGCGAAATTCTAGTTTTTTGGCCGAAAAACGGAAAAACTAGGAACGATCATGGTGGGGCGGTGACTATGGTTCCTTAGGTCGTATTTGATAGTCCGGAAAATTTTTAGGTGATCTGGCTCCGGGGGCTCGACCCACTCGGAAGGCGTGGGCGATAGCACACAAAAATATGGGAATCGGGCGGAATTCTAGTTTTTTGGCCAAAAAATGCAAAAAATGAGGAACGATCATGGCGAGGCGGTGACTATGGTTCCTTAGGTCCTAATTGATGGCTTGAAAAATTTTTAAGCGATCCGAGCCTGGCGGCCCGGCCCACTCAGAAGGCGTGGGTATTAGCACACAAAAATATGGTAATCGAGCGGAATTCTAGTTTTTTGGCCGAAAAACGCAAAAAATGAGGAACGATCATGGCGGGGAGGATACTATGGTTCCTTAAGTCGTATTTGATAGTCCGGAAAAATTTTAGGCGATAGGGGTCAGGAGGTCCTGGGACCACTCGGAAGGCGTGGGCTATAACACACAAAAATATGGGAATCGCGCGGAATTCTAGTCGTTTGGCCGAAAAACGCAAAAAATGAGGAATGATCATGACGGGGTGGTTACTATTGTTCCTTAGGTCGTATTTGATGGCCCGAAAATTTTTTAGGCGATCGGGGTTCGGGGTTCCCGGGACCCTTTGGAAGGCGTGGGCTAAAGCACACGAAAATATGAAAATCGCGCAAAATTCTAGTTTTTTGGCTGAAAAATGCAAAAGACTAGGATCGATCATGGCGGGGCAGTGACTATGGTTCCTTAGGTCGTATTTGATAGTCCGGAAAATTTTTAGGCGATCCGGCTCCGGGGGGCCCGACCCACTCGGAAGGCGGTGACTATGGTTCCTTAGGTCTTAATTGATGGCCCGAAAAGTTTTTAGGCGATCCGAGACCGGCGGCCTGGCCCACTCGGAAGGCGTGGGCAATAGCACACAAAAATATGGTAATCGAGCGGAATTCTAGTTTTTTGGCCAAAAAACGCAATAAATGAGGAACGATCATGACGGGGCGGTGACTATGGTTCCTTAGGTCATATTTGATGGCCCGGAAAATTTTAGGAGATCGGGGTCCACTGTTACACCCCATATTTTCGTACGTGGAAGTACGCCATAAGTAAATTGATATAAGCTCGGATATGAGATTATTGTGAGACTATAAGTATTATGCTATTTCAAATAAGTGATGAGTAAATTCGTGAAGGTGAGAGGGTAAGCAAATCGAAGAAAATGAATTTCGTCAAAATTTGACATTTTGGGATAAAATACGACCCGAGCTATAATACCCGGTATTTATGGACTTGTACCGCACAAGGTACTACATGGCCATGATAGTAAGGTGTATAAGGTATGTGAAAAGTGAGTAGTATTTTAAGTAAGTAAAAAAATAATTCTTAATAAAACAAGCTTAGGATAAGACTTAACCCCCCCTCCCAACGTGGCAAGCCCTCCTAAAATCTCTAATGACTATTCATGAAGATGGTAAGGTGTCATATCTTAAATGACACTAAGCTTGATATGTGGGGCCACCTAGAGTTAAGAATAACATCTCAAGAAAATCAAAATCATTCCCTACAATCTTACGAAAGAACTTAGCAAGCCTTCTTACAACAAAGATCAAAATCATTCCCTAGAATCTTAAGAAAGAATTCAACAAACCTTCTTACAACACTTCATAACAAGAACGCTAACACTTCCTACAATTCAAGTTCCTACATGAAACCAAATAATTCCAGTTACAATTCAAGACACTAACAGGCGCTAAACTCCATCCAAAACAAAGCTTCCAACGAAATTCTTGCAACCAAATTCTCCTACAAGGTTTCAACGAAATTCTTGCAACCAAACAATTCCAACGAGAATTGTTAGAACCGTAACAACGTAAAATTTTACGGTTCTAAAAGAGTACGGTGCAATCTTTTCCAAGAATATTATACGTATTTTTTCGAACTCCAGGTATGTTAAGGCTAAGCCCTTCTTTCATTTTGGCATGATCTCGTAATTACACGAGTTTGATAACGAGGCATAAAGAAAAATTCATATCCCGAAATTTATGTATATTTTCCTAGTTTTGTAAGTTACAATATTATCTTTATTGGAACTTCCTATTCATTTGAGTATTTTCTTTTTCCAGTCAAGAGAGCAGAGAGTTTATATATACAGTATTACAGTATTTTCATTACCATCGAGCCATAATCGATGGGCAGGCCCCTATTGGGCAACCTCTCATCAGATGGTAAGTTATATACCGAGCCTACTGTGGCCGAGCGCCTATGAGCGAGCCCAGTTAGCCGAGATGCAGAGCCTAGTATGGCCGAGCGCCTATGAGCGAGCCTACTACGGCAGAGCAGTTATATATATACCGAGTCTTATAAGGCCGGATAACTATTTTACTTACTATATTGAGAGAGTTGAGTCAGTATCAGCAGGTAAGCATATCTTCAGATTATCATTGACTTCCAGTTGCTTTCAGTTATTATATTATCAGTTCAGTTTCAGCTTTCAGTATAGTGCCTTACATACTCGGTACATTATTTCGTACTGACGTCCCTTTTCTGGGGGCACTGTATTTCATGCGTGCAGGTTCAGACAGACAGACGGGTATACCTCTGTTGCCCGAGTTCAGCTTGATCGATAAGCTCCATGCCTTTCGGAGTTGCCGGGTCTAGAGCTTTATGTACATATTGCGCATAAATGTATATATGTTATGAGTAGGTTGGGAAGCTGTTCTGATCACAGTATATCTACCAGTAGAGGCTTGTAGACATATCCTGTCAGTTAGTGCAGCATGTTAGGCTTGTAGGCCTTGTATGTATATTTGGTTGGTTTGTCAGCTGTAGTAATTATGACGATCTTGTCGGCCCAGTTTTATATTTATATTTATTCAGCATTCGCAGTTGTCTTGCAATGTGGCCCATGGCCAAAGTATGACATCATATGTTCAGAGTCCCTTAGTCGCAAGTTGGTACGCAAGGATAGGTGAGGCACCGAGTGCCGGTCTCGCCCCCTGGTTCGGGGCGTGACATCCACGGCTCCCGGGACCACTCCGAAAGCGTAAGCTATATAGCACACTAAAATATGCAAATCGCGCGGAGTTCTAGTTTTTTGGCCGAAAAATACAAAGCATTTGGAACGATCATGGTGGGGCGGTGACTATGGTACCTTAAGTCGTATTTGATAGTCCGGAAAATTTTTAGGCGATCGGGGTCCGCGGCTCCCCGGACCACTTGGAAGGCGTGGGTATAGCACACGAAAATATGGGAATCGGGCGTAATTCTAGTTTTTTGGCCGAAAAATGCAAAAAATGAGAAATGATGATGGCGGGGCGGTTACTATGGTTCCTTAGATCGTATTTGACGGCCCAAAAAAATTTTAGGCGATCGGGGTCCGGGGGTACCGGAACCACTTGGAAGGGTGGGCAATAGCACACAAAAACATTGTAATCGGGCGGAATTCTAGTTTTTGGCCGAAAAACGCAACAAATGAGGAATGATCTTGACAGGGAGGTGACTATGGTTCCTTAGGTCTTATTTGATAATCCGGAAAAATATTAGGCGATAGGGGTCCGGAGGTCCCGGGACCACTCGGAAGGTGTGGGCTATAACACACATTAATATGGGAATCGCGCGGAATTCTAGTTGTTTGCCGAAAAATGCAAAAAATAAGGAACGATCATGGCGTGGCGGATACTATGGTTCCTTAGGTCGTATTTGATTGCCTGAAAAAATTTTAGGCGATCGGGGTCCGCGGCTCTTGGGACCACTCGGAATGCGTGGCCAATAGCACACGAAAATATGGTAATCAGGCGAAATTCTAGGTCTTTTTCAGTAACATGCAAAAAATGTGGAAAGATCTTGACAGGGCGGTGACTATGGTACCTTAGGTCTTATTTGATAGTCCGGAAAAATATTAGACGATAGGGGTCCGGAGGTCCCGGGACCACTCGGAAGGCGTGGGCTATAACACACAAAAATATGGGAATCGCGCGGAATTCTAGTTGTTTGGCCGAAAAATGCAAAAAATGAGGAACGATCATGGCGGGGCAGATACTATGGTTCCTTAGGTCGTATTTGATAGTCCGGAAAAATTTTAGGCGATAGGGGTCAGGAGGTCCAGGGACCACTCGGAAGGCGTGGGCTATAACACACAAAAATATGGGAATCGTGCGGAATTCTAGTTGTTTGGCCGAAAAACGCAAAAAATTAGGAACGATCATGGCGGGGAGGTTACTATAGTTCCTTAGGTCGTATTTGATGGCCCGGAAAATTTTTAGGCGATCGGGGTTCGGGGTTCCCGGGACCCTTTGGAAGGCGTTGGCTAAAGCACACGAAAATATGAAAATCGTGCAAAATTCTAGTTTTTTGGCTGAAAAACGCAAAAGACTAGGAACGATCATGGCGGGGCGGTGACTATGGTTCCTTAGGTCGTATTTGATAGTCCGAAAAATTTTTAGGCGATAGGGGTCCGGAGTTCCCGGGTTCACTTGGAAGGCGTGGGCTATAGGACACGAAAATATGGGAATCGCGCGGAATTCTAGTTTTTTGGCCGAAAAATAGAAAAAACTAGGAAACGATCATGGCTGGGCGGTGACTATGGTTCCTTAGGTCTTATTTGATAGTCCGGAAAAATTTTAGGCGATAGGGGTCCGGAGACCCGGGACCACTCGGAAGGCGTGGGCTATATCACACACAAAAATATGGGATCACGCGGAATTCTAGTTGTTTGGCCAAAAAACACAAAAAATGAGGAACGATCATGGCGGGGCGGATACTATGGTTCCTTAGGTCGTATTTGATAGTCCGAAAAAATTTTAGGCGATAGGGGTCCGGAGGTCCCGGGACCACTCGGAAGGTGTGGGCTATAACACACAAAAATATGGGAATCGCGCGGAATTCTAGTTGTTTGCTGAAAAATGCAAAAAATAAGGAACGATCATGGCGTGGCGGATACTATGGTTCCTTAGGTCGTATTTGATTGCCCGGAAAAATTTTAGGTGATCGGGGTCCGCGGCTCTTGGGACCACTCGGAAGGCGTGGGTAATGGCACACGAAAATATGGGAATCGGGCGAAATTCTAGGTCTTTTGCAGTAACATGCAAAAAATGTGGAAAGATCTTGACAGGGCGGTGACTATGGTTCCTTAGGTCTTATTTGATAGTCCGAAAAAATATTAGACGATAGGGGTCTGGAGGTCCCGGGACCACTCGGAAGACGTGGGCTATAACACACAAAAATATGGGAATCGCGCGGAATTCTAGTTGTTTGGCCGAAAAATTCAAAAAATGAGGAACGATCATGGCGGGGCGGATACTATGGTTCCTTAGGTCGTATTTGATAGTTCGGAAAAATTTTAGGCGATAGGGGTCAGGAGGTCCAGGGACCACTCGGAAGGCGTGGGCTATAACACACAAAAATATGAGAATCGCGCGGAATTCTAGTTGTTTGGCCGAAAAACGCAAAAAATGAGGAACGATCATGGCGGGGTGGTTACTTTGGTTCCTTAGGTCGTATTTGATGGCTCGAAAATTTTTTAGGCGATCGGGGTTCGGGGTTCCCGGGACCCCTTGGAAGGCGTGGGCTAAAGCACACGAAAATATGGAAATAGCGCGAAATTCTAGTTTTTTGGCTGAAAAACGCAAAAGACTAGGAACGATCATGGCGGGGCGGTGACTATGGTTTCTTAGGTCGTATTTGATAGTCCAGAACATTTTTAGGCGATCCGGCTCCGGGGGGCCCGACCCACTCGGAAGGCGTGGGCGATAGCACACAAAAATATGGGAATCGGGCGGAATTCTAGTTTTTTGGCCAAAAAATGCAAAAAATGAGGAACGATCATGGTGAGGCGGTGACTATGGTTCCTTAGGTCTTAATTAATGGCCCGAAAATTTTTTAGGCGATCCGAGACCGGCGGCCCGGCCCCACTCGGAAGGCGTGGGCAATAGCACACAAAAATATGGTAATCGAGCGGAATTCTAGTTTTTTGGCCGAAAAACGCAATAAATGAGGAACGATCATGGCGGGGCGGTGACTGTGGTTCCTTAGGTCATATTTGATGGCCCGGAAAATTTTAGGCGATCGGGGTCCACGGCTCCCGGGACCACTCAGAAGGCGTAAGCTATAGCACACTAAAATATGCAAATCGCGCGGAGTTCTAGTTTTTTGCCAAAAAATGCAAAGCATTTGGAACGATCATGGTGGAGCGGTGACTATGGTACCTTAGGTCGTATTTGATAGTCCGGAAAAATTTTAGGTGATCGGGGTCCGCGGCTCCCCGGACCACTTGGAAGGCTTGGGTATAGCACATGAAAATATGGGAATCGGGCGTAATTCTAGTTTTTAGGCCGAAAAATACAAAAAATGAGAAACGATGATGGCTGGGCGGTTACTATGGTTCCTTAGGTCGTATTTGACGGCCCGGAAAAATTTTACGCGATCGGGGTCCGGGGGTCCCGGAACCACTTGGAAGGGTGGGCAATAGCACACAAAAATATTGTAATCGGGCGGAATTCTAGTTGTTTGGCCGAAAAACGCAACAAATGAGGAATGATCATGGCTGGGCGGTGACTATGGTTCCTTAGGTCATATTTGATAGTCCGAAAAAATTTTAGGCGATAGGGGTCCGTAGTTCCCGGGTTCACTTGGATGGCGTATAGGACACGAAAATATGGGAATCGCGTGGAATTCTAGTTTTTTGGCCGAAAAACAGAAAAAACTAGGAACGATCAAGGCTGGGCGGTGACTATGGTTCCTTAGGTCTTATTTGATTGTCCGGAAAAATTTTAGGCGATAGGGGTCCGGAGACCCCGGACCACTCGGAAGGCGTGGGCTATAACACACAAAAATATGGGATCGCGCAGAATTCTAGTTGTTTGGCCGAAAAACACAAAACATGAGGAACGATCATGGCAGGGCGGATACTATGGTCCCTTAGGTCGTATTTGATAGTCTAGAAAAATTTTAGGCGATAGGGGTCCGGAGGTCCCGGGACCACTCGGAAGGTGTGGGCTATAATACACAAAAATATGGCAATCGCGCAGAATTCTAATTGTTTGGCCGAAAAACGCAAAAATTAAGGAACGATCAAGGCGAGCTGGTTACTATAGTTCCTTAGGTCGTATTTGACGGCCCGGAAATATTTTAAGCGATCGGGGTCAGTGGGTCCCGAAACCACTTCGAAGGGTGGGCAATAGCACACAAAAATATTGTAATCGGGCGGAATTCTAGTTTTTTGGCCGAAACACGCAACAAATGAGGAATGATCATGGCTGGGCGGTGACTATGGTTCCTTAGGTCGTATTTGATAGTCCGAAAAATTTTTAGGCGATAGGTGTCCGGAGTTCCCGGGTTCACTTGGAAGGCGTGGGCTATAGGACACGAAAATATGGGAATCGCGCGGAATTCTAGTTTTTTGGCCGAAAAACAGAAAAAACTAGGAACGATCATGGCTGGGCGGTGACTATGGTTCCTTAGGTCTTATTTGATAGTCCGGAAAAATTTTAGGCGATAGGGGTCCGGAGACCCGGGACCACTCGGAAAGGCGTGGGCTATATAACACACAAAAATATGGGATCGCGCGGAATTCTAGTTGCTTGGCCGAAAAATGCAAAAAATGAGAAACGATCATGGCGAGCTGGTTACTATAGTTCCTTAGGTCGTATTTGATGGCCCAGAAAAATTTTAGGCGATCGGGGTTAGTGGGTCCCGGGACCACTCGGAAGGTGTGGGCTATAACACACAAAAATATGGGAATCACACGGAATTCTAGTTGTTTGGCCAAAAAACGCAAAAAATAAGGAACGATCATGGCGGGGCGGATACTATAGCTCCTTAGGTCGTATTTGATTGCCCGTAAAAATTTTAGGCGATCGGGGTCCGCGGCTCTTGGGACCACTCGGATTGCGTGTGTATAGCACACGAAAAAATGGGAATCGGGCGAAATTCTAGGTCTTTTTCAGTAACATGCAAAAAATGTGGAAAGATCTTGGCAGGGTGGTGACTATGGTTCCTTTGGTCTTATTTGATAGTCCGGAAAAATATTAGGCGATAGGGGTCCGGAGGTCCCGGGACCACTCGGAAGGCGTGGGATATAACACACAAAAATATGGGAATCGCGCGGAATTCTAGTTGTTTGGCCGAAAAACGCAAAAAATGAGGAACGATCATGGCGGGTCGGATACTATGGTTCCTTAGGTCGTATTTGATAGTCCGGAAAAATTTTAGGCGATAGGGGTCAGGAGGCCCCGGGACCACTCGGAAGGCGTGGGCTATAACACACAAAAATATGGGTATCACGCGGAATTCTAGTTGTTTGGCCGAAAAACGCAAAAAATGAGGAACGATCATGGCGAAGTGGTTACTATGGCTCCTTAGGTCGTATTTGATGGCCCGAAAAATTTTTAGGCGATCAGGGTTCGGGGTTCCCGGGACCCCTTGGAAGACGTGGGCTAAAGCACACGAAAATATGGAAATCGCGCGAAATTCTAGTTTTTTGGCCGAAAAATGCAAAAGACTAGGAACGATCATGGCGGGGCGGTGACTATGGTTCCTTAGGTGGTATTTGATAGTCCGAAAAATTTTTAGGCGATCCGGCTCCGCGGGGCCCGACCCACTTGGAAGACGTGGGCGATAGCACACAAAAATATGGGAATCGGGCGGAATTCTAGTTTTTTGGCCAAAAAATGCAAAAAATGAGGAACGATCATGGCGAGGCGGTGACTATGGTTCCTTAGGTATTAATTGATGGCCCAAAATTTTTTTAGGCGATCCGAGACGGGCAGCCCGGCCCACTTGGAAGGCGTCGGCAATAGCACACAAAAATATGGTAATCGAGCGGAATTCTAGTTTTTCGGCCGAAAAACGCAATAAATGAGGAACGATCATGGCGGGGCGGTGACTATGGTTCCTTAGGTCATATTTGATGGCCCGAAAAATTTTAGGCGATCGGGGTCCACGGCTCCCGAGACCACTCAGAAGGCGTAAGCTATAGCACACTAAAATATGCAAATCGCGCGGAGTTCTAGTTTTTTGGCCGAAAAATGCAAAGCATTTGGAACGATCATGGTGGGGCGGTGACTATGGTACCTTAGGTCATATTTGATAGTCCGAAAAAATTTTAGACGATCGGGGTCCGCGGCTCCCCGGACCACTTGGAAGGCGTGGGTATAGCACATGAAAATATGGGAATCGGGCGTAATTCTAGTTTTTTGGCCGAAAAATGCAAAAATTGAGAAACGATGATGGCGGGGCGGTTACTATGGTTCCTTAGGTCGTATTTGACGGCCCGGAAAAATTTTAAGCGATCGGGGTCCGGGGGTCCCGGAACCACTTGGAAGGGTGGGCAATAGCACACAAAAATATTGTAATCGGGCGGAATTCTAGTTGTTTGGCCGAAAAACGCAACAAATGAGGAATGATCATGGCTGGGCGGTGACTATGGTTCCTTAGGTCATATTTGATAGTCCGAAAAAATTTTAGGCGATAGGGGTCCGTAGTTCCCGGGTTCACTTGGAAGGCGTATAGGACACGAAAATATGGGAATCGCGTGGAATTCTAGTTTTTTGGCCGAAAAACAGAAAAAACTAGGAACGATCAAGGCTGGGCGGTGACTATGGTTCCTTAGGTCTTATTTGATTGTCCGGAAAAATTTTAGGCAATAGGGGTCCGGAGACCCGGGACCACTCGGAAGGCGTGGGCTATAACACACAAAAATATGGGATCGCGCAGAATTCTAGTTGTTTGGCCGAAAAACACAAAACATGAGGAACGATCATGGCAGGGCGGATAGTATGGTCCCTTAGGTCGTATTTGATAGTCTAGAAAAATTTTAGGCGATAGGGGTCCGGAGGTCCCGGGACCACTCGGAAGGTGTGAGCCATAACACACAAAAATATGGGAATCGCGCGGAATTCAACTTGTTTGGCCAAAAAACGCAAAAAATAAGGAACGATCATGGCAGGGCGGATACTATAGTTCCTTAGGTCGTATTTGATTACCCGAAAAAATTTTAGGCGATCGGGGTCCGCGACTCTTGGGACCACTCGGAATGCGTGGGTATAGCACACGAAAAAATGGGAATCGGGCGAAATTCTAGGTCTTTTTCAGTAACATGCAAAAAATGTGGAAAGATCTTGGCAGGGCGGTGACTATGGTTTCTTTGGTCTTATTTGATAGTCCGGAAAAATATTAGGCGATAGGGGTCCGGAGGTCCCGGGACCACTCGGAAGGCGTGGGATATAACACACAAAAATATGGGAATCGCGCGGAATTCTAGTTGTTTGGCCGAAAAACGCAAAAAATGAGGAACGATCATGGTGGGTCGGATACTATGGTTCCTTAGGTCGTATTTGATAGTCCGGAAAAATTTTAGGCGATAGGGGTCAGGAGGTCCCGGGACCACTCGGAAGGCGTGGGCTATAACACACAAAAATATGGGAATCACGCGGAATTCTAGTTGTTTGGCCGAAAAACGTAAAAAATGAGGAACGATCATGGCGGGGTGGTTACTATTGTTCCTTAGGTCGTATTTGATGGCCCGGAAAAATTTTAGGCGATCGGGGTTCGGGGTTCCCGGGACCCCTTGGAAGACGTGGGCTAAAGCACACGAAAATATGGAAATCGTGCGAAATTCTAGTTTTTTGGCTGAAAAACGCAAAAGTCTAGGAACGATCATGGCGGGGCGGTGACTATGGTTCCTTAGGTGGTATTTGATAGTCCGGAAAATTTTTAGGCGATCCGGCTCCGGGGGGCCTGACCCACTCGGAAGGCGTGGGCGATAGCACACAAAAATATGGGAATCGGGCGGAATTCTAGTTTTTTGGCCAAAAAATGCAAAAAATGAGGAACGATCATGGCGAGGCGGTGACTATGGTTCCTTAGGTCTTAATTGATGGCTCGAAAATTTTTTACGCGATCCGAGACCGGCGGCCCGGCCCACTCGGAAAGCGTGGGCAATAGCACACAAAAATATGGTAAACGAGCGAAATTCTAGTTTTTCGGCCGAAAAATGCAATAAATGAGGAAGGATCATGGCGGGGCGGTGACTATGGTTCCTTAGGTCATATTTGATGGCCCAGAAAATTTTAGGCGATCGGGGTCCACGGCTCCCGGGACCACTCGGAAGGTGTAAGCTATAGCACACTAAAATATGCAAATCGCGCGGAGTTCTAGTTTTTTGGCCGAAAAATGCAAAGCATTTGGAACGATCATGGTGGGGCGGTGACTATGGTACCTTAGGTCGTATTTGATAGTCTAGAAAAATTTTAGGCCATCGGGGTCCGCGGCTCCCCGGACCACTTGGACGGCGTGGGTATAGCACACGAAAATATGGGAATCGAGCGTAATTCTAGTTTTTTGGCCGAAAAATGCAAAAAATGAGAAACGATGATGGTGGGGCGGTAACTTTGGTTCCTTAGGCCGTATTTGACGGCTCGGAAATATTTTAAGCGATCGGGGTCCGGGGGTCCCGGAACCACTTGGAAAGGTGGGCAATAGCACACAAAAATATTGTAATCGGGCGGAATTCTAGTTGTTTGGCCGAAAAACGCGACAAATGAGGAATGATCATGGCTGGGCAGTGACTATGGTTCCTTAGGTCGTATTTGATAGTCCGAAAAAATTTTAGGCGATAGGGGACCGGAGTTCCCGGGTTCACTTGGAAGGCGTGGGCTATAGGACATGAAAATATGGGAATCGCGCGGAATTCTAGTTTTTTGGCCGAAAAACAGAAAAAACTAGGAACGATCATGGCTGGGCGGTGACTATGGTTCCTTAGGTCTTATTTGATAGTCCGGAAAAATTTTAGACGATAGGGGTCCGGAGACCCGGGACCACTCGGAAGGCGTGGGCTATAACACACAAAATTATGGGATCCAGCGGAATTCTAGTTGTTTGGCCGAAAAATACAAAAAATGAGGAACGATCATGGCGGGGCGGATACTATAGTTCCTTAGGTCGTATTTGATTGCCCGGAAATATTTTAGGCGATCGGGGTCCGCGGCTCTTGGGACCACTCGGAATGCGTGGGTATAGCACACGAAAATATGGGAATCGGGCGAAATTCTAGGTCTTTTTCAGTAACATGCAAAAAATGTGGAAAGATCTTGATAAGGCGGTGACTATGGTTCCTTTGGTCTTATTTGATAGTCCGGAAAAATATTAGGCGATAGGGGTCTGGAGGTCCCAGGACCACTCAGAAGCCGTGGGCTATAACACACAAAAATATGGGAATCGCGCAGAATTCTAGTTGTTTGGCCGAAAAACGCAACAAATGAGGAACGATCATGGCGGGGAGGATACTATGGTTGCTTAGGTCATATTTGATAGTCCGGAAAAATTTTAGGCGATCGGGGTCAGGAGGTCCCGGGACCACTCGGAAGGCGTGGGCTATAACACACAAAAATATGGGAATCACGCGGAATTCTAGTTGTTTGGCCGAAAAACGCAAATAATGAGGAACGATCATGGCGGGGTGGTTACTATGGTTCCTTAGGTCGTATTTGATGGCCCGGAAATTTTTTAGGCGATCGGGGTTCAGGGTTCCAGGGACCCCTTGGAAGGCGTGGGCTAAAGCACACGAAAATATGGAAATCGCACGAAATTCTAGTTTTTTGGCTGAAAAACACAAAAGACTAGGATCGATCATGGCGGGGCGGTGACTATGGTTCCTTAGGTCGGATTTGATAGTCCAGAAATTTTTTAGGCGACCCGGCTCCGGGGGGCCCGACCCACTCGGAAGGCGTGGGCGATAGCACACAAAAATATGGGAATCTGGCGGAATTCTAGTTTTTTGGCCAAAAAATGAAAAAAATGAGGAACGATCATGGCGAGGCGGTGACTATGGTTCCTTAGGTCTTAATTGATGGCCCGAAAATTTTTTAGGCGATCCGAGACCGGCGGCCCGGCCCACTCGGAAGGCGTGGGTAATAGCACACAAAAATATGGTAATCGAGCAGAATACTAGTTTTTTGGCCAAAAAATGCAATAAATGAGGAACGATCATGGCAGGGCGGTGACTATGGTTCCTTAGGTCATATTTGATGGCCCAGAAAATTTTAGGCGATCGGGGTCCACGGCTCCCGGGACCACTCGGAAGGCGTAAGCTATAGCACACTAAAATATGAAAATCGCGCGGAGTTCTAGTTGTTTGACAGAAAAATGCAAAGCATTTGGAACGATCATGGTGGGGCGGTGACTATGGTACCTTAGGTCGTATTTGATAGTCCGGAAAAATTTTAGGCGATCGAGGTTCGCGGCTCCCCGGACCACTTGGTAGGCGTGGGTATAGCACACGAAAATATGGGAATCGGGCGTAATTCTAGTTTTTTGGCCGAAAAATGCAAAAAATGAGAAACGATGATGGCGGGGCGCTTACTATGGTTCCTTAGGTCGTATTTGACGACCCGGAAAATTTTAGGCGATCGGGGTCCGGGGGTCCCGGAACCACTTGGAAGGGTGGGCAATAGCACACAAAAAGATTGTAATCGGGCGGAATTCTAGTTTTTTGGCCGAAAAACGCAACAAATGAGGAATGATCATGGCTGGGCGGTGAATATGGTTTCTTAGGTCGTATTTGATAATCCGGAAAAATTTTAGGCGATAGGGGTCCGGAGTTCCTAGGTTCACTTGGAAGGCGTGGGCTATAGGACACGAAAATATGGGAATCGCGCGGAATTCTAGTTTTTTGGCCGAAAAACAGAAAAAACTAGGAATGATCATGGCTGGGCAGTGACTATGGTTCCTTAGGTCGTATTTGATAGTCCGGAAAAATTTTAGGCGATAGGGGTCCGGAGTTCCCATGTTTACTTGGAAGGCGTGGGCTATAGGACACGAAAATATGGGAATCGCACGGAATTCTAGTTTTTTGGCCGAAAAACAGAAAAAACTAGGAACGATCATGGCTGGGCGGTGACTATGGTTCCTTAGGTCGTATTTGATAGTCCGGAAAAATTTTAGGCGATAGGGGTCCGCAGATCCCGGTACCACTCGGAAGGCGTGGGCTATAACACACAAAAATATGGGAATCGCGCGAAATTCTAGTTGTTTGGACGAAAAACGCAAAAAATGAGGAACGATCATGGCGGGGTGGTTACTATGGTTCCTTAGGTCGTATTTGATGGCCCGGAAAATTTTTAGGCGATCGGGGTTCGGGGTTCCCGTGACCCCTTGGAAGGCACGGGCTAAAGCACACGAAAATATGGAAATCGCGCAGAATTCTAATTTGTTGGCTGAAAAACGCAAAAGACTAGGAACGATCATGGCGGGGTGGTAACTATGGTTCCTTAGGTCGTATTTGATAGTCCGAAAATTTTTTAGCGATCCGGCTCCTGGGGGGCCGACCCAATCGGAAGGCGTGGGCGATAGCACACAAAAATATGGGAATCGGGTGGAATTCTAGTTTTTTGGCCAAAAAATGCAAAAAATGAGGAACGATCATGGCAAGGTGGTGACTATGGTTCCTTAGGTCCTAATTGATGGCCCGAAAATTTTTTAGGCGATCCGAGTCCGGCGGCCCGGCCCACTCGGAAGGCGTGGGCAATAGCACACAAAAATATGGTAATCGAGTGGAATTCTAGTTTTTTGGCTGAAAAATCCAATAAATGAGGAAAGATCATGGCGGGGCGGTGACTATGGTTTCTTAGGTCGTATTTGATGGGCCGAAAATTTTTAGGCGATCGGGGTCCACGGCTCCCGGGACCACTCGGAAGGCGTAAGCTATAGCACAGTAAAATATGCAAATCGCTCGGAGTTCTAGTTTTTTGGCCGAAAAATGCAAAGCATTTGGAACGATCATGGTGGGGCGGTGACTATGGTACCTTAGGTCGTATTTGATAGTCCAAAATATTTTTAGGCGATCGGGGTCCGCGGCTCCTCGGACCACTTGGAAGGCGTGGGTATAGCACACGAAAATATGGGAATCGGGCGTAATTCTAGTTTTTTGGCCGAAAAATGCAAAAAATGAGAAACGATGATGGCGGGGCGGTTACTATAGTTCCTTAGGTCGTATTTGACGGCCCGGAAAAATTTTAGGCGATTGGGGTCCGGGGGTCCCGGAACCACTTGGAAGGGTGGGCAATAGCAAACAAAAATATTGTAATCGGGGGAATTCTAGTTTTTTGGCCGAAAGACGCAACAAATGAGGAATGATCATGGCTGGGCGATGACTATGGTTCCTTCGGTCATATTTGATAGTCCGGAAAAATTTTAGGCGATAGGGGTTCGGGGTTCCCGGGACCCCTTGGATGGCGTGGGCTAAAGCACAAAAAAATATGGAAATCGCGCGGAATTCTAATTTTTTGGCTGAAAAACGCAAAAGACTAAGAACGATCATGGCGTGGTGGTAACTATGGTTCCTTAGGTCGTATTTGATAGTCCAAAAATTTTTTAGCGATCCGGCTCTGGGGGGCCCGGCCCACTCGGAAGGCGTGGGCAATAGCACACAAAAATATGGTAATCGAGCGGAATTCTAGTTTTTTGGACGAAAAACGCAATAAATGAGGAACGATCATGGCAGGGCGGTGACTATGGTTCCTTAGGTCGTATTTGATGGCCCAGAAATTTTTAGGCGATCGGGGTCCACGGCTCCCGGGACCACTCGGAAGGCGTAAGCTATAGCACACTAAAATATGCAAATCGCGCGGAGTTCTAGTTTTTTGGCCAAAAAATGCAAAGCATTTGGAACGATCATGGTGGGGCGGTTACTATGGTACCTTAGGTCGTATTTGATAGTCCAGAAACTTTTTAGGCGATCGGGGTCCGCGGCTCCTCGGACCACCTGGAAGGCGTGGGTATAGCACACGAAAATATGGGAATCGGGCGTAATTCTAGTTTTTTGGCCGAAAAATGCAAAAAATGAGAAACGATGATGGCGGGGTGGTTACTATAGTTTCTTAGGTCGTATTTGACGGCCCGGAAAAATTTTAGGCGATCGGGGTCCGGGGGTCCCGGAACCACTTGGAAGGGTGGGCAATAGCAAACAAAAATATTGTAATCGGGCGGAAAACTAGTTTTTTGGCCGAAAAACGCAACAAATGAGGAATGATCATGGATGGGCGGTGACTATGGTTCCTTAGGTCGTATTTGATAGTCCGGAAAATTTTTAGGTGATAGGGGTCCGGAGTTCCCGGGTTCATTTGGAAGGCGTGGGCTATAGGACACGAAAATATGGGAATCGTGCGGAATTCTAGTTTTTTGGCCGAAAAATGGAAAAATCTAGGAACGATCATGGCTGGGCGGTTACTATGGTTCCTTAGGTCTTATTTGATAGTCCGGAAAAATTTTAGGCGATAGGAGTCCGAAGACCCGGGACCACTCGGAAGGCGTGGGCTATAACACACAAAAATATGAGAATCGCGCGGAATTCTAGTTTTTTGGCCGAAAAACGCAAAATATGAGAAACGATCATGGCTGGGCGGTGACTATGGTTCCTTAGGTCGTATTTGATAGTCCAGAAAAATTTTAGGCGATAGGGGTTCGGGGTTCCCGGGACCCCTTGGATGGCGTGGGGTAAAGCACAAGAAAATATGGAAATCGCGCGGAATTCTAATTTTTTGGCTGAAAAACGCAAAAGACTAAGAACGATCATGGCGTGGCGGTAACTATGGTTCCTTAGGTCGTATTTGAGAGTCCGAAATTTTTTTAGCGAACCGGCTCCGGGGGGCCCGGCCCACTCGGAAGGCGTGGGCAATAGCATACAAATATATGGTAATCGAGCGGAATTCTAGTTTTTTGGACGAAAAACGCAATAAATGAGGAACGATCATGGCGGGGCGGTGACTATGGTTCCTTAGGTCGTATTTGATGGCCCGAAAATTTTTAGGCGATCGGGGTCCACGGCTCCCGGGACCACTCGGAAGGCGTAAGCTATAGCACACGAAAATATGCAAATCGTGCGGAGTTCTAGTTTTTTGGCCAAAAAATGCAAAGCATTTGGAACGATCATGGTGGGGCGGTGACTATGGTACCTTAGGTCGTATTTGATAGTCCAGAAACCTTTTAGGCGATCGGGGTCCGCGGGTCCTCGGACCACCTGGAAGGCGTGGGTATAGCACACGAAAATATGGGAATCGGGCGTAATTCTAGTTTTTTGGCCGAAAAATGCAAAAAATGAGAAACGATGATGGCGGGGTGGTTACTATAGTTCCTTAGGTCGTATTTGACGGCCCGAAAAAATTTTAGGCGATCGGGGTCCGGGGGTCCCGGAACCACTTGGAAGGGTGGGCAATAACAAACAAAAATATTGTAATCGGGCGGAAAACTAGTTTTTTGGCCGAAAAACGCAACAAATGAGGAATGATCATGGCTGGGCGGTGACTATGGTTCCTTAGGTCGTATTTGATAGTCCGGAAAATTTTTAGGTGATAGGGGTCCGTAGTTCCCGGGTTCACTTGGAAGGCGTGGGCTATAGGACACAAAAATATGGGAATCGCGCGGAATTCTATTGTTTTGGCCGAAAAATGGAAAAATCTAGGAACGATCATGGCTGGGCGGTGACTATGGTTTCTTAGGTCTTATTTGATAGTACGGAAAAATTATAGGCGATAGGAGTCCGGAGACCCGGGACCACTCGGAAGGCGTGGGCTATAACACACAAAAATATGGGAATCGCGCGGAATTCTAGTTTTTTGGCCGAAAAACGCAAAATATGAGAAACGATCATGGCGGGGCAGATACTATGGTTCCTTAGGTCGTATTTGATTACCCGGAAAATTTTTAGGCGATCGGGGTCCGCGGCTCTTGGGACCACTCGGAATGCGTGTGTATAGCACACGAAAATATGGGAATCGGGCGAAATTCTAGGTCTTTTTCAGTAACATGCAAAAAATGTGGAAAGATCTTGGCAGGGCGGTGACTATGGTTCCTTTGGTATTATTTGATAGTCCGGAAAAATATTAGGCGATAGGGGTCCGGAGGTCCCGGGACCACTCGGAAGGGTGGGCTATAACACACAAAAATATGGGAATCGCGCGGAATTCTAGTTGTTTGGCCAAAAAAAGCAAAAAATGAGTAACGATCATGGCGGGGCGGATACTATGGTTCCTTAGGTCGTATTTGATAGTCCGGAAAAATTTTAGGCGATAGGGGTCAGGAGGTCCCGGGACCACTCGGAAGGCGTGGGCTATAACACACAAAAATATGGGAATCGAGCGGAATTCTAGTTGTTTGGCCGAAAAATGCAAAAAATGAGGAACGATCATGGCGGGGTGGTTACTATGGTTCCTTAGGTCGTATTTGATAACCCGAAAATTTTTTAGGCGATCGGGGTTCGGGGTTCCCGGGACCCCTTGGAAGGCGTGGGCTAAAGCACACGAAAATATGAAAATCGCGCGGAATTCTAGTTTTTTGGCCGAAAAATGCAAAAAATGGGAAACGATGATGGTGGGGCGGTTACTATAGTTCCTTAGGTCGTATTTGACGGCCCGGAAAAATTTTAGGCGATCGGGGTCTGGGGGTCCCGGAACCACTTGGAAGGGTGGGCAATAGCAAACAAAAATATTGTAATCGGGCGGAATTCTAGTTTTTTGGCCGAAAAACGCAACAAATGAGGAATGATCATGGCTGGGCGGTGACTATGGTTCCTTAGGTCGTATTTGATAGTCCGGAAAAATTTTAGGCGATAGGGGTCCGGAGGTCCCGGGACCACTCGGAAGGCGTGGGCTATAACACACAAAAATATGGGAATCGCTCGGAATTCTAGTTCTTTGGCCGAAAAATGCAAAAAATGAGGAACGATCATGGGGAGGCGGTGACTATGGTTCCCTAGGTCCTATTTGATGGCCCGAAAAAATTTAGGCGATCGGGGTCCACGGCTCCCGGGACCACTCGAAAGGCGTAAGCTATAGCACACTAAAATATGCAAATCGCGCGGAGTTCTAGTTTTTTGGCCGAAAAATGCAAAGCATTTGGAACGATCATGGTGGGGCGGATACTATGGTTCCTTAGGTCATATTTGATAGTCCGGAAAAATTTTAGGCCATAGGGGTCAGGAGGTCCCGGGACCACTCGGAAGGCGTGGGCTATAACACACAAAAATATGGGAAACGAGCGGAATTCAAGTTATTTGGCCGTAAAATGCAAAAAATGAGGAACGATCATGGCGGGGTGGTTACTATGGTTCCTTAGGTCGTATTTGATGGCCCGAAAATATTTTAGGCGATCGGGGTTCGGGGTTCCCGGGACCACTTGGAAGGCGTGGGCTAAAGCACACGAAAATATGGAAATCGCGCGGAATTCTAGTTTTTTGGCTGAAAAACGCAAAAGACTAGGAATGATCATGGCGGGGCGGTGACAATGGTTCCTTAGGTCGTATTTGATAGTCCGGAAATTTTTTAGGCGATCCGGCTCAGGGGGCCTGACCCACTCGGAAGGCGTGGGCGATAGCACACAAAAAATGGGAATCGGGCGAAATTCTAGTTTTTTGGCAAAAAAATGCAAAAAATGAGGAACGATCATGGCGAGGTGGTGACTATGGTTCCTTAGGTCCTAATTTATGGCCCGAAAACCTTTTTGGCGATCCGAGTCCGGCGGCCCGGCCCACTTGGAAGGCGTGGGCAATAGCACACAAAAATATGGTAATCGAGCGGAATTCTAGTTTTTTGGACGAAAAACGCAATAAATGAGGAACGATCATGGCGGGGCGGTGACTATGGTTCCTTAGGTCGTATTTGATGGCCCGAAAAATTTTAGGCGATCGGGTTCCACGGCTCCCGGGACCACTCAGAAGGCGTAAGCTATATAGCACACTAAAATATGCAAATCACGCGGAGTTCTAGTTTTTTGGCCGAAAAATGCAAAGCATTTGGAACGATCATGGTGGGGCGGTGACTATGGTACCTTAGGTTGTATTTGATAGTCCAAAATATTTTTAGGCGATCAGGGTCCACGGCTCCCCGGACCACATGGAAGGCGTGGGTATAGCACACGAAAATTTGGGAATCGGGCGTAATTCTAGTTTTTTGGCCGAAATATGCAAAAAATGAGAAACGATGATGACGGGGCGGTTACTATGGTTCTTTAGGTCGTATTTGACGGCCCAGAAAAATTTTAGGCGATCGGGGTCCGGGGGTCCCGGAACCACTTGGAAGGGTGGGCAATAGCACACAAAAATATTGTAATCGGGCGGAATTCTAGTTTTTTGGCCGAAAAATGCAACAAATGAGGAATGATCATGGCTGGGCGGTGACTATGGTTCCTTTGGTCTTATTTGATAGTCCGGAAAAATATTAGGCGATAGGGGTCCGGAGGTCCCGGGACCACTCGGAAGGCATAGGCTATAACACACAAAAATATGGGATCGCGCGGAATTCTAGTTGTTTGGCCGAAAAACGCAAAAAATGAGGAACGATCATGGCGGGGCGGATACTATGGTTCCTTAGGTCGTATTTGATAGTCCGGAAAAATTTTAGGCGATAGGGGTCCGAAGGTCCCGGGACCACTCGGAAGGTGTGGGCTAACACACAAAAATATGGGAATCGCGTGGAATTCTAGTTGTTTGGCCGAAAAACGCAAAAAATAAGGAACGATCATGGCGGGGCGGAAACTATGGTTCCTTAGGTCGTATTTGATTGCCCGGAAAAATTTTAGGCGATCGGGTTCCGCGGCTCTTGGGACCACTCGGAATGCGTGGGTATAGCACACGAAAATATGGGAATCGGGCGAAATTCTAGGTCTTTTTCAGTAACATGCAAAAAATGTGGAAAGATCTTGGCAGGGCAGTGACTATGGTTCCTTTGGTCTTATTTGATAGTCCGGAAAAATATTAGGCGATAGGGGTCCGGAGGTCCCGGGAACACTCGGAACGCGTGGGCTATAACACACAAAAATATGGGAATCGCGCGGAATTCTAGTTGTTTGGCCGAAAAACACAAAAATTGAGTAACAATCATGGCGGGGCGGATACTATGGTTCCTTAGGTCGTATTTGATAGTCCGGATAAATTTTAGGCGATAGGGGTCCGGAGACCCGGGACTACTCGGAAGGCGTGGGCTATAGCACACTAAAATATGGGAATCGCGCGGAATTCTAGTTGTTTGGCCGAAAAACGCAAAAAATAAGGAACAATCATGGCGGGGCGGATACTATGGTTCCTTAGGTCGTATTTGATTGCCCGAAAAATTTTTAGGTGATCGGGGTCCGCGGCTCTTGGGACCACTCGGAATGCGTGGGTATAGCACACGAAAATATGGAAATCGGGCGAAATTCTAGGTCTTTTTCAGTAACATGCAAAAAATGTGGAAAGATCTTGGCAGGGCGGTGACTATGGTTCCTTTGGTCTTATTTGATAGTCCGGAAAAATATTAGGCGATAGGGGTCCGGAGGTCCCGGGAACACTCGGAACGCGTGGGCTATATAACACACAAAAATATGGGAATCGCGCGGAATTCTAGTTGTTTGGCCGAAAAACGGAAACATTGAGTAACGATCATGGCGGGGCAGATACTATGGTTCCTTAGGTCGTATTTGATAGTCCGGAAAAATTTTAGGCGAAAGGGGTCAGGAGGTCCCGGGACCCCTTGGAAGGTGTGGGCTAAAGCACACGAAAATATGGAAATCGCGCGGAATTCTTGTTTTTTGGCTGAAAAATGCAAAAGACTAGGAACGATCATGGCGGGGCGGTGAATATGGTTCCTTAGGTCGTATTTGATAGTCCGGAAAATTTTTAGGCGATCCGGCTCCGGGGGCCCCGACCCACTCGGAAGGCGTGGGCGACAGCACAACAAAATATGGGAATTGGGCGGAATTCTAGTTTTTTGGCCAAAAAGTGCAAAAAATGAGGAACGATCATGGGAGGCGGTGACTATGGTTCCTTAGGTCCTAATTGATGGCCCGAAATTTTTTTGGCGATCCGAGTCTGGCGGCCCGGCCCACTCGGAAGGCGTGGGCAATAGCACACAAAAATATGGTAATCCAGCGGAAATCTAGTTTTTTTGACGAAAAACACAATAAATGAGGAACGATCATGGCGGGGCGGTGACTATGGTTCCTTAGGTCGTATTTGATGGCCCGGAAAATTTTAGGCGATCGGGGTCCACGGCTCCCGGGACCACTCGGAAGGTGTAAACTATATAGCACACTAAAATATGCAAATCGCGCGGAGTTCTAGTTTTTTGGCCGAAAAATGCAAAGCATTTGGAACGATCATGGTGGGGTAGTGACTATGGTACCTTAGGTCATATTTGATAGTCCGGAAAAATTTTAGGCGATCGGGGTCCGCGGCTCCCCGGACCACTTGGAAGGCGTGGGTATAGCACACGAAAATATAGGAATCGGGCGTAATTCTAGTTTTTTGGCCGAAATATGCAAAAAATGAGAAACGATGATGGCGGGGCGGTTACTATGGTTTCTTTGGTCGTATTTGACGGCCCGGAAAAATTTTAGGCGATCGGGGTCCGGGGGTCCTGGAACCACTTGGAAGGGTGGGCAATAGCACACAAGAATATTGTAATCGGGCAGAATTCTAGTTTTTTGGCCGAAAATCTCAACAAATGAGGAATGATCATGGCTGGGCGGTGACTATGGTTCCTTATGTCGTATTTGATAGTCCGGAAAAATTTTAGGCGATAGGGGTCCGGAGTTCCCGGGTTCACTTGGAAGGCGTGGGCTATAGGACACGAAAATATGGGAATCGCGCGGAATTCTAGTTTTTTGGCGGAAAAATGGAAAAAACTAGGAAAGATCATGGCTGGGCGGTGACTATGGTTCCTTAGGTCGTATTTGATAGTCCGTAATAATTTTAGGCGATAGGGGTCCGGAGGTCCCGGGACCACTCGGAAGGTGTGGGCTATAACACACAAAAATATGGGAATCACGCGGAATTCTATTTGTTTGGCCGAAAAACCCAAAAAATAAGGAACGATCATGGCGGGGCAGATACTATGCTTCCTTAGGTCGTATTTGATTGCCCGGAAAAATTTTAGGCGATCGGGGTCCGCGGCTCTTGGGACCACTCGCAATGCGTGGGTATATAGCACACAAAAATATGGGAATCGGGCGAAATTCTAGGTCTTTTTCAGTAACATGCAAAAAATGTGGAAAGATCTTGGCAGGGCGGTGACTATGGTTCCTTTGGTCTTATTTGATAGTCCGGAAAAATATTAGGCGATAGGGGTCCGGAGGTCCCGGGAACAGTCGGAACGCGTGGGCTATAACACACAAAAATATGGGAATCGCGCGAAATTCTAGATGTTTGGCCGAATAACGCAAAAATTGAGTAACGATCATGGCAGGGTGGATACTATGGTTCCTTAGGTCATATTTTAAAGTCCGGAAAATTTTTAGGCGAAAGGGGTCAGGAGGTCCCGGGACCACTCGGAAGGCGTGGGCTATAACACACAAAAATATGGGAATTGAGCGAAATTCTAGTTGTTTGGCCGAAAAACTCAAAAAATGAGGAACGAGCATGGTGGGGTGGTTACTATGGTTCCTTAGGTCGTATTTGATGGCCCGAAATTTTTTTAGGCGATCGGGGTTCGGGGTTACCGGGACCCCTTGGAAGGCGTGGGCTAAAGCACACGAAAATATGGAAATCGCGCGGAATTCTAGTTGTTTGGCCGAAAAATGCAAATATTGAGTAACGATCATGGCGGGGAAGATACTATGGTTCCTTAGGTCGTATTTGATAGTCCGGAAAAATTTTAGGCGATAGGGGTCCGGAGACCCGGGACCACTCGGAAGGCGTGGGCTATAACACACAAAAATATGGGAATCGCGCGGAATTCTAGTTGTTTGGCCGAAAAATGCAAAAAATGAGGAACGATCATGGCGGTGCGGATACTATGGTTCCTTAGGTCGTATTTGATAGTCCGGAAAAATTTTAGGCGATAGGGGTCCGGAGACCCGGGACCACTCGGAAGGCGTGGGCTATAAAACACAAAAATATGGGATCGCGCGGAATTCTAGTTGTTTGGCCGAAAAATGCAAAAAATGAGGAACGATCATGGCGGGGCGGATACTATGGTTCCTTAGGTCTTATTTGATAGTCCGGAAAAATATTAGGCGAAAGGGGTCCGGAGGTCCCGGGAACACTCGGAAGACGTGGGCTATAACACACAAAAATATGGGATCGCGCGGAATTCTAGTTGTTTGGCCGAATAACGCAAAAATTGAGTAACGATCATGGCGGGGCAGATACTATGGTTCCTTAGGTCGTATTTGATAGTCCGGAAAATTTTAGGTGAAAGGGGTCAGGAGGTCCCGGGACCACTCGGAAGGTGTGGGCTATAACACACAAAAATATGGGAATCGAGCGAAATTCTAGTTGTTTGGCCGAAAAACTCAAAAAATGAGGAACGAGCATAGTGGGGTGGTTACTATGGTTCCTTAGGTCGTATTTGATGGCCTGAAAACTTTTTAGGCGATCGGGGTTCGGGGTTACCGGGACCCCTTGGAAGGCGTGGGCTAAAGCACACGAAAATATGAAAATTGCGCGGAATTCTAGTTGCTTGGCCGAAAAATACAAAAATTGAGTAACGATCGTTGCGGGGCAGATACTATGGTTCCTTAGGTCGTATTTGATAGTCCGGAAAAATTTTAGGCGATAGGGGTCCGGAGACCCGGGACCACTCGGAAGGCGTGGGCTATAACACACAAAAATATGGGATCGCGCGGAATTCTAGTTGTTTGGCTGAAAAATGCAAAAAAATGAGGAACGATCATGGCGGGGCGGATACTATGGTTCCTTAGGTCGTATTTGATAGTCCGGAAAAATTTTAGGCGATAGGGGTCCGGAGACCCGGGACCACTCGCAAGGCGTGGGCTATAACACACAAAAATATGGGATCGCGCGGAATTCTAGTTGTTTGGCCGAAAAACGCAATAAATGAGGAACGATCATGGCGGGGCGGTGACTATGGTTCCTTAGGTCGTATTTGGTGGACCGGAAAATTTTAGGCGATCGGGGTCCACGGCTCCCGGGACCACTCGCAAGGCGTAAGCTATAGAACACTAAAATAAGCAAATTGCGCGGCGTTCTAGTTTTTGGCCGAAAAATACAAAGCATTTGGAAAGATCATGGTGGGGCGGTGACTATGGTTCCTTTGGTCTTATTTGATAGTCTGGAAAAATATTAGGCGATAGGGGTCCGGAGGTCCCGGGAACACTCGGAACGCGTGGGCTATAACACACAAAAATATGGAAATCGCGCGGAATTATAGTTTTTTGGCTGAAAAACGCAAAAGACTAGGAACGATCATGGTGGGGAGGTGACTATGGTTCCTTAGGTCGTATTTGATAGTCCGGAAAATTTTTAGGCGATCCGGCTCCGGGGGGCCCGACCCACTCGGAAGGCGTGGGCGATAGCATACAAAAATTTGGGAATCAGGCGGAATTCTAGTGTTTTTGCCAAAAAATGCAAAAAATGAGGAACGATCATGGCGAGGCGGTGACTATGGTTCCTTAGGTCTTAATTGATGGCCCAAAATTTTTTTAGGCGATCCGAGTTCGGCAGCCCGGCCCACTCGGAAGGCGTGGGCAATAGCACACAAAAATATGGTAATCGAGCGGAATTCTAGTTTTTTGGCGGAAAAATGCAAAAAATAAGGAACGATCATGGCGGGGCGGATACTATGGTTCCTTAGGTCGTATTTGATAGTTCGGAAAAATTTTAGGCGATAGGGGTCAGGAGGTCCCGGGACCACTCGGAAGGGATCGGCTATAACACACAAAAATATGGGAATCGCGCAGAATTCTAGTTGTCTGGCCGAAAATCGCAAAAAATGAGGAACGATCATGGCGGGGTGGTTACTATGGTTCCTTAGGTCGTATTTGATATCTCGGAAAAATTTTAGGCGATCGGGGTTCGGGGTTCCCGGGACCCCTTGGAAGGCGTGGGCTGCACACGAAAATATGGAAATCGCGCGAAATTATAGTTTTTTGGCTGAAAAACACAAAAGACTAGGAACGATCATGGCGGGGAGGTGACTATGGTTCCTTAGGTCGTATTTGATAGTCCGGAAAATTTTTAGGCGATCTGGCTCTGGGGGGCCCGACCCACTCCGAAGGCGTGGGCGATAGCATACAAAAATATGGGAATCGGGCGGAATTCTAGTTTTTTGGCCAAAAAATGCAAAAAATGAGGAACGATCATGGCGAGGCGTGACTATGGTTCCTTAGGTCTTAATTGATGGCCCGAAATTTTTTTAGGCAATCCGAGTCCGGCGGCCCGGCCCACTCGGAAGGCGTGGGCAATAGCACACAAAAATATGGTAATCGAGCGGAATTCTAGTTTTTTGGCCGAAAAATGCAAAAAATAAGGAACGATCATGGCGGGGCGGATACTATGGTTCCTTAGGTCGTATTTGATTGTCCGGAAAAATTTTAGGCGATCGAGGTCCGCGGCTCTTGGGACCACTCGAAATGCGTGGGTATAGCACACGAAAATATGGGAATCGGGCGAAATTCTAGGTCTTTTTCAGTAACATGCAAAAAAATGTTGAAAGATCTTGGCAGGGCGGTGACTATGGTTCCTTTGGTCTTATTTGATAGTCCGGAAAAATATTAGGCGATAGGGGTCCGGAGGTCCCGGGACCACTCGGAAGGCGTCGGCTATAACACACACAAATATGGGAACGCACGGAATTCTAGTTGTTTGGCCGAAAAACGCAAAAAAATGAGGAACGATCATGGCGGGGCAGATACTATGGTTCCTTAGGTCGTATTTGATAGTCCGGAAAAATTTTAGGCTATATGGGTCAGGAGGTCCCGGGACCACTCGGAAGGCGTGGGCTATAACACACAAAAATATGGGAATCGCACAGAATTCTAGTTGTTTGGCCGAAAAACACAAAAAATGAGGAAAGATCATGGCGGGGTGGTTACTATGGTTCCATAGGTCGTATTTGATGGCCCGGAAAATTTTTAGGCGATCGGGGTTCGGGGTTCCCGGGACCCCTTGGAAGGCGTGGGCTTTAGCACACGAAAATATGGGAATCGGGCGTAATTCTAGTTTTTTGGCCGAAATATGCAAAAAATGAGAAACGATGATGGCAGGGCGGTTACTATGGTTCCTTAGGTCGTATTTGACGGCCCGGAAAAATTTTAGGCGATCGGGGTCCCGGGGTCCCGGAACAACTTGGAAGGGTGGGCAGTAGCACACAAAAATATTGTAATCGGGCGGAATTCTAGTGTTTTGGCCGAAAAACGCAACAAATGAGGAATGATCATGGCTGGGCGGTGACTATGGTTCCTTAGGTCGTATTTGATAGTCCGGAAAAATTTTAGGCAATAGGGGTCCGGAGTTCCCGGGTTCACTTGGAAGGCGTGGGCTATAGGACACGAAATTATGGGAAAAACGCGGAATTCTAGTTGTTTGGCCGAAAAATGCAAAAAATGAGGAACGATCATGGCGGGGCGGATACTATGGTTCCTTAGGTCGTATTTGATAGTCCGGAAAAATTTTAGGCGATAGGGGTCCGGAGACCTGGGACCACTCGGAAGGCGTGGGCTATAACACACAAAAATATGGGATTGCGCGGAATTCTAGTTGTTTGGCCGAAAAATGCAAAAAATGAGGAACGATCATGGCGGGGCGGATACTATGGTTCCTTAGGTCATATTTGATAGTCCGGAAAATTTTGGGCAATAGGGGTCCGGAGGTCCCAGGACCACTCGGAAGGTGTGGGCTATAACACACAAAAATATGGGAATCGCGCGGAATTCTAGTTGTTTGGCCAAAAAACGCAAAACATAAGGAACGATCATGGCGGGGCGGATACTATGGTTCCTTAGGTCATATTTGATAGTTCGGAAAAATTTTAGGCGATAGGGGTCAGGAGGTCCCGGGACCACTCGGAAGGCATGGGCTATAACACACAAAAATATGGGAATCGCGCGAAATTCTAGTTGTCTGGCCGAAAATCGCAAAAAATGAGGAACGATCATGGCGGGGTGGTTACTATGGTTCCTTAGGTCGTATTTGATGGCCCGGAAAAATTTTAGGCGATCGGGGTTCGGGGTTCCCGGGACCCCTTGGAAGGCGTGGGCTGCACACGAAAATATTAAAATCGCGCGGAATTATAGTTTTTTGGCTGAAAAACGCAAAAGACTAGGAACGATCATGGTGGGGAGGTGACTATGGTTCCTTAGGTCGTATTTGATAGTCCGGAAAATTTTTAGGCGATCCGGCTCCGGGGGGCCCGACCCACTCGGAAGGCGTGGGCGATAGCATAAAAAAATTTGGGAATCGGGCGGAATTCTAGTTTTTTTGGCCAAAAAATGCAAAAAATGAGGAACGATCATGGCGAGCGGTGACTATGGTTCCTTAGGTCTTAATTAATGGCCCAAATTGTTTTTAGGCGATCCGAGTCCGGCAGCCCGGCCCACTCGGAAGGCGTGGGCAATAGCACACAAAAATATGGTAATCGAGCGGAATTCTAGTTTTTTGGCCGAAAAATGCAAAGAATAAGGAACGATCATGGCGGGGGGAATACTATGGTTCCTTAGGTCGTATTTGATAGTTCGGAAAAATTTTAGGCGATAGGGGTCAGGAGGTCCCGGGACCATTCGGAAGGCATGGGCTATAACACACAAAAATATGGGAATCGCGCGGAATTCTAGTTGTCTGGCCGAAAATCGCAAAAAATGAGGAACGATCATGGCGGGGTGGTTACTATGGTTACTTAGGTCGTATTTGATATCCAAGAAAAATTTTAGGCGATCGGGGTTCGGGGTTCCCGGGACCCCTTGGAAGGCGTGGGCTGCACACGAAAAAATGGAAATCGCGCGGAATTATAGTTTTTTGGCTGAAAAACGCAAAAGACTAGGAACGATCATGGCGGGGAGGTGACTATGGTTCCTTAGGTCGTATTTGATAGTCCGGAAAATTTTTAGGCGATCCGGCTCCGGGGGGCCCAACCCACTCGGAAGGCGTGGGCGATAGCATAAAAAAATTTGGGAATCGGGCGGAATTCTAGTTTTTTTGGCCAAAAAATGCAAAAAATGAGGAACGATCATGGCGAGCGGTGACTATGGTTCCTTAGGTCTTAATTAATGGCCCAAATTGTTTTTAGGCGATCCGAGTCCGGCAGCCCGGCCCACTCGGAAGGCGTGGGCAATAGCACACAAAAATATGGTAATCGAGCGGAATTCTAGTTTTTTGGCCGAAAAATGCAAAGAATAAGGAACGATCATGGCGGGGGGAATACTATGGTTCCTTAGGTCGTATTTGATAGTTCAGAAAAATTTTAGGCGATAGGGGTCAGGAGGTCCCGGGACCATTCGGAAGGCATGGGCTATAACACACAAAAATATGGGAATCGCGCGGAATTCTAGTTGTCTGGCCGAAAATCGCAAAAAATGAGGAACGATCATGGCGGGGTGGTTACTATGGTTACTTAGGTCGTATTTGATATCCAAGAAAAATTTTAGGCGATCGGGGTTCGGGGTTCCCGGGACCCCTTGGAAGGCGTGGGCTGCACACGAAAAAATGGAAATCGCGCGGAATTATAGTTTTTTGGCTGAAAAACGCAAAAGACTAGGAACGATCATGGCGGGGAGGTGACTATGGTTCCTTAGGTCGTATTTGATAGTCCGGAAAATTTTTAGGCGATCCGGCTCCGGGGGGCCCGACCCACTCGGAAGGCGTGGGCGATAGCATTAAAAAATTTGGGAATCGGGCGGAATTCTAGTTTTTTTGGCCAAAAAATGCAAAAAATGAGGAACGATCATGGCGAGGCGGTGACTATGGTTCCTTAGGTCTTAATTAATGGTCCAAATTATTTTTAGACGATCCGAGTCCGGCAGCCCGGCCCACTCGGAAGGCGTGGGCAATAGCACACAAAAATATGGTAATCGAGCGGAATTCTAGTTTTTGGCGGAAAAATGCAAAAAATAAGGAACGATCATGGCGGGGCGGATACTATGGTTCCTTAGGTCGTATTTGATAGTTCGGAAAAATTTTAGGCGATAGGGGTCAGGAGGTCCCCGGACCACTCGGAAGGGATGGGCTATAACACACAAAAATATGGGAATCGCGCGGAATTCTAGTTGTCTGGCCGAAAATCGCAAAAAATGAGGAACGATCATAGCGGGGTGGTTACTATGGTTCCATAGGTCGTATTTGATGGCCCGAAAAAATTTTAGGCGATCGGGGTTCGGGGTTCCCGGGACCCCTTGGAAGGCGTGGGCTGCACACGAAAATATGGAAATCGCGCGGAATTATAGTTTTTTGGCTGAAAAACGCAAAAGACTAGGAACGATCATGGCGGGGAGGTGACTATGGTTCCTTAGGTCGTATTTGATAGTCCGGAAAATTTTTAGGCGATCTGGCTCTGGGGGACCCGACCCACTCGGAAGGCGTGGGCGATAGCATACAAAAATATGGGAATCGGGCGGAATTCTAGTTTTTTGGCCAAAAAATGCAAAAAATGAGGAACGATCATGGCGAGGCATGACTACGGTTCCTTAGGTCTTAATTGATGGCCCGAATAGTTTTTAGGCGATCCGAGTCCGGCGGCCCGGCCCACTCGGAAGGCGTGGGCAATAGCACACAAAAATATGGTAATCGAGCGGAATTCTAGTTTTTTGGCCGAAAAATGCAAAAAATAAGGAACGATCATGGCGGGGCGGATACTATGGTTCCTTAGGTCGTATTTGATTGTCCGGAAAAATTTTAGGCGATCGAGGTCCGCGGCTCTTGGGACCACTCGGAATGCGTGGGTATAGCACACGAAAATATGGGAATCGGGCGAAATTCTAGGTCTTTTTCAGTAACATGCAAAAAAATGTTGAAAGATCTTGGCAGGGCGGTGACTATGGTTCCTTTGGTCTTATTTGATAGTCCGGAAAAATATTAGGCGATAGGGGTCCGGAGGTCCCGGGACCACTCGGAAGGCGTCGGCTATAACACACACAAATATGGGAACGCACGGAATTCTAGTTGTTTGGCCGAAAAACGCAAAAAAATGAGGAACGATCATGGCGGGGCGGATACTATGGTTCCTTAGGTCGTATTTGATAGTCCGGAAAAATTTTAGGCTATATGGGTCAGGAGGTCCCGGGACCACTCGGAAGGCGTGGGCTATAACACACAAAAATATGGGAATCGCACAGAATTCTAGTTGTTTGGCCGAAAAACACAAAAAATGAGGAAAGATCATGGCGGGGTGGTTACTATGGTTCCTTAGGTCGTATTTGATGGCCCGGAAAATTTTTAGGCGATCGGGGTTCGGGGTTCCCGGGACCCCTTGGAAGGCGTGGGCTTTAGCACACGAAAATATGGAAATCGCGCGGAATTCTAGTTTTTTGGCTGAAAAACGCAAAAGACTAGGAACGATCATGGCGGGGCGGTGACTATGGTTCCTTAGGTCGTATTTTATAGTCCGGAAAAGTTTTAGGCGATCCGGCTCCGGGGGGCCCGACCCACTCGGAAGGCGTGGGCGATAGCACACAAAAATATGGGAATCGGGCGGAATTCTAGTTTATTGGCCAAAAAATGCAAAAAATGAGGAACGATCATGGCGAGGCGGTAACTATGGTTCCTTTGGTCCTAATTGATGGCCCGAAAACTTTTTAGGTGATCCGAGTCCGGCGGTCCGGCCCACTCGGAAGGCGTGGGCAATAGCACACAAAAATATTATAATCGAGCGGAATTCTAGTTTTTTGGATGAAAACCGAAATAAATGAGGAACGATCATGGCGGGGCGGTGACTATGGTTCCTTAGGTCGTATTTGATGGCCCGGAAAATTTTAGGCGATCGGGGTCCACGGCTCCCGGGACCACTCGGAAGGCGTAAGCTATAGCACACTAAAATATGCAAATCGCACGGAGTTCTTGTTTTTTGGCCGAAAAATGCAAAGCATTTGGAACGATCATGGTGGGGTGGTGACTATGGTACCTTAGGACGTATTTGATATTCCGGAAAAATTTTAGGCGATCGGGGTCCGCGGCTCCCCGGACCACTTGGAAGGCGTGGGTATAGCACACGAAAATATGGGAATCGGGCGTAATTCTAGTTTTTTGGCCGAAATATGCAAAAAATGAGAAACGATGATGGCGGGGCGGTTACTATGGTTCCTTAGGTCGTATTTGACGGCCCGGAAAAATTTTAGGCGATCGGGGTCCCGGGGTCCCGGAACAACTTGGAAGGGTGGGCAGTAGCACACAAAAATATTGTAATCGGGCGGAATTCTAGTGTTTTGGCCGAAAAACGCAAAAAATGAGGAATGATCATGGCTGGGCGGTGACTATGGTTCCTTAGGTCGTATTTGATAGTCCGGAAAAATTTTAGGCAATAGGGGTCCGGAGTTCCCAGGTTCACTTGGAAGGCGTGGGCTATAGGACACGAAAATATGGGAATCGCGCGGAATTCTAGTTGTTTGGCCGAAAAATGCAAAAAATGAGGAACGATCATGGCGGGGCGGATACTATGGTTCCTTAGGTCGTATTTGATAGTCCGGAAAAATTTTAGGCGATAGGGGTCCGGAGACCCGGGACCACTCGGAAGGCGTGGGCTATAACACACAAAAATATGGGATTGCGCGGAATTCTAGTTGTTTGGCCGAAAAATGCAAAAAATGAGGAACGATCATGGCGGGGCGGATACTATGGTTCCTTAGGTCATATTTGATAGTCCGGAAAATTTTGGGCAATAGGGGTCCGGAGGTCCCAGGACCACTCGGAAGGTGTGGGCTATAACACACAAAAATATGGGAATCGCGCGGAATTCTAGTTGTTTGGCCAAAAAACGCAAAACATAAGGAACGATCATGGCGGGGCGGATACTATGGTTCCTTAGGTCATATTTGATAGTTCGGAAAAATTTTAGGCGATAGGGGTCAAGAGGTCCCGGGACCACTCGGAAGGCATGGGCTATAACACAAAAAAATATGGGAATCGCGCGAAATTCTAGTTGTCTGGCCAAAAATCGCAAAAAATGAGGAACGATCATGGCGGGGTGGTTACTATGGTTCCTTAGGTCGTATTTGATGGCCCGGAAAAATTTTAGGCGATCGGGGTTCGGGGTTCCCGGGACCCCTTGGAAGGCGTGGGCTGCACACGAAAATATGGAAATCGCGCGGAATTATAGTTTTTTGGCTGAAAAACGCAAAAGACTAGGAACGATCATGGTGGGGAGGTGACTATGGTTCCTTAGGTCGTATTTGATAGTCCGGAAAATTTTTAGGCGATCCGGCTCCGGGGGCCCGACCCACTCGGAAGGCGTGGGCGATAGCATAAAAAAATTTGGGAATCGGGCGGAATTCTAGTTTTTTTGGCCAAAAAATGCAAAAAATGAGGAACGATCATGGCGAGGCGGTGACTATGGTTCCTTAGGTCTTAATTAATGGCCCAAATTGTTTTTAGGCGATCCGAGTCCGGCAGCCCGGCCCACTCGGAAGGCGTGGGCAATAGCACACAAAAATATGGTAATCGAGCGGAATTCTAGTTTTTTGGCCGAAAAATGCAAAGAATAAGGAACGATCATGGCGGGGGGAATACTATGGTTCCTTAGGTCGTATTTGATAGTTCGGAAAAATTTTAGGCGATAGGGGTCAGGAGGTCCCGGGACCATTCGGAAGGCATGGGCTATAACACACAAAAATATGGGAATCGCGCGGAATTCTAGTTGTCTGGCCGAAAATCGCAAAAAATGAGGAACGATCATGGCGGGGTGGTTACTATGGTTACTTAGGTCGTATTTGATATCCAAGAAAAATTTTAGGCGATCGGGGTTCGGGGTTCCCGGGACCCCTTGGAATGCATGGGCTGCACATGAAAAAATGGAAATCGCGCGGAATTATAGTTTTTTAGCTGAAAAACGCAAAAGACTAGGAACGATCATGGCGGGGAGGTGACTATGGTTCCTTAGGTCGTATTTGATAGTCCGGAAAATTTTTAGGCGATCTGGCTCTAGGGGGCCCGACCCACTCGAAAAGCATGGGCGATAGCATACAAAAATATGGGAATCGGGCGGAATTCTAGTTTTTTGGCCAAAAAATGAAAAAAATGAGGAACGATCATGGCGAGGCAGTGACTATGGTTCCTTAGGTCCTAATTGATGGCCCGAAAATTTTTTAGGCGATCCGAGTCCGGGGGCCCGACCCACTCGGAAGGCGTGGGCGATAGCATACAAAAATATGAGAATCGCGCGAAATTCTAGTTGTCTGGCCGAAAATCGCAAAAAATGAGGAATGATCATGGCGGGGTGGTTACTATGGTTCCTTAGGTGGTATTTGATGGCCCGGAAAATTTTTAGGCGATCGGGGTTTGGGGTTCCCGGGACCCCTTGGAAGGCGTGGGCTAAAGCACACGAAAATATGGAAATCGCGAGAAATTCTAGTTTTTTGGCTGAAAAACGCAAAAGACTAGGAACGATCATGGCGGGGCGGTGACTATGGTTCTGTAGGTCATATTTGATAGTCCGAAAATTTTTTAGGCGATAGGGGTCCGGGGGGCCCGACCCACTCGGAAGGCGTGGGCGATAGCACACAAAAATATGGGAATCGGGCGGAATTCTAGTTTATTGGCCAAAAAATGCAAAAAATGAGGAACGATCATAGCGAGGCGGTGACTATGGTTCCTTAGGTCCTAATTGATGGCCCGAAATTTTTTTAGGCGATCCGAGTCCGGCGGCCCGGCCCACTCGGAAGGGGTGGGCAATAGCACACAAAAATATGGTAATCGAGCGGAATTCTAGTTTTTTGGACGAAAACCGCAATAAATGAGGAACGATCATGGCGGGGCGGTGACTATGGTTCCTTAGGTCATATTTGATGGCCCGGAAAATTTTAGGCGATCGGGGTCCACGGCTCCCGGGACCACTCGGAAGGCGTAAGCTATAGCACACTAAAATATGCAAATCACGCGGAGTTCTTGTTTTTTGGCCGAAAAATGCAAAGCATTTGGAACGATCATGGTGGGGTGGTGACTATGGTACCTTAGGACGTATTTGATAGTCCGGAAAAATTTTAGGTGATCGGGGTCCGCGGCTCCCCGGACCACTTGGAAGGCGTGGGTATATCACACGAAAATATGGTATCGGGCGTAATTGTAGTTTTTTGGCCGAAATATGCAAAAAATGAGAAACGATGATGGCGGGGCGGTTAATATGGTTCCTTAGGTCGTATTTGACGGCCCGGAAAAATTTTAGGCGATCGGGGTCCCGGGGTCCCGGAACAACTTGGAAAGGTGGGCAGTAGCACACAAAAATATTGTAATCGGGCGGAATTCTAGTGTTTTGGCCGAAAAACGCAACAAATGAGGAATGATCATGGCTGGGCGGTGACTATGGTTCCTTAGGTCGTATTTGATAGTCCGGAAAAATTTTAGGCGATAGGGGTCCGGAGTTCCCGGGTTCACTTGGAAGGCGTGGGCTATAGGACACGAAATTATGGGAATCGCGCGGAATTCTAGTTTTTTGGCCGAAAAACGGAAAAAACTAGGAAAGATCATGGCTGGGCGGTGACTATGTTTCCTTAGGTCTTATTTGATAGCCCGGAAAAATTTTAGGCGATAGTGGTCCGGAGGTCCCGGGACCACTCGGAAGGTGTGGGCTATAACACACAAAAATATGGGAATCGCGCGAAATTCTAGTTGTTTGGCCGAAAAACGCAAAAACTAAGGAACGATCATGGCGGGGCAGATACTATGGTTCCTTAGGTCGTATTTGATTGCCCGAAAAAATTTTAGGCGATCGGGGTCCGCGGCTCTTGGGACCACTCGCAATGCGTGGGTCCCCGGACCACTTGGAAGGCGTGGGTATAGCACACGAAAATATGGGAATCGGGCGTAATTCTAGTTTTTTGGCCGAAATATGCAAAAAATGAGAAACGATGATGGCGGGGCGGTTACTATGGTTCCTTAGGTCATATTTGACGGCCCAGAAAAATTTTAGGCGATCGGGGTCCGGGGGTCCCGGAACCACTTGGAAGGCTGGACAATACCACACAAAAGAATTGTAATCGGGCGGAATTCTAGTTTTTTGGCCGAAAAACGCAACAAAAGAGGAATGATCATGGCTGGCCGGTGACTATGGTTCCTTAGGTCGTATTTGATAGTCCGGAAAAATTTTAGGCGATAGGGGTCCGGTGTTCCCGGGTTCACTTGGAAGGCGTGGGCTATAGGACACGAAAATATGGGAATCGCGCGGAATTCTAGTTGTTTGGCCGAAAAATGCAAAAAATGAGGAACGATCATGGCGGGCGGATACTATGGTTCCTTAGGTCGTATTTGATAGTCCGGAAAAATTTTAGGCGATAGGGGTCCGGAGACCCGGGACCACTCGGAAGGCGTGGGCTATAACACACAAAAATATGGGATTGCGCGGAATTCTAGTTGTTTGGCCGAAAAATGCAAAAAATGTGGAACGATCATGGCGGGGCGGATACTATGGTTCCTTAGGTCATATTTGATAGTCCGGGAAATTTTGGGCAATAGGGGTCCGGAGGTCCCAGGACCACTTGGAAGGTGTGGGCTATAACACACAAAAATATGGGAATCGCGCGGAATTCTAGTTGTTTGGCCGAAAAATGCAAAACATAAGGAACGATCATGGCGGGGCGGATACTATGGTTCCTTAGGTCGTATTTGATAGTTCGGAAAAATTTTAGGCGATAGGGGTCAGGAGGTCCCGGGACCACTCGGAAGGCATGGGCTATAACACACAAAAATATGGGAATCGCGCAGAATTCTAGTTGTCTGGCCGAAAATCGCAAAAAATGAGGAACGATCATGGCGGGGTGGTTACTATGGTTCCTTAGGTCGTATTTGATGGCCCGGAAAAATTTTAGGCGATCGGGGTTCGGGGTTCCCGGGACCCCTTGGAAGGCGTGGGCTGCACACGAAAATATGGAAATCGCGCGGAATTATAGTTTTTTGGCTGAAAAACGCAAAAGACTAGGAACGATCATGGTGGGGAGGTGACTATGGTTCCTTAGGTCGTATTTGATAGTCCGGAAAATTTTTAGGCGATCCGGCTCCGGGGGGCACGACCCACTCGGAAGGCGTGGGCGATAGCATACAAAAATTTGGGAATCGGGCGGAATTCTAGTTTTTTGGCCAAAAATGCAAAAAATGAGGAACGATCAGGGCGAGGCGGTGACTATGGTTCCTTAGGTCTTAATTGATGGCCCAAAATTTTTTTAGGCGATCCGAGTCCGGCAGCCCGGCCCACTCGGAAGGCGTGGGCAATAGCACACAAAAATATGGTAATCGAGCGGAATTCTAGTTTTTTGGCCGAAAAATGCATAAAATAAGGAACGATCATGGCGGGGCGGATACTATGGTTCCTTAGGTCATATTTGATAGTTCGGAAAAATTTTAGGCGATAGGGGTCAGGAGGTCCCGGGACCACTCGGAAGGCATGGGCTATAACACACAAAAATATGGGAATCGCGCAGAATTCTAGTTGTCTGGCCGAAAATCGCAAAAAATGAGGAACGATCATGGCGGGGTGGTTACTATGGTTCCTTAGGTCGTATTTGATATCCCGGAAAAATTTTAGGCGATCGGGGTTCGGGGTTTCCGGGACCCCTTGGAAGGCGTGGGCTGTACACGAAAATATAGAAATCGCGCAGAATTATAGTTTTTTGGCTGAAAAACGCAAAAGACTAGGAACGATCATGGCGGGGAGGTGACTATGGTTCCTTAGGTCGTATTTGATAGTCCGGAAAATTTTTAGGCGATCTGGCTCTGGGGCCGACCCACTCGGAAGGTGTGGGCGATAGCATACAAAAATATGGGAATCGGGCAGAATTCTAGTTTTTTGGCCAAAAAATGCAAAAAATAAGGATCGATCATGGCGAGGCGTGACTACGGTTCCTTAGGTCTTAATTGATGGCCCGAATATTTTTTAGGCGATCCGAGTCTGGCGGACCGGCCCACTCGGAAGGCGTGGGCAATAGCACACAAAAAAATGGTAATCGAGCGGAATTCTAGTTTTTTGGCCGAAAAATGCAAAAAATAAGGAACGATCATGGCGGGGCGGATACTATGGTTCCTTAGGTCGTATTTGATTGTCCGAAAAAATTTTAGGCGATCGAGGTCCGCGGCTCTTGGGACCACTCGGAATGCGTGGGTATAGCACACGAAAATATGGGAATCGGGCGAAATTCTAGGTCTTTTTCAGTAACATGCAAAAAAAGTGGAAAGATCTTGGCAAGGCGGTGACTATGGTTCCTTTGGTCTTATTTGATAGTCCGGATAAATATTAGGCGATAGGGGTCCGGAGGTCCCGGGACCACTCGGAAGGCGTCGGCTATAACACACACAAATATGGGAATGCACGCAATTCTAGTTGTTTGGCCGAAAAACGCAAAAAATGAGGAACGATCATGGCGGGGCGGATACTATGGTTCCTTAGGTCGTATTTGATAGTCCGGAAAAATTTTAGGCTATATGGGTCAGGAGGTTCCGGGACCACTCGGAAGGCGTGGGCTATAACACACAAAAATATGGGAATCGTGCGGAATTCTAGTTGTTTGGCCGAAAAACGCAAAAAATGAGGAAAGATCATGGCGGGGTGGTTACTATGGTTCCTTAGGTCGTATTTGATGGCCCGGAAAATTTTAGGCGATCGGGGTCCACGGCTCCTGGGACCACTCGGAAGGCGTAAGCTATAGCACACTAAAATATGCAAATCGCGCGGAGTTCTAGTTTTTTGGCCGAAAAATGCAAAGAATTTGGAACGATCATGGTGGGGTGGTGACTATGGTACCTTAGGATGTATTTGATAGTCCGAAAAAATTTTAGGCGATCGGGGTCCGCGGCTCCCAGGACCACTTGGAAGGCGTGGGTATAGCACACGAAAATGTGGGAATCGGGCATAATTGTAGTTTTTTGGCCGAAATATGCAAAAAATGAGAAACGATGATGGCGAGGTGGTTACTATGGTTCCTTAGGTCGTATTTGACAGCCCGGAAAATTTTTAGGCGATCGGGGTCCCGGGGTCCCGGAACAACTTGGAAGGGTGGGTAGTAGCACACAAAAATATTGTAATCGGGCGGAATTCTAGTGTTTTGGCCGAAAAACGCAACAAATGAGGAATGATCATGGCTGGGCGGTGACTATGGTTCCTTAGGTCGTATTTGATAGTCCGGAAAAATTTTAGGCGATAGGGGTCCGGAGTTCCCGGGTTCACTTGGAAGGCGTGGGCTATAGGACACGAAATTATGGGAATCGTGCGGAATTCTAGTTTTTTGGCCGAAAAACGGAAAAAACTAGGAAAGATCATGGCTGGGCGGTGACTATGGTTCCTTAGGTCTTATTTGATAGCCCGGAAAAATTTTAGGCGATAGTGGTCCGGAGGTCCCGGGACCACTCGGAAGGTGTGGGCTATAACACACAAAAATATGGGAATCGCGCGGAATTCTAGTTGTTTGGCCGAAAAACGCAAAAACTAAGGAACGATCATGGCGGGGCAGATACTATGGTTCCTTAGGTCGTATTTGATTGCCCGAAAAAATTTTAGGCGATCGGGGTCCGCGGCTCTTGGGACCACTCGCAATGCGTGGGTCCCCGGACCACTTGGAAGGCGTGGGTATAGCACACGAAAATATGGGAATCGGGCGTAATTCTAAATTTATTGCCGAAATATGCAAAAAATGAGAAACGATGATGGCGGGGCGGTTACTATGGTTCCTTAGGTCGTATTTGACGGCCTGGAAAAATTTTAGGCGATCGGTGTCCCGGGGTCCCGGAACAACTTGGAAGGGTGGGCAGTAGCACACAAAAATATTGTAATCGGGCGGAATTCTAGTGTTTTGGCCGAAAAACGCAAAAAATGAGGAATGATCATGGCTGGGCGGTGACTATGGTTCCTTAGGTCGTATTTGATAGTCCGGAAAAATTTTAGGCAATAGGGGTCCGGAGTTCCCGGGTTCACTTGGAAGGCGTGGGCTATAGGACACGAAATTATGGGAAAAACGCGGAATTCTAGTTGTTTGGCCGAAAAATGCAAAAAATGAGGAACGATCATGGCGGGGCGGATACTATGGTTCCTTAGGTCGTATTTGATAGTCCGGAAAAATTTTAGGCGATAGGGGTCCGGAGACCTGGGACCACTCGGAAGGCGTGGGCTATAACACACAAAAATATGGGATCGCGCGGAATTCTAGTTGTTTGGCCGAAAAATACAAAAAATGAGGAACGATCATGGCGGGGCTGATACTATGGTTCCTTAGGTCATATTTGATAGTCCGGAAAATTTTGGGCAATAGGGGTCCGGAGGTCCCAGGACCACTCGGAAGGTGTGGGCTATAACACACAAAAATATGGGAATCGCGCGGAATTCTAGTTGTTTGGCCGAAACACGCAAAACATAAGGAATGATCATGGCGGGGAGGATACTATGGTTCCTTAGGTCGTATTTGATAGTTCGGAAAATTTTTAGGCGATAGGGGTCAGGTTGTTCCGGGACCACTCGGAAGGTATGGGCTATAACACACAAAAATATGGGAATCGCGCGGAATTCTAGTTGTCTGGCCGAAAATCGCAAAAACTGAGGAACGATCATAGCGGGGTGGTTACTATGGTTCCTTAGGTCGTATTTGATGGCCCGGAAAAATTTTAGGCGATCGGGGTTCGGGGTTCCCTGGACCCCTTGGAAGGCGTGGGCTGCACACGAAAATATGGAAATCGCGCGGAATTATAGTTTTTTGGCTGAAAAACGCAAAAGACTAGGAACGATCATGGCGGGGAGGTGACTATGGTTCCTTAGGTCGTATTTGATAGTCCAAAAAATTTTTAGGCGATCCGGCTCAGGGGGGCCCGACCCACTCGGAAGGCGTGGGCGATAGCATAAAAATATTTGGGAATCGGGCGGAATTCTAGTTTTTTGGCCAAAAAATGCAAAAAATGAGGAACGATCATGGCGAGGCGGTGACTATGGTTCATTAGGTCTTAATTGATGGCCCAAAATATTTTTAGGCGATCCGAGTCCGGCGGCCCGGCCCACTCGGAAGGCGTGGGCAATAGCACACAAAAATATGGTAATCGAGCGGAATTCTAGTTTTTTGGCCGAAAAATGCAAAAAATAAGGAACGATCATGGCGGGGCGGATACTATGGTTCCTTAGGTCGTATTTGATTGTTCGGAAAAATTTTAGGCGATCGAGGTCCGCGTCTCTTGGGACCACTCGGAATGCGTGGGTATAGCACACGAAAATATGGGAATCGGGCGAAATTCTAGGTCTTTTTCAGTAACATGCAAAAAAATGTGGAAAGATCTTGGCAGGGCGGTGACAATGGTTCCTTTGGTCTTATTTGATAGCCCGGAAAAATATTAGGCGATAGGGGTCCGGAGGTCCCGGGACCACTCGGAAGGTGTGGGCTATAACACACAAATATATGGAAATCGCGCGGAATTCTAGTTGTTTGGCCGAAAAATGCAAAAAATAAGGAACGATCATGGCGGGGCGGATACTATGGTTCCTTAGGTCGTATTTGATTGCCCGAAAAAATTTTAGGCGATCGAGGTCCGGAGGTCCCAGGACCACTCGGAAGGTGTGGGCTATAACACACAAAAATATGGGAATCGCGCGGAATTCTAGTTGTTTGGCCGAAAAACGCAAAAAATAAGGAACGATCATGGCGGGGCAGATACTATGGTTCCTTAGGTCGTATTTGATAGTCCAGAAAATTTTTAGGCGATAGGGGTCAGGAGGTCCCGGGACCACTCGGAAGGCATGGGCTATAACACACAAAAATATGGGAATCGAGCGGAATTCTAGTTGTCTGGCCGAAAAACGCAAAAAATGAGGAACGATCATGGCGGGGTGGTTACTATGGTTCCTTAGGTCGTATTTGATGGCCCGGAAAAATTTTAGGCAATCGGGGTTCGGGGTTCCCGGGACCCCTTGGAAGGCGTGGGCTGCACACGAAAATATGGAAATCTCGCGGAATTATAATTTTTTGGCTGAAAAACGCAAAACTCTAGGAAAGATCATGGCGGGGAGGTGACTATGGTTCCTTAGGTCGTATTTGATAGTCCGGAAAAGTTTTAGGCGATCCAGCTCCGGGGGCCCGGAACCACTCGGAAGGCGTGGGCGATAGCATACAAAAATATGGGAATCGGGCGGAATTCCAGTTTTTTGGCCAAAAAAATTCAAAAAATGAGGAAAGATCATGGCGAGGTGGTGACTATGGTTCCTTAGGTCTTAATTGATGGCCCGAAATTTTTTTAGGCGATCCGAGTCCGGCGGCCCGGCCCACTCGGAAGGCGTGGGCAATAGCACACAAAAATATGGTAATCGAGCGGAATTCTAGTTTTTTGGCCGAAAAACTCAAAAAATAAGGAACGATCATGGCGGGGCGGATACTATGGTTCCTTAGGTCGTATTTGATTGTCCTGAAAATTTTTAGGCGATAGGGGTCAGGAGGTCCTGAGACCACTCGGAAGGCATGGGCTATAACACACAAAAATATGGGAATCGAGCGGAATTCTAGTTGTCTGGCCGAAAAACGCAAAAAATGAGGAACGATCATGGCGGGGTGGTTACTATGGTTCCTTAGGTCGTATTTGATGGCCCGGAAAATTTTTAGGCGATCGGGGTTCGGGGTTCCCGGGACCCCTTGGAAGGCGTGGGCGGCACACGAAAATATGGAAATCGCGCGGAATTATAGTTTTTTGGCTGAAAAACGCAAAAGACTAGGAACGATCATGGTGGGGAGGTGACTATGGTTCCTTAGGTCGTATTTGATAGTCCGGAAAATTTTTAGGCGATCCGGCTCCGGGGGCCCCGACCCACTCGGAAGGCGTGGGCGATAGCATACAAAAATATGGGAATCGGGCGGAATTCTAGTTTTTTGGCCAAAAAAATGCAAAAAATGAGGAACGATCATGGCGAGGCGGTGAATATGGTTCCTTAGGTCTTAATTGATGGCCCGAAATTTTTTTAGGCGATCCGAGTCCGGCGGCCCGGCCCACTCGGAAGGCGTGGGCAATAGCACACAAAAATATGGTAATCGAGCGGAATTCTAGTTTTTTGGCCGAAAAACTCAAAAAATAAGGAACGATCATGGCGGGGCGGATACTATGGTTCCTTAGGTCGTATTTGATTGTCCGGAAAAATTTTAGGCGATCGAGGTCCGCGGCTCTTGGGACCACTCGCAATGCGTGGGTCCCCGGACCACTTGGAAGGCGTGGGTATAGCACACGAAAATATGGGAATCGGGCGTAATTCTAAATTTTTGGCGATAGTGGTCCGGAGGTCCCGGGACCACTCGGAAGGTGTGGGCTATAACACACAAAAATATGGGAATCGCGCGGAATTCTAGTTGTTTGGCCGAAAAACGCAAAAAATAAGGAACGATCATGGCGGGGCGGATACTATGGTTCCTTAGGTCGTATTTGATAGTCCAGAAAATTTTTAGTCGATAGGGGTCAGGAGGTCCCGGGACCACTCTGAAGGCATGGGCTATAACACACAAAAATATGGGAATCGAGCGAAATTCTAGTTTTTTGGCCAAAAAATGCAAAAAATGAGGAACGATCATGGCGAGGCGGTGACTATGGTTCCTTAGGTCCTAATTGATGGCCCGAAAATTTTTTAGGCGATCCGAGTCCGGCGGCCCGGCCCACTCGGAAGGCGTGGGCAATAGCACACAAAAATATGGTAATCGAGCGGAATTCTAGTTTTTTGGACGAAAACCGCAATAAATGAGGAACGATCATGGCGGGGCGGTGACTATGGTTCCTTAGGTCGTATTTGATGGCCCGGAAAATTTTAGGCGATCGGGGTCCACGGCTCCCGGGACCACTCGGAAAGCGTAAGCTATAGCACACTAAAATATGCAAATCGCGCGGAGTTCTAGTTTTTTGGCCGAAAAATGCAAAGCATTTGGAACGATCATGGTGGGGCGGTGACTATGGTACCTTAGGACGTATTTGATAGTCCGGGAAAATTTTAGGCGATCGGGGTCCGCGGCTCCCTAGACCACTTGGAAGGCGTGGGTATAGCACACGAAAATATGGGAATCGGGCGTAATTCTAGTTTTTTGGCCGAAATGTGCAAAAAATGAGAAAAGATGATGGCGGGGCGGTTACTATGGTTCCTTAGGTCGTATTTGACGGCCCGGAAAAATTTTAGGCGATCGAGGTCCGGGGGTCCCGGAACAACTTGGAAGGGTGGGCAAAGCACTCAAAAATATTGTAATAGGGCGAAATTCTAGTGTTTTGGCGGAAAAACGCAACAAATGAGGAATGATCATGGCTGGGCGGTGACTATGGTTCCTTAGGTCGTATTTGATAGTCCGGAAAAATTTTAGGCGATAGGAGTCCGGAGTTCCCGGGTTCACTTGGATGGCGTGGTCTATAGGACACGAAAATATGAAAATCGCGCGGAATTCTAGTTTTTTGGCCGAAAAACAGAAAAAACTTGGAACGATCATGTCTGGGAGGTGACTATGGTTTCTAAGGTCTTATTTAATAGTCCGGAAAAATTTTAGGCGATAGGGGTCCGGAGACCCGGGACCACTCGGAAGGCGTGGGCTATAACACACAAAAATATGGGATCGCGCGGAATTCTAGTTTTTTGGCCGAAAAATGCAAAAAATAAGGAAAGATCATGGCGGGGAGGATACTATGGTTCCTTAGGTCATATTTGATAGTCCGGAAAATTTTTAGGTGATCCGAGTCCGGCGGCCCGGCCCACTCGGAAGGCGTGGGCAATAGCACACAAAAATATGGTAATCGAGCGGAATTCTAGTTTTTTGGACGAAAACCGCAATAAATGAGGAACTATCATGGCGGGGCGGTGACTATGGTTCCTTAGGTCGTATTTGATGGCCCGGTAAATTTTAGGCGATCGGGGTCCACGGCTCCCGGGACCACTCGGAAAGCGTAAGCTATAGCACACTAAAATATGCAAATCGCGTGGAGTTCTAGTTTTTTGGCCGAAAAATGCAAAGCATTTAGAACGATCATGGTGGGGTGGTGACTATGGTACCTTAGGATGTATTTGATTTTCCGGAAAATTTTTAGGCGATCGGGGTCCGCGGCTCCCTGGACCACTTGGAAGGCGTGGGTATAGCACACGAAAATATGGGAATCGGGCGTAATTCTAGTTTTTTGGCCGAAATATGCAAAAAATGATAAATGATGATGGCGAGGCGGTTACTATGGTTCCTTAGGTCGTATTTGATAGCCCGAAAAAATTTTAGGCAATCGGGGTCCGGGGGTCCCAGAACAACTTGGAAGGGTGGGCAATAGCACACAAAAATATTGTAATAGGGCGGAATTCTAGTGTTTTGGCGGAAAAATGCAACAAATGAGGAATGATCATGGCTGGGCGGTAACTATGGTTCCTTAGGTCGTATTTGATAGTCCGGAAAAATTTTAGGCGATAGGGGTCCGGAGTTCCCGGGTTCACTTGGAAGGCGTGGGCTATAGGACACAAAAATATGGGAATCGCGCGGAATTCTAGTTGTTTGGCCGAAAAACGTAAAAAATGAGGAACGATCATGGCGGGGCGGATACTGTGGTTCCTTAGGTCGTATTTGACAGTCCGGCAAAATTTTAGGCGATAGGGGTCCGGAGGTCCCGGGACCACTCGGAAGGTGTGGGCTATAACACACAAAAATATGGGCATCGCGCGGAATTCTAGTTGTTTGGCCGAAAAACGCAAAATATAAGGAACGATCATGGCGGGGCGGATACTATGGTTCCTTAGGTCGTATTTGATTGCCCATAAAAAGATTAGGCGATCGGGGTCCGCGGCTCTTGGGACCACTCGGAATGCGTGGGTATAGCACACGAAAATATGAGAATCGGGCGAAATTCTAGGTCTTTTTTAGTAACATGCAAAAAATATGGAAAGTTCTTGGCAGGGCGGTGACTATGGTTCCTTTGGTCTTATTTGATAGTCCGGAAAAATATTAGGCGATAGGGGTCCGGAGGTCCCGGGACCACTCGGAAGGCGTGGGCTATAACATACAAAAATATGGGAATCGCGCGGAATTCTAGTTGTTTGGCCGAAAAAAGCAAAAAATGAGGAACGATCATAGAGGGGCAGATACTATGGTTCCTTAGGTCGTATTTGATAGTCCGGCAAATTTTTAGGCGATAGGGGTCCGGAGGTCCCGGGACCACTCGGAAGGTGTGGGCTATAACACACAAAAATATGGGCATCGCGCGGAATTCTAGTTGTTTGGCCGAAAAATGCAAAAAATAAGGAACGATCATGTCGGGGCGGATACTATGGTTCCTTAGGTCGTATTTGATTGCCCGTAAAAAGTTTAGGCGATCGGGGTTCGCGGCTCTTGGGACCACTCGGAATGCGTGGGTATAGCACACGAAAATATGGGAATCGGGCGAAATTCTAGGTCTTTTTCAGTAACATGCAAAAAATATGGAAAGATCTTGGCAGGGCGGTGACTATGGTTCCTTTGGTCTTATTTGATAGTCCGGAAAAATAGTAGGCGAAAGGGGTCCGGAGGTCCCGGGACCACTCGGAAGGCGTGGGCTACAACATACAAAAATATGGGAATCGCGCGGAATTTTAGTTGTTTGGCCGAAAAATGCAAAAAATGAGGAACGATCATGGCGGGGCGGATACTATGGTTCCTTAGGTTGTATTTGATAGTCCGGAAAAATTTTAGGCGATAGGGTCAGGAGGTCATGGGACCACTCGGAAGGCGTGGGCTAACTTGGGGAATCGCGCGGAATTCTAGTTGTTTGGCCGAAAAACGCAAAAAATGAGGAACGATGATGGCGGGGTGGTTACTATGGTTCCTTAGGTCGTATTTGACGGCCCGGAAAAATTTTAGCCGATCGGGGTCCGGGGGTCCCGGAACCACTTGGAAGGGTGGGCAATAGCACACAAAAATATTATAATCGGGCGGAATTCTAGTTTTTTGGCCGAAAAATGCAACAAATGAGGAATGATCATGGCTGGGCGGTGACTATGGTTCCTTTGGTCTTATTTGATAGTCCGGAAAAATTCTAGGCGATCGGGGTCCGGAGGTCCCGGGACCACTCGGAAGGCGTGGGCTATAACACACAAAAATATGGGAATCGCGCGGAATTCTAGTTGTTTGGCCGAAAAACGCAAAAAAATGAGGAACGATCATGGCGGGGCGGATACTATGATTCCTTAGGTCGTATTTGATAGTCCGGAAAAATTTTAGGCGATAGGGGTCAGGAGGTCCCGGGATCACTCGGAAGGCGTGGGCTATAACACACAAAAATATAGGAATCGCGCGGAATTCTAGTTGTTTGGCCGAAAAATGCAAAACATGAGGAACGATCATGGCGGGGTGGTTACTATGGTTCCTTAGGTCGTATTTGATGGCCCGAAAAATTTTTAGGCGATCGGGGTTCGCGGTTCCAGGGACCCCTTGGAAGGCGTGGGCTAAAGCACACGAAAATATGGAAATCGCGCGGAATTCTAGTTTTTTGGCTGAAAAATGCAAAAGACTAGGAAGGATCATGGCGGGGCGGTGACTATGGTTCCTTAGGTCCTAATTGATGGCCCGAAAATTTTTTAGGCAATCCGAGTCCGGCGGCACGGCCCACTCGGAAGGCGTGGCACACAAAAATATGGTAATCGAGCGGAATTCTAGTTTTTTGGCCGAAAAACGCAATAAATGAGGAACGATCATGGCGGGGCGGTGACTATGGTTCCTTAGGTCGTATTTGATGACCCGGAAAATTTTAGGCGATTGGGGTCCACGGCTCCCGGGACCACTCAGAAGGCGTAAGCTATAGCACACGAAAATATGCAAATCGCGCGGAGTTCTAGTTTTTTGGCCGAAAAATGCAAAGCATTTGGAACGATCATGGTGGGCGGTGACTATGGTACCTTAGGTCGTATTTTATAGTCCGAAAAAATTTTAGGCGATCGGGGTCCGCGGCTCCCCAGACGACTTAGAAGGCGTGGGTATAGCACACAAAAAAATAGGAATCGGGCGTAATTCTAGTTTTTTGGCCGAAAAATGCAAAAAATGAGAAACGATGATGGCGGGGCGGTTACTATGGTTCCTTAGGTCGTATTTGATGGCCCGGAAAAATTTTAGGCGATCGGGGTCCGGGGGTCCCGGAACCACTTGGAAGGGTGGGCAATAGCACCCAAAATTTTGTAATCGGGCGGAATTCTAGTTTTTTGGCCAAAAAATGCAAAAAATGAGGAACGATCATGGCAGGGCGGTGACTATGGTTTCTTAGGTCGTATTTGATGGCCCGGAAAATTTTACCCGATCGGGGTCCACGGCTTCCGGGACCACTCGGAAGGCGTAAGCTATAGCACACTAAAATATGCAAATCGCGCGGAGTTCTAGTTTTTTGGCCGAAAAATGCAAAGCATTTGGAACGATCATGGCGGGGTGGCGACTATGGTTCCTTAGGTCGTATTTGATTGGAAAATTTTTAGACGATCCGGCTCCGGGGGGCCCGACCCACTCGGGCGGCGTGGGCGATAGCACACAAAAATATGGGAATCGGGCGTAAATATAGTTTTTTTGCCAAAAAACGCAAAAAATGAGGAACGATTATGGCGGGGCGGTTACTATGGTTCCTTAGGTCGTATTTGACATCCCGGAAAAATTTTAGCCGATCGGGGTCGGGGGGTCCTGGAACCACTTGGAAGGGTGGGCAATAGCACACAAAAATATTGTAATCGGGCGGAATTCTAGTTTTTTGGCCGAAAAATGCAACAAATGAGGAATGATCATGGCTGGGCGGTGACTATGGTTCCTTTGGTCTTATTTGATAGTCCAGAAAAATTTTAGGCGATCGGGGTCCGGAGGTCCCGGGACCACTCGTAAAGGCGTGGGCTATAACACACAAAAATATGGGAATCGCGCGGAATTCTAGTTGTTTGGCCGACAAACGCAAAAAATGAGGAACGATCAAGGCGGGGCGGACACTATGGTTCCTTAGGTCGTATTTGATAGTCCGGAAAAATTTTAGGCGATAGGGGTCAGGAGGTCCTGGGACCACTCGGAAGGCGTGGGCTATAACACACAAAAATATAGGAATTGCGCGGAATTCTAGTTGTTTGGCCGAAAAACGCAAAAAATGAGGAACGATCATGGCGGGGTGGTTACTATGGTTCCTTAGGTCATATTTGATGGCCCGGAAAATTTTTAGGCGATCGGGGTTCGGGGTTCCCGGGACCCCTTGGAAGGCGTGGGCTAAAGCACACGAAAATATGGAAATCGCGCGGAATTCTAGTTTTTTGGCTGAAAAACGCAAAAGACTAGGAAGGATCATGGCGGGGCGGTGACTATGGTTCCTTAGGTCCTAATTGATGGCCCTAAAACTTTTTAGGCGATCCGAGTCCGGCGGCACGGCCCACTCGGAAGGCGTGGCACACAAAAATATGGTAATCGAGCGGAATTCTAGTTTTTTGGCCGAAAAACGCAATAAATGAGGAACGATCATGGCGGGGCGGTGAGTATGGTTCCTTAGGTCGTATTTGATGGCCCGGAAAATTTTAGGCGATCGGGGTCCACGGCTCCCGGGACCACTCGGAAGGCGTAAGCTATAGCACACGAAAATATGCAAATCGCGCGGAGTTCTAGTTTTTTGGCCAAAAAATGCAAAGCATTTGGAACGATCATGGTGGGGCGGTGACTATGGTACCTTAGGTCATATTTTATAGTCCGGAAAATTTTTAGGCGATCGGGGTCCGCGGCTCCCAGGACCACTTAGAATGCGTGGGTATAGCACACGAAAATATGGGAATCGGGCGTAATTCTAGTTTTTTGGCCGAAAAATGCAAAAAATGAGAAACGATGATGGCGGGGCGGTTACTATGGTTCCTTAGGTCGTATTTGACGGCCCGGAAAAATTTTAGGCGATCGGGGTCCGGGGGTCCCGGAACCACTTGGAAGGGTGGGCAATAGCACACAAAAAAATTATAATCGGGAGGAATTCTAGTTTTTTGGCCGAAAAATGAAACAAATGAGGAATGATCATGGCTGGGAAGTGACTATGCTTCCTTTGGTCTTATTTGACAGTCCGGAAAAATTTTAGGCGATCGGGGTCTGCTGCTCCCCGGGCCACTTGGAAGGCGTGGATATAGCACACGAAAATATGGGAATCGGGCGTAATTCTAGTTTTTTGGCCGAAAAATGCAACAAATGAGAAACGATGATGGCGGGGCGGTTACTATGGTTCCTTAGGTCGTATTTGATGGCCCGGAAAAATTTTAGGCGATCGGGGTCCGGGGGTCCCGGAACCACTTGGAAGGGTGGGCAATAGCACACAAAAATATTGTAATCGAGCGGAATTCTAGTTTTTTGGCCGAAAAACGCAACAAATGAGGAATGATCATGGCTGGGCGGTGACTATGGTTCCTAAGGTCGTATTTGATATTCCGGAAAAATTTTAGGCGATAGGGGTCCGGAGTTCCCGGGTTCACTTGGAAGGCGTGGGCTATAGGACACGAAAATATGGGAATCGCGCGGAATTCTAGTTGTTTGGCCGAAAAACGTAAAAAATGAGGAACGATCATGGCAGGGCGGATACTATGGTTCCTTAGGTCATATTTGATAGTCCGGAAAAATTTTAGGCGATAGGGGTCCGGAGGTCCCGGGACCACTCGGAAGGTGTGGGCTATAACACACAAAAATATGGGAATCGCGCGGAATTCTAGTTGTTTGGCCGAAAAATGCAAAAAATAAGGAACGATCATGGCGGGGCGGATACTATGGTCCCTTAGGTCGTATTTGATTGCCCGGAAAAATTTTAGGCGATCGGGGTCCGCGGCTCTTGGGACCTCTCAGAATGCGTGGGTATAGCACACGAAAATATGGGAATCGGGGGAAATTCTAGGTGTTTTTCAGTAACATGCAAAAAATGTGGAAAGATCTTGGCAGGGCGGTGACTATGATTCCTTTGGTCTTATTTGATAGTCCGGAAAAATATTAGGCGATAGGGGTCCGGAGGTCCCGGGACCACTCGGAAGGCGTGGGCTATAACACACAAAAGTATGGGAATCGCGCGGAATTCTAGTTGTTTGGCCGAAAAACGCAAAATACGAGAAACGATGATGGTGGGGCGGTTACTATGGTTCCTTAGGTCGTATTTGACAGCCCGAAAAAATTTTAGGCGATCGGGGTCCGGGGGTCCCGGAACCACTTGGAAGGGTGGGCAATAGCACACAAAAATATTGTAAATGGGCGGAATTTTAGTTTATTGGCCGAAAAATGCAACAAATGAGGAATGATCATGGCTGGGCGGTGACTATGGTTCCTTTGGTCTTATTTGATAGTCCGGAAAAATTTTAGGCGATCGGGGTCTGCTGCTCCCCGGACCACTTGGAAGGCGTGGGTATAGCACACGAAAATATGGGAATCGGGCATAATTCTAGTTTTTTGGCGGAAAAATGCAAAAAATGAGAAACGATGATGGCGGGGCGGTTACTATGGTTCCTCAGGTCATATTTGACGGCCCGGGAAAATTGTAGCCGATCGGGGTCCGGGGATCCCGGAACCACTTGGAAGGGTGGGCAATAGCACACAAAAATATTGTAATCGGGCGGAATTCTAGTTTTTTGGCCAAAAAACGCAACAAATGAGGAATGATCATGGTTGGGCGGTGACTATGGTTCCTTAGGTCGTATTTGATAGTCCTGAAAAATTTTAGGCGATAGGGGTCCGGAGTTCCCGGGTTCACTTGGAAGGCGTGGGCTATAGGACACGAAAATATGGGAATCGCGCGGAATTCTAGTTGTTTGGCCGAAAAACGTAAAAAATGAGGAACGATCATGGCGGGGCGGATACTATGGTTCCTTAGGTCGTATTTGATAGTCCGGAAAAATTTTAGGCGATAGGGGTCCGGAGGTCCCGGGACCACTCGGAAGGTGTGGGATATAACACACAAAAATATGGGAATCGCGCGGAATTCTAGTTGTTTGGCCGAAAAACGCAAAAAATAAGGAACGATCATGGCAGGGCGGATACTATGGTTCCTTAGGTCGTATTTGATTGCCCGGAAAAATTTTAGGCGATCGGGGTCCGCGGCTCTTGGGACCACTCGGAATGCGTGGGTATAGCACACGAAAATATAGGAATCGGGCGAAATTCTAGGTCTTTTTCAGTAACATGCAAAAAATGTGGAAAGATCTTGGCAGGGCGGTGACTATGATTCCTTTGGTCTTATTTGATCGTCCGGAAAAATATTAGGCGATAGGGGTCCGGAGGTCGCGGGACCACTCGGAAGGCGTGGGCTACAACACACAAAAATATGGGAATCGCACGGAATTCTAGTTGTTTGGCCGAAAAACGCAAAATATGAGAAACGATGATGGCGGGGCGGTTACTATGGTTTCTTAGGTCGTATATGACGGCCCGGAAAATTTTTAGGCGATCTGGGTCTGGGGGTCCCGGAAACACTTGGAAGGGTGGGCAATAGCACACAAAAATATTGTAATCGGGCGGAATTCTAGTTTATTGGCCGAAAAATGCAACAAATGAGGAATGATCATGGATGGGCGGTGATTATGGTTCCTTTGGTCTTATTTGATAGTCCGGAAAAATTTTAGGCGATCGGGGTCTGCTGCTCCCCGGACCACTTCGAAGGCGAGGGTATAGCACACGAAAATATGGGAATCGGGGGTAATTCTAGTTTTTTGGCCGAAAAATGCAAAAAATGAGAAACGATGATGGCGGGGCGGTTACAATGGTTCCTTAGGTCGTATTTGACGGCACGAAAATTTTTTAGGCGATCGGGGTCCGGGGGTCCCGGAACCACTTGGAAGGGTGGGCAATAGCACACAAAAATATTGTAATCGGGCGGAATTCTAGTTTTTTGGCCGAAAAACGCAACAAATGAGGAATGATCATGGCTGGGCGGTGACTATGGTTCCTTATGTCGTATTTGATAGTCCTGAAAAATTTTAGGCGATAGGGGTCCGGAGTTCCCGGGTTCACTTGGAAGGCGTGGGCTATAGGACACGAAAATATGGGAATCGCGCGTAATTCTAGTTTTTTGGCCGAAAAACAGAAAAAACTAGGAACGATCAAGGCTTGGCGGTGACTATGGTTTCTTAGGTCTTATTTGATAGTCCGGAAAATTTTAGGTGATAGGGGTCCGGAGACCCGGGACCACTCGGAAGGCATGGGCTATAACACACAAAAATATGGGATGGCGCGGAATCCTTGTTGTTTGGCCAAAAAACGCAAAAAATGAGGAACGATCATGGCGGGGCGGATACTATGGTTCCTTAGGTCGTATTTGATAGTCCGGTAAAAATTTAGGCGATAGGGTTCCGGATGTCCCGGGACCACTCGGAAGGCGTGGGCAATAGCACACAAATATATTGTAATCGGGCGGAATTCTAGTTTTTTGGCCGAAAAACGCAACAAATGAGGAATGATCATGGCTGGGCGGTGACTATGGTTCCTTAGGTCGTATTTGATAGTCCGGAAAAATTTTAGGCGATAAGTGTCCGGATTTCCCGGGTTCACTTGGAAGGCGTGGGCTATAACACACAAAAATATGGGAATCGCGCGGAATTCTAGTTGTTTGGCCGAAAAACGCAAAAAATGAGGAACGATCATGGCGGGGTGGTTACTATGGTTCCTTATGTCGTATTTGATGGCCCGGAAAAATGTTAGGCGATCGGGGTCCGCGGCTCTTGGGACCACTAGGAATGCGTGGGTATAGCACACGAAAATATGGGAATCGGGCAAAATTCTAGGTGTTTTTCAGTATCATGCAAAAAATGTGGAAAGATCTTGGCAGGGCGGTGACTATAGTTCCTTTTGTCTTATTTTATAGTCCGGAAAAATATTAGGCGATAGGGGTCCGGAGGACCCGGGACCACTCGGAAGGCGTGGGCTATAACACACAAAAATATGGGAATCGCGCGGAATTCTAGTTGTTTGGCCGAAAAATGCAAAAAAAGAGAAACGATGATGGCGGTGCGGTTACTATGGTTCCTTAGGTCGTATTTGATGGCCCGGAAAAATTTTAGGCGATCGGGGTCCGGGGGTCCCGGAACCACTTGGAAGGGTGGGCAATAGCACACAAAAATATTGTAATCGGGCGGAATTCTAGTTTTTTGGCCGAAAAATGCAACAAAATGAGGATTGATCATGGCTGGGCGGTGGCTATGGTTCCTTTGGTCTTATTTGATAGTCTGGAAAAATATTAGGCGATAGGGGTCCGGAGGTCCCGGGTTCACTTGGAAGGCGTGGGCTATAGGACACGAAAATATGGGAATCGCGCGGAATTCTAATTGTTTGGCCGAAAAATGCAAAAAATGAGAAACGATCATGGCAGGGTGGTTACTATGGTTCCTTAGGTCGTATTTGATGGCCCGGAAAATTTTTAGGCGATCGGGGTTCGGGGTTCCCGGGACCCCTTGGAAGGCATGGGCTAAAGCACACGAAAATATGGAAATCGCGCAGAATTCTAGTTTTTTGGCTGAAAAATGCAAAAGACTAGGAAGGAGCATGGCGGGGCGGTGACTATGGTTCCTTAGGTCGTATTTGATAGTCCGGAAAATTTTTAGGCGATCTGGCTCCGGGGGGCCCGACCCACTCGGAAGGCGTGGGGGATAGCACACAAAAATATGGGAATCGGACGGAATTCTAGTTTTTTGGCCAAAAAATGCAAAACAATGAGGAACGATCTTGGCGAGGCGGTGGCTATGGTTCCTTAGGTCCTAATTGATGGCCCGAAAATTTTTTAGGCGATCCGAGTTCGGCGGCCCGGCCCACTCGGAAGGCGTGGGGCACACAAAAATATGGTAATCGAGCGGAATTCTAGTTTTTTGGCCGAAAAACGCAACAAATAAGGAACGATCATGGCGGGGCGGATACTATGGTTCCTTAGGTCGTATTTGATAGTCCGGAAAAATTTTAGGCGATAGGGGTCAGGAGGTCCCGGGACCACTCGGAAGGCGTGGACTATAACACACAAAAATATGGGAATCGCGCGGAATTCTAGTTGTTTGGCCGAAAAATGCAAAAAATGAGGAACGATCATGGCAGGGTAGTTACTATGGTTCCTTAGGTCGTATTTGATGGCCCGGAAAATTTTTAGGCGATCGGCGTTCGGGGTTCCCGGAAGCCCTTGGAAGGCGTAGGCTATAACACACAAAAATATGGGAATCGCGCGGAATTCTAATTGTTTGGCCGAAAAACGCAAAAAATGAGGAACGATCATGGCGGGGTGGTTACTATGGTTCCTTAGGTCGTATTTGATGGCCCGGAAAATTTTTAGGCGATCGGGGTTCGGGGTTCCCGGGAACCCTTGGAAGGCATGGGCTAAAGCACACGAAAATATGGAAATCGCGCGGAATTCTAGTTTTTTGGCTGAAAAACGCAAAAGACTAGGAAGGATCATGGCGGGGCGTTGACTATGGTTCCTTAGGTCGTATTTGATAGTCCGGAAAATTTTTAGGCGATCCGGTTCCGGGGGGCCCGACCCACTCGGAAGGCGTGGGGGATAGCACACAAAAATATGGGAATCGGGCGGAATTCTAGTTTTTTGGCCAAAAAATGCAAAAAAATGAGGAACGATCTTGGCGAGGCGGTGTCTATGGTTCCTTAGGTCCTAATTGATGTCCCGAAAATTTTTTAGGCGATCCGAGTCCGGCGGCCCGGCCCACTCGGAAGGCGTGGGGCACACAAAAATATGGTAATCGAGCGGAATTTTAGTTTTTTTGCCGAAAAATGCAATAAATGAGGAACGATCATGGCGGGGCGGTGACTATGGTTCCTTAGGTCGTATTTGATGGCCCGGAAAATTTTAGGCGATCGGGGTCCATGGCTCCCAGGACCACTCGGAAGGCGTAAGCTATAGCACACGAAAATATGCAAATCGTGCGGAGTTCTAGTTATTTGGCCGAAAAATGCAAAGCATTTGGAACGATCATGGTGGGGCGGTGACTATGGTAGCTTAGGTCGTATTTGATAGTCCGGAAAAATGTTAGGCGATCGGGGTCCGTGGCTCCCCGGACCACTTGGAAGGAGTGGGTATAGCACATGAAAATATGGGAATCGGGCGGAATTCTAGTTTTTTGGCGGAAAAACGCAACAAATGAGGAATGATCATGGCTGGGGGTTGACTATGGTTCCTTAGGTCGTATTTGATAGTCCGAAAAAATTTTAGGCGATAGGTGTCCGGATTTCCCGGGTTCATTTGGAAGGCGTGGGCTATAGGACACGAAAATATGGGAATCGCGCGGAATTCTAGTTGTTTGGCCGAAAAACGTAAAAAATGAGGAACGATCATGGCGGGGCGGATACTATGGTTCCTTAGGTCGTATTTGATAGTCCGGAAAAATTTTAGGCGATAGGGGTCCGGAGGTCCCGGTACCACTCGGAAGGTGTGGGCTATAACACACAAAAATATGGGAATCGCGCGGAATTCTAGTTGTTTGGCCGAAAAACGCAAAAAATAAGGAATGATCATAGCGGGGCGGATACTATGGTTCCTTAGGTCGTATTTGATTGCCCGGAAAAATGTTAGGCGATCGGGGTCCGCGGCTCTTGGGACCACTCGGAATGCGTGGGTATAGCACATGAAAATATGGGAATCGGGAAAAAATCTAGGTCTTTTTCAGTAACATGCAAAAAATGTGGAAAAATCTTGGCAGGGCGGTGACTATGATTCCTTTGGTCTTATTTGATAGTCCAGAAAAATATTACGCGATAGGGGTCCGGAGGTCCCGGGACCACTCGGAAGGCGTGGGCAATAGCACAAAAATATATTGTAATCGGGCGGAATTCTAGTGTTTTGGCCGAAAAATGCAACAAATGAGGAATGATCATGGCTGGGCGGTGACTATGGTTCCTTAGGTCGTATTTGATAGTCCGGAAAAATTTTAGGCGATAAGTGTCCGGATTTCCCGGGTTCACTTGGAAGGCGTGGGCTATAACACACAAAAATATGGGAATCGCGCGGAATTCTAGTTGTTTGGCCGAAAAATGCAAAAAATGAGGAACGATCATGGCGGGGTGGTTACTATGGTTCCTTATGTCGTATTTGATGGCCCGGAAAAATGTAAGGCGATCGGGGTCTGCGGCTCTTGGGACCACTCGGAATGCGTGGGTAGTGCACACGAAAATATGGGAATCGGGCAAAATTCTAGGTCTTTTTCAGTAACATGCAAAAAATGTGGAAAAATCTTGGCAGGGCGGTGACTATAGTTCCTTTGGTCTTATTTGATAGTCCGGAAAAATATTAGGCGATAGGGGTCCGGAGGACCCGGGACCACTCGGAAGGCGTGGGCTATAACACACAAAAATATGGGAATCGCGCGGAATTCTAGTTGTTTGGCCGAAAAATGCAAAAAATGAGAAACGATGATGGCGGGGCGGTTACTATGGTTCCTTAGGTCGTATTTGATGGCCCGAAAAAATTTTAGGCGATCGGGGTCTGGGAGTCCCGGAACCACTTGGAAGGGTGGGCAATAGCACACAAAAATATTGTAATCGGGCGGAATTCTAGTTTTTTGGCTGAAAAATGCAACAAATGAGGAATAATCATGGCTGGGCGGTGACTATGGTTCCTTTGGTCTTATTTGATAGTCCGGAAAAATTTTAGGCGATCGAGGTCTGCTGCTCCCCGGACCACTTGGAAGGCGAGGGTATAGCACACAAAAATATGGGAATCGGGCGTAATTCTAGTTTTTTGGCCGAAAAATGCAAAAAATGAGAAACGATGATGGCGGGGCGGTTACTATGGTTCCTTAGGTCGTATTTGATGCCACAAAAAACTTTTAGGCGATTGGGGTCCGGGGGTCCCGGAACCACTTGGAAGGGTGGGCAATAGCACACAAAAATATTGTAATCGGGCGGAATTCTAGTTTTTTGGCCGAAAAACGCAACAAATGAGGAATGATCATGGCTGGGCAGTGACTATGGTTCCTTAGGTCGCATTTGATAGTCCGAAAAAATTTTAGGCGATAGCGGTCTGGAGTTCCTGGGTTCACTTGGAAGGCGTGGGCTATAGGACACGAAAATATGGGAATCGCGCGGAATTCTAGTTTTTTGGCCGAAAAATAGAAAAAACTAGGAACGATCAAGGCTGGGCGGTGACTATGGTTCCTTAGGTCTTATTTGATAGTCCGGATAAATTTTAGGCGATAGGAGTCCGGAGACCCGGGACCACTCGGATGGCGCGGAATCCTTGTTGCTTGGCCGAAAAACGCAAAAAATGAGGAACGATCATGGCGGGGCGGATACTATGGTTCCTTAGGTCGTATTTGATAGTCCAGAAAAAATTTAGGCGATAGGGGTCCGGAGGTCCCGGGACTACTCGGAAGGCGTGTGCAATAGCACACAAATATATTGTAATCGGGCAGAATTCTAGTTTTTTGGCCGAAAAACGCAACAAATGAGGAATGATCATGGCTGGGCGGTGACTATGGTTCCTTAGGTCGTATTTGATAGTCCGGAAAAATTTTAGGCGATAAGTGTCCGGATTTCCCGGGTTCACTTGGAAGGCGTGGGCTATAACACACAAAAATATGGGAATCGCGCGAAATTCTAGTTGTTTGGCCGAAAAACGCAAAAAATGAGGAACGATCATGGAGGGGTGGTTATTATGGTTACTTATATCGTATTTGATGGCCCGGAAAAATGTTAGGCGATCGGGGTCCGCGGCTCTTGGGACCACTCGGAATGCGTGGGTATAGCACACGAAAATATGGGAATCGGGCAAAATTCTAGGTATTTTTCAGTAACATGCAAAAAATGTGGAAAAATCTTGGCTGGGCGGTGGCTATGGTTCCTTTGGTCTTATTTGATAGTCCGAAAAAATATTAGGCGATAGGGGTCCGGAGGTCCCGGGACCACTCGGAAGGCGTGGGCTATAACACACAAAAATATGGGAATCGCGCGAAATTCTAGTTGTTTGGCCGAAAAATGCAAAAAATGAGGAACGATCATGGAGGGGTGGTTACTATGGTTACTTATGTCGTATTTGATGGCCCGGAAAAATGTAAGGCGATCGGGGTCCGCGGCTCTTGGGACCACTCGGAATGCGTGGGTATAGCACACGAAAATATGGGAATCGGGCAAAATTCTAGGTATTTTTCAGTAACATGCAAAAAATGTGGAAAAATCTTGGCTGGGCGGTGGCTATGGTTCCTTTGGTCTTATTTGATAGTCCGGAAAAATATTAGGCGATAGGGGTCCGGAGGTCCCGGGACCACTCGGAAGGCGTGGGCAATAGCACAAAAATATATTGTAATCGGGCGGAATTCTAGTGTTTTGGCCGAAAAATGCAACAAATGAGGAATGATCATGGCTGGGCGGTGACTATGGTTCCTTAGGTCGTATTTGATAGTCCGAAAAAATTTTAGGCGATAAGTGTCCGGATTTCCCGGGTTCACTTGGAAGGCGTGGGCTATAACACACAAAAATATGGGAATCGCGCGGAATTCTAGTTGTTTGGCCGAAAAACGCAAAAAATGAGGAACGATCATGGCGGGGTGGTTACTATGGTTCCTTATGTCGTATTTGATGGCCCGGAAAAATGTTAGGCGATCGGGGTCCGCGGCTCTTGGGACCACTCGGAATGCGTGGGTATAGCACACGAAAATATGGGAATCGGGCAAAATTCTAGGTCTTTTTCAGTAACATGCAAAAAATGTGGAAAAATCTTGGCAGGGCGGTGACTATAGTTCCTTTGGTCTTATTTGATAGTCCGGAAAAATATTAGGCGATAGGGGTCCGGAGGACCCGGGACCACTCGGAAGGCGTGGGCTATAACACACAAAAATATGGGAATCGCGCGGAATTCTAGTTGTTTGGCCGAAAAATGCAAAAAATGAGAAACGATGATGGCGGGGCGGTTACTATGGTTCCTTAGGTCGTATTTGATGGCCCGAAAAAATTTTAGGCGATCGGGGTCTGGGAGTCCCGGAACCACTTGGAAGGGTGGGCAATAGCACACAAAAATATTGTAATCGGGCGGAATTCTAGTTTTTTGGCTGAAAAATGCAACAAATGAGGAATAATCATGGCTGGGCGGTGACTATGGTTCCTTTGGTCTTATTTGATAGTCCGGAAAAATTTTAGGCGATCGAGGTCTGCTGCTCCCCGGACCACTTGGAAGGCGAGGGTATAGCACACAAAAATATGGGAATCGGGCGTAATTCTAGTTTTTTGGCCGAAAAATGCAAAAAATGAGAAACGATGATGGCGGGGCGGTTACTATGGTTCCTTAGGTCGTATTTGATGCCACAAAAAACTTTTAGGCGATTGGGGTCCGGGGGTCCCGGAACCACTTGGAAGGGTGGGCAATAGCACACAAAAATATTGTAATCGGGCGGAATTCTAGTTTTTTGGCCGAAAAACGCAACAAATGAGGAATGATCATGGCTGGGCAGTGAATATGGTTCCTTAGGTCGCATTTGATAGTCCGAAAAATTTTTAGGCGATAGCGGTCTGGAGTTCCTGGGTTCACTTGGAAGGCGTGGGCTATAGGACACGAAAATATGGGAATCGCGCGGAATTCTAGTTTTTTGGCCGAAAAATAGAAAAAACTAGGAACGATCAAGGCTGGGCGGTGACTATGGTTCCTTAGGTCTTATTTGATAGTCCGGATAAATTTTAGGCGATAGGAGTCCAGAGACCCGGGACCACTCGGATGGCGCGGAATCCTTGTTGCTTGGCCCAAAAACGCAAAAAATGAGGAACGATCATGGCGGGGCGGATACTATGGTTCCTTAGGTCGTATTTGATATTCCAGAAAAAATTTAGGCGATAGGGGTCCGGAGGTCCCGGGACTACTCGGAAGGCGTGTGCAATAGCACACAAATATATTGTAATCGGGCAGAATTCTAGTTTTTTGGCCGAAAAACGCAACAAATGAGGAATGATCATGGCTGGGCGGTGACTATGGTTCCTTAGGTCGTATTTGATAGTCCGGAAAAATTTTAGGCGATAAGTGTCCGGATTTCCCGGGTTCACTTGGAAGGCGTGGGCTATAACACACAAAAATATGGGAATCGCGCGAAATTCTAGTTGTTTGGCCGAAAAACGCAAAAAAATGAGGAACGATCATGGAGGGGTGGTTACTATGGTTACTTATATCGTATTTGATGGCCCGGAAAAATGTTAGGCGATCGGGGTCCGCGGCTCTTGGGACCACTCGGAATGCGTGGGTATAGCACACGAAAATATGGGAATCGGGCAAAATTCTAGGTATTTTTCAGTAACATGCAAAAAATGTGGAAAAATATTGGCTGGGCGGTGGCTATGGTTCCTTTGGTCTTATTTGATAGTCCGAAAAAATATTAGGCGATAGGGGTCCGGAGGTCCCGGGACCACTCGGAAGGCGTGGGCTATAACACACAAAAATATGGGAATCGCGCGAAATTCTAGTTGTTTGGCCGAAAAATGCAAAAAATGAGGAACGATCATGGAGGGGTGGTTACTATGGTTACTTATGTCGTATTTGATGGCCCGGAAAAATGTAAGGCGATCGGGGTCCGCGGCTCTTGGGACCACTCGGAATGCGTGGGTATAGCACACGAAAATATGGGAATCGGGCAAAATTCTAGGTATTTTTCAGTAACATGCAAAAAATGTGGAAAAATCTTGGCTGGGCGGTGGCTATGGTTCCTTTGGTCTTATTTGATAGTCCGGAAAAATATTAGGCGATAGGGGTCCGGAGGTCCCGGGACCACTCGGAAGGCGTGGGCTATAACACACAAAAATATGGGAATCACGCGGAATTCTAGTTGTTTGGCCGAAAAATGCAAAAAATGAGGAACGATCATGGCGGGGTGGTTACTATGGTTCCTTAGGTCGTATTTGATGGCCCGGAAATTTTTTAGGCGATCGGGGTTCGGGGTTCCCGGGACCCCTTGGAAGGCATGGGCTAAAGCACACGAAAATATGGAAATCGCGCAGAATTCTAGTTTTTTGGCTGAAAAATGCAAAAGACTAGGAAGGAGCATGGCGGGGCGGTGACTATGGTTCCTTAGGTCGTTTTTGATAGTCCGGAAAATTTTTAGGCGATCCGGCTCCGGGGGGCCCGACCCACTCGGAAGGCGTGGGGGATAGCACACAAAAATATGGGAATCGGGCGGAATTCTAGTTTTTTGGCCAAAAAATGCAAACAAATGAGGAACGATCTTGGCGAGGCGGTGACTATGGTTCCTTAGGTCCTAATTGATGGCCCGAAATTTTTTTAGGCGATCCGAGTCAGGCGGCCCGGCCCACTCGGAAGGCGTGGGGCACACAAAAATTTTGTAATCGAGCGGAATTCTAGTTTTTTGGCCGAAAAACGCAATAAATGAGGAACGATCATGGCGGGGCGGATACTATGGTTCCTTAGGTCGTATTTGATAGTCCGGAAAAATTTTAGGCGATAGGGGTCAGGAGGTCCCGGGACCACTCGGAAGGCGTGGGCAAAAAATGAGGAACGATCATGGCAGGGTAGTTACTATGGTTCCTTAGGTCGTATTTGATGGCCCGGAAAATTTTTAGGCGATCAGGGTTCGGGGTTCCCGGAAACCCTTGGAAGGCGTGGGCTATAACACACAAAAATATGGGAATCGCGCGGAATTCTAGTTGTTTGGCCGAAAAACGCAAAAAATGAGGAACGATCATGGTGGGGTGGTTACTATGGTTCCTTATGTCGTATTTGAAGGCCCGGAAAATATTTAGGCGATCGGGGTTCGGGGTTCCCGGGACCCCTTGGAAGGCATGGGCTAAAGGACAGGAAAATATAGAAATCGCGCGGAATTCTAGTTTTTTGGCAGAAAAACGCAAAAGACTAGGAAGGATCATGGCAGGGCAGTGACTATGGTTCCTTAGGTCGTATTTGATTGTCCGGAAAATTTTTAGGTGATCCGGCTCCGGGGGGCCCGACCCACTCGGAAGGCGTGGGGGATAGCACACAAAAATATGGGAATCGGGCGTAATTCTAGTTTTTTGGCCGAAAAATGCAAAAAATGCGAAACGATGATTGCGGGGCGGTTACTATGGTTCCTTAGGTCGTATTTGACGGCCCGGATTTAGGCGATCGGGGTCCGGGGGTCCCGGAACCACTTGGAAGGGTGGGCAATAGCACACAAAAATATTGTAATCGGGCGGAATTCTAGTTTTTTGGCCGAAAAATGCAACAAATGAGGAATGATCATGGATGGGCGGTGACTATGGTTCCTTAGGTCGTATTTGATAGTACGGAAAAATTTTAGGCGATAGGGGTCTGGAGTTCCCGGGTTCACTTGGACGGCGTGGGCTATAGGACACGAAAATATGGGAATCGCGCGGAATTCTAGTTTTTTGGCCGAAAAACGGAAAAAACTAGGAACGATCATGGCTGGGCGGTGACTATGGTTCCTTAGGTCTTATTTGATAGTCCGGAAAAATTTTAGGCGATAGGGGTCCGCGTCTCTTGGGACCACTCAGAATGCGTGGGTATAGCACACGAAAATATGGGAATCGGGCGGAATTCTAGTTTTTTGGCCAAAAATGCACAAAAATGCAAAACATGAGGAACGATCATGGCGAGATGGTGACTATGGTTCCTTAGGTCGTAATTGATGGCCCGAAAATTTTTTTGGCGATCCGAGTCCGGCGTCCTGGCCCACCGGAAGGCGTGGGCAATAGCACACAAAAATATGATAATCGAGCGGAATTCTAGTTTTTTGGCCGAAAAACGCAATAAATGAGGAACAATCATGGCGGGGCGGTGACTATGGTTCCTTAGGTCGTATTTGATGGCCCGAAAAATTTTAGGCGATCGGCGTCCACGCCTCCCGGGACCCCTTGGAAGGCGTGGGCTAAAGCACACGAAAATATGGAAATCGCGCGGAATTCTAGTTTTTTGGCTGAAAAACGCAAAAGACTAGGAACGATCATAGTGGGGCGGTGACTATGATTCCTTGGGTCGTATTTGATAGTCTGGAAAATTTTTAGGCGATCCGTCTCCGAGGGGCCCGACCCACTCGGAAGGCGTGGGCGATAGTACACAAAAATATGGGAATCGGGCGGAATTCAAGTTTTTTGGCCAAAAAATGCAAGAAATGAGAAACGATCATGGCGAGGCGGTGACTATGGTTCCTTAGGTCCTAATTGATGGCCCGAAATATTTTTAGGCAATCCGAGTCTGGCGGCCCGGCCCACTCGGAAGGCGTGGGCAATAGCACACAAAAATATTGTAATCGGGCGGAATTCTAGTTTTTTGGCCGAAAAACGCAACATATGAGGAATGATCATGGCTGGGCGGTGACTATGATTCCTTAGGTCTTATTTGATAGTCCGGAAAAATTTTAGGCGATAGGGGTCCGGAGTTCCCGGGTTCACTTGGAAGGCGTGGGCTATAGGACACGAAAATATGGGAATCGCTCGGAATTCTAGTTTTTTGGCCGAAAAAGGGAAAAAACTAGGAACGATCATGGCTGGGCGGTGACTATGGTTCCTTAGGACTTATATGATAGTCCGGAAAAATTTTAGGCGATAGAGGTCCGCGTCTCTTGGGACCACTCGGAATGCGTGGGTATAGCGCACGAAAATATGGGAATCGGGCGAAATTCTAGTTGTTTGGCCGAAAAACGCAAAAAATGAGGAACGATCATGGCGGGGCGGATACTATGGTTCCTTAGGTCGTATTTGATAGTCCGGAAAATTTTTAGGCGATCGGGGTCTGGAGGTCCCGGGACCCCTCGGAAGGTGTGGGCTAACACACAAAAATATGGGATCGCGCGGAATTCTAGTTGTTTGGCCGAAAAATGCAAAAAATAAGGAACGATCATGGCAGGGCGGATTATATGGTTCCTTTGGTCGTATTTGATTGCCCGGAAAATTTTTGGCGATCGGGGTCCGCGGCTCTTGGGACCACTCGGAATGCGTGGGTATAGCACACGAAAATATGGGAATCGGGCGAAATTCTAGGTCTTTTTCAGTAACATGCAAAAAATGTGGAAAGATCTTGGCAGGGCGGTGACTATGGTTCCTTTGGTCTTATTTGATAGTCCGAAAAAATATTAGGCGATAGGGGTCCGGAGGTCCCGGGACCACTCGGAAGGCGTGGGCTATAACACACAAAAATATTGGAATCGCGCAGAATTTAAGTTGTTTGGCCGAAAAATGCAAAAAATGAGGAACGATCATGGCGGGGCGGATACTATGGTTCCTTAGGTCGTATTTGATAGTCCGGAAAAATTTTAGGCGATAGGGGTCAGGAGGTCCCGGGACCACTCGGAAGGCGTGGGCTATAACACACAAAAATATGGGAATCGCGTGGAATTCTAGTTGTTTGGCCGAAAAACGCAAGAAATGGGGAACGATCATGGCGGGGTGGTTACTATGGTTCTTTAGGTCGTATTTGATGGCCCGAAAATTTTTTAGGCAATCGGGGTTCGGGGTTCCCGGGACCCCTTGGAAGGCGTGGGCTAAAGCACACGAAAATATGGAAATCGCGCGGAATTCTAGTTTTTTGGCTGAAAAACGCAAAAGACTAGGAACGATCATGGCAGGGCGGTGACTATGGTTCCTTAGGTCGTATTTGATAGTCCGGAAAAATTTTAGGCGATCCGGCTCCGGGGGCCCGACCCACTCGGAAGGCGTGGGCGATAGCACACAAAAATATGGGAATCGGGCGGAATTCTTGTGTTTTGGCCAAAAAATGCAAAAAATGAGAAACGATCATGGCGAGGCGGTGACTATGGTTCTTTAGGTCCTAATTGATGGCCCGAAAATTTTTTAGGCGATTCGAGTCCGGCGGCCTGGCCCACTCGGAAGGCGTGGGCAATAGCACACAAAAATATGGTAATCGAGCGGAATTCTAGTTTTTTGGCCAAAAATGCAAAACATGAGGAACGATCATGGCGAGACGGTGACTATGGTTCCTTAAGTCGTAATTGATGGCCCGAAAATATTTTTGGCGATCCGAGTCCGTCGGCCTGGCCCACTCGGAAGGCGTGGGTCCACGGCTCCCGGGACCATTCGGAAGGCGTAAGCTATAGCACACGAAAATATGCAAATCGCACGGAGTTCTAGTGTTTTGGCCGAAAAATGCAAATCATTTGGAACGATCATGGTGGGGCGGTGACTATGGTACCATAGGTCGTATTTGATAGTCCGGAAAATTTTTAGGCGATCGGGGTCTGCGGCTCCCCGGACCACTTGGAAGGCGTGGGTATAGCACACGAAAATATGGGAATCGGGTGTAATTCTAGTTTTTCGGCCGCAAAATGCAAAAAATGAGAAACGATGATCGCGAGGCGGTTACTATGGTTCCGTAGGTCATATTTGACGGCCCGGAAAAATTTTAGGCGATCGGGGTCCGGGGGTCCCGGAACCACTTGGAAGGGTGGGCAATAACACACAAAAATATTGTAATCGGGCGGAATTCTAGTTTTTTGGCTGAAAAACGCAACAAATGAGGAATGATCATGGCTGGGCGGTGACTATGGTTCCTTAGGTCGAATTTGATAGTCCGAAAAAATTTTAGGCGATAGGGGTCCGGAGTTCTCGGGTTCACTTGGAAGGCGTGGGTTGACACGAAAATATGGGAATCGAGCGGAATTCTAATTTTTTGGCCGAAAAACGGATAAAACTAGGAAGGATCATGGCTGGGCGGTGACTATGGTTCCTTAGGTCTTATTTGATAGTCCGGAAAAATTTTAGGCGATAGGGGTCCGCGTCTCTTGGGACCACTCGGAATGCGTGGGTATAGCACACGAAAATATGGGAATCGGGCGAAATTCTAGTTGTTTGGCCGAAAAATGCAAAAAATGAGGAACGATCATGGCGGGGCGAATACTATGGTTCCTTAGGTCGTATTTGATAGTCCGGAAAATTTTTAGGCGATCGGGGTCCGGAGGTCCCGGGACCCCTCGGAAGGCGTGGGCTATAACACACAAAAATATGGGAATCGCGCGAAATTCTAGTTGTTTGTCCGAAAAACGCAAAAAATAAGGAACGATCATGGCAGGGCGGATAATATGGTTCCTTAGGTCGTATTTGATTGCCCGGAAAAATTTTAGGCGATCGGGGTCCGCGACTCTTGGGACCACTCGGAATGCGTGGGTATAGCACACGAAAATATGGGAATAGGGCGAAATTCTAGGTCTTTTTAAGTAACATGCAAAAAATGTGGAAAGATCTTGGCAGTGCGGTGACTATGGTTCCTTTGGTCTTATTTGATAGTCCAGAAAAATATTAGGCGATAGGGGTCCGGAGGTCCCCGGGACCATTCGGAAGGCGTGGGCTATAACACACAAAAATATGGGAATCGCGCGGAATTCTAGTTGTTTGGCCGAAAAACGCAAAAAATAAGGAACGATCATGGAGGGGCGGATACTATGGTTCCTTAAGTCGTATTTGATAGTCCGGAAATATTTTAGGCGATCAGGGTCCACGGCCCCCGGGACCACTCGGAAGGCGTGGGCTATAACACACGAAAATATGGGAATCGCGCGGAATTCTAGTTTTTTGGCCGAAAAATGTAAAGCATTTGGAACGATCATTGTGGGGCGGTGACTATGGTACCTTAGGTCGTATTTGATAGTCCGGAAAAATTTTAGGCGATCGGGGTCCGCGGCTCCCTGGACCACTTCGAAGGCGTGGGTATAGCACACAAAAATATGGGAATAGGCCGTAATTCTAGTTTTTTGGCCGAAAAATGCAAAAATGAGAAACGATGATCGCGGGGCGGTTACTATGGTTCCTTAGGTCGTATTTAACGGCCCGGAAAAATTTTAGGCGATCGGGGTCCGGGGGTCCCGGAACCACTTGGAAGGGTGGGCAATAGCACACAAAAATATTGTAATCGGGCGGAATTCTAGATTTTTGGCCGAAAAAACGCAACAAATGAGGAATGATCATGGCTGGGCGGTGACTATTGTTCCTTAGGTCGTATTTGATAGTACGGAAAAATTTTAGGCGATAGGGGTCCGGAGTTCCCGGGTTCACTTGGAAGGCGTGGGCTATAGGACACGAAAATATGGGAATCGCGCAGAATTCTAGTTTTTTTGCCGAAAAAGGGAAATAACTAGGAACGATCATGGCTGGGCGGTGACTATTGTTCCTTAGGTCTTATTTGATAGTCCGGAAAAATTTTAGGCGATCGGGGTCCGCGGCTCTTGGGACCACTTGGAATGCGTGGGTATAGCACACGAAAATATGGGAATCGGGCGAAATTCTAGATGTTTGGCCAAAAAACGGAAAAAATGAGGAACGATCATGGCAGGGTGGTTACTATGGTTCCTTAGGTAGTATTTGATGGCTCGGAAAATTTTTAGACGATCGGGGTTTGGGGTTCCCGGGACCCCTTTGAAGGCGTGGGCTAAAGCACACGAAAATATGGAAATCGCGCGGAATTCTAGTTTTTTGGCTGAAAAATGCAAAAGACTAGGAACGATCATGGCGGGGCGGTGACTATCGTTCCTTAGGTCGTATTTGATAGTCCAGAAATTTTTTAGGCGATCCGAGTCCGGCGGCCCGGCCCACTCGGAAGGCGTGGGGCACACAAAAATATGGTAATCGAGCGGAATTCTATCTTTTTGGCTGAAAAATGCAATAAATGAGGAACGATCATGGCGGGCGGTGACTATGGTTCCTTAGGTCATATTTGATGGCCCGGAAAATTTTAGGCGATCGGGGTCCACGGCTCCCGGGACCACTCGGAAGGCGTATGCTATAGCACACGAAATTATGCATATCGCGCGGAGTTCTAGTTTTTTGGCTGAAAAATGCAAAGCATTTGGAACGATCATGGTGGGGCGGTGACTATGGTACCTTAGGTCGTATTTGATAGTCCGTAAAAATTTTGGGCGATCGGGGTCCGCGGCTCCCCGGACCACTTGGAAGGCGTGGGTATAGCACACGAAAATATGGGAATCGGGCGTAATTCTAGTTTTTTTGCCGAAAAGTGCAAAAAATGAGAAACGATGATCGCGGGGCGGTTTCTATGGTTCCTTAGGTCGTATTTGACGGCCCGAAAAAATTTTAGGCGATCGGGGTCCGGGGGTCCCGGAACCACTTGGAAGGGTGGGCAATAGCACACAAAAATATTGTAATTGTGCAGAATTCTAGTTTTTTGGCCGAAAAATGCAACAAATGAGGAATGATCATGGCTGGGCGGTGACTATGGTTCCTTAGGTCGTATTTGATAGTCCGAAAAAATTTTAGGCGATAGGGGTCCGGAGTTCCCGAGTTCACTTGGAAGGCGTGGGTTATAGGACACGAAAATATGGGAATCGCGCAGAATTCTAGTGTTTTGGCCGAAAAACGGAAAAAACTAGGAACGATCATGGCTGGGCGGTGACTATGGTTCCTTAGGTCTTATTTGATAGTCCGGAAAAATTTTAGGCGATAGGGGTCCGCGTCTCTTGGGACCACTCGAAATGCGTGGGTATAGCACACGAAAATATAGGAATCAGGCGAAATTCTAGGTCTTTTTCAGTAACATGCAAAAAATGTGGAAAGATCTTGGCAGGGAGGTGACTATGGTTCCTTTGGTCTTATTTGATAGTATGTAAAATTTTTAGGTGATCGGGGTCGGAGGTCCCGGGACCCCTCGGAAGGTGTGGGCTATAACACACAAAAATATGGGAATCGCGTGAAATTCTAGTTGTTTGGCCGAAAAACGCAAAAAATAAGGAACGATCATGGCAGGGTGGATAATATGGTTCCTTATGTCATATTTGATTTCCCGGAAAAATTTTAGGCGATCGAGGTCCGCGGCTCTTGGGACCACTCGGAATGCGTGGGTATAGCACATAAAAATATGGGAATCGGGCTAAATTCTAGGTCTTTTTCAGTAACATGCAAAAAATGTGGAAAGATCTTGGCAGGGCGGTGACTATGGTTCCTTTGGTCTTATTTGATAGTCCAGAAAAATATTAGGCAATAGGGGTCCGGAGGTCCCGGGACCACTCGGAAGGCATGGGCTATAACACACAAAAATATGGGAATCGCGCGGAATTCTAGTTGTTTTGCCGAAAAACGCAAAAAATGAGGAACAATCATGGCGGGGCGGATACTATGGTTCCTTAGGTCGTATTTGATAGTCCGAGGAAATTTTAGGCGATAGGGGTCAGGAGGTCCCGGGACCACTCGGAAGGCGTGGGCTATAACACACAAAAATATGGGAATCTCGCGGAATTCTAGTTGTTTGGCCTAAAAACGCAAAAAATGAGGAACGATCATGGTGGGGTGGTTACTATGGTTCCTTAGGTCGTAATTGATGGCCTGGAAAATTTTTAGGCGATCGGGGTTCGGGGTTCCCGGGACCCCTTGGAAGGCGTGGGCTAAAGCACACGAAAATATGGAAATCGCGCGGAATTCTAGTTTTTTTGCTGAAAAACGCAAAAGACTAGGAACAATCATGGCGGGGCGGTGACTATGGTTCCTTAGGTCGTATTTGATAGTCCGAAAAATTTTTAGGCGATCCGGCTCCGGGGGGCCCGACCCACTCTGAAGGCGTGGGCGATAGCACACAAAATTATGGGAATCGGTCGGAATTCTAGTTTTTTGGCCAGAAAATGCAAAAAATGAGGAACGATCATGGCGAGGCGGTGACTATGGTTCCTTAGGTCCTAATTGATGGCCCGAAAATTTTTTAGGCGATTCGAGTCCGGCGGCCCGGCCCACTCGGAAGGCGTGGGCAATAGCACACAAAAATATGGTAATCGAGCGGAATTCTAGTTTTTTGGCAAAAAATGCAAAACATGAGGAACGATCATGGCGAGACGGTGACTATGGTTCCTTAGGTCGTAATTGATGGCCCGAAAATTTTTTAGGCGATCCGAGTCCGGCGCCATGGCCCACTCGGAAGGCGTGGGCAATAGCACACAAAAATATGGTAATCGAGCGAAATTCTAGTTTTTTGGCCGAAAAATGCAATAAATGAGGAACGATCATGGCGGGGCGGTGACTATGGTTCCTTAGGTCGTATTTGATGGCCCGGAAAATATTAGGCGATCGGGGTCCCCGGCTCCCGGGACCACTCGGAAGGCGTAAGCTATAGCACACGAAAATATGCAAATCGCGCGGAGTTCTAGTTTTTTGGCCGAAAAATGCAAAGCATTTGGAACGATCATGGTGGGGCGGTGACTATGGTACCTTAGGTCATATTTGATAGTCCGGAAAAATTTTAGGCGATTGGGGTCCGCTGCTCCCCGGACCACTTGGAAGGCGTGGGTATAGCACACGAAAATATGGGAATCGGCCGTAATTCTAGTTTTTTGGCCGAAAAATGGAAAAAATGAGAAACGATGATCGCGGGGCGGTTACTATGGTTCCTTAGGTCGTATTTGACGGCCCGGAAAAATTTTAGGCGATCGGGGTCCGGGGGGCCCGGAACCACTTGGAAGGGTGGGCAATAGCACACAAAAATATTGTAATCGGGTGGAATTCTAGATTTTTGGCCGAAAAACGCAACAAATGAGGAATGATCATGGCTGGTCGGTGACTGTTGTTCCTTAGGTCGTATTTCATAGTACGGAAAAATTTTAGGCGATAGGGGTCCGGAGTTCCTGGGTTCACTTGGAAGGCGTGGGCTATAGGACACGAAAATATGGGACTCGCGCGGAATTCTAGTTTTTTGGCCGAAAAACGGAAAAAACTAGGAACGATCATGGCTGGGCGGTGACTATGGTTCCTTAGGTCTTATTTGATAGTCCGGAAAAATTTTAGGCGATAGGAGTCCGCGGCTCTTGGGACCACTCGGAATGCGTGGGTATAGCACACGAAAATATGGGAATCGGGCGAAATTCTAGTTGTTTGGCCGAAAAACGCAAAAAATGAGGAACGATCATGGCGGGGTGGTTACTATGGTTACTTAGGTCGTATTTGATGGCCCGAAAAATTTTTAGACGATCGGGGTTCGGGGTTCCCGGGACCCCTTTGAAAGCGTGGGCTAAAGCACACGAAAATATGAAAATCGCGCGGAATTCTAGTTTTTTGGCTGAAAAACGCAAAAGACTAGGAACGATCATGGCGGGGCGGTGACTATGGTTCCTTAAGTCGTATTTGATAGTCCGGAAAATTTTTAGGCGATCCGGCTCCGGGGGCCCGACCCACTCGGAAGGCGTGGGCGATAGCACACAAAAATATGGGAATCGGGCGGAATTCTAGTTTTTTGGCCAAAAAATGCAAAGAATGAGGAACGATCATGGCGAGGCGGTGACTATGGTTCCTTTTGTCCTAATTGATGGCCCGAAAATTTTTTAGGCGATCCGAGTCCGGCGGCCCGGCCTACTCGGAAGGCATGGGGCACACAAAAATATGGTAATCGAGCGAAATTCTAGCTTTTTGGCTGAAAAATGCAATAAATGAGGAACGATCATGGCAGGACGGTGACTATGGTTCCTTAGGTCGTATTTGATTGCCCGAAAAATTTTAGGCGATCGCGGACCACGACTCCCGGGACCACTCGGAAGGCGTAAGCTAGAGCACTCGAAAATATGCAAATCGCACGGAGTTCTAGTTTTTTGGCCGAAAAATGCAAAGCATTTGGAACGAACATGGTGGGGCATTGACTATGGTACCTTAGGTCATATTTGATAGTCCAGAAAAATTTTAGGCGATCGGGGTCCGCTGCTCCCCGGACCACTTGGAAGGCGTGGGTATAGCACACGAAAATATGGGAATCGGGCGTAATTCTAGTTTTTTGGCCGAAAAATTCAAAACATGAGAAATCATGGGGCGGTTACTATGGTTCCTTAGGTCGTATTTGACGGCCCGGAAAGATTTTAGGCGATCGGGGTCCGGGGGTCCCGGAACCACTTGGAAGGGTGGGCAATAATAGCACACAAAAATATTGTAATCGGGCGAAATTCTAGATTTTTGGCCGAAAAACGCAACAAATGAGGAATGATCATGGCTGGGCGGTGACTATTGTTCCTTAGGTCGTATTTGATAGTCCGAAAAAATTTTAGGCGATAGGGGTCCGGAGTTCCCGGGTTCGCTTGGAAGGCACACGAAAATATGGGAATCGCGCGAAATTCTAGTTTTTTGGCCGAAAAATTGAAAAAACTAGGAACGATCATGGCTGGGCGGTGACTATGGTTCCTTAGGTCGTATTTGATAGTCCGGAAATATTTTAGGCGATCGGGGTCCGCGGCTCTTGGGACCACTAGGAATGCGTGAGTATACACGAAAATATGGGAATCGGCAGAATTCTAGTTGTTTCGCCGAAAAACGCAAAAAATGAGGAACGATCATGGAGGGGTGGTTACTATGGTTCCTTAGGTCGTATTTGATGGCCCGAAAAATTTGTAGACGTTCGGGGTTCGGGTTCCCGGGACCCCTTTGAAGGCGTGGGCGATAGCACACAAAATTATGGGAATCGGGCGGAATTCTAGGTTTTTGGCTAAAAAATGCAAAAAATGAGGAACAATCATGGCGAGGCGGTGACTATGGTTCCTTAGGTCCTAATTGATGGCCCGAAAATTTTTTAGGCGATCCGAGTCCGGCGGCCCGGCCCACTCGGAAGGCGTGGGCAATAGCACACAAAAATATGGTAATCGAGCGGAATTCTAGTTTTTTGGCCAAAAATGCATAACATGAGGGACGATCATGGAGAGACGGTGACTATGGTTCCTTAGGTCGTAGTTGATGGCCCGAAAATGTTTTAGGCGATCTGAGTCCGGCGCGCTGGCCCACTCGGAAGGCGTGGGCAATAGCACACAAAAATATGGTAATCGAGCAGAATTCTAGTTTTTTGGCCGAAAAACGCAATAAATGAGGAACAATCATGGCGGGGCGGTGACTATGGTTCCTTAGGTCGTATTTGATGGCCCGTAAAATTTTAGGCGATCGGGGTCCACGGCTCCCGGGACCACTCGGAAGGCGTAAGCTATAGCACACGAAAATATGCAAATCGCGCGGAGTTCTAGTTTTTTGGGCGAAAAATGCAAAGCATTTGGAACGATCATGGTGGGGCGGTGACTATGGTACCTTAGGTCGTATTTGATAGTCCAGAAAATTTTTAGGCGATCGGGGTCCGCGGCTCCTCGGACCACTTGGAAGGCGTGGGTATAGCACATGAAAATATGGGAATCGGGCGTAATTCTAGTTTTTTGGCCAAAAAATGCAAAAAATGAGAAACGATGATCGCGGGGAGGTTACTATGGTTCCTTAGGTCGTATTTGATGGCCCGGAAAAATTTTAGGCGATCGGGGTCCGGGGGTCCCGGAACCACCTGGAAGGGTGGGCAATAGCACACAAAAATATTGTAATCGGGCGGAATTCTAGATTTTTGGCAGAAAAACGCAACAAATGAGGAATGATCATGGCTGGGCGGTGACTATTGTTCCTTAGGTCGTACTTGATAGTCCGGAAAAATTTTAGGCGATAGGGGTCCGGAATTCCCGGGTTTGCTTGGAAGGCACACGAAAATATGGGAATCGCGCGTAATTCTAGTTTTTTGGCCGAAAAATTGAAAAAACTAGGAACGATCATGGCTGGGCGGTGACTATGGTTCCTTAGGTCGTATTTGATAGTCCGGAAAAATTTTAGGCGATCGGGGTCCGCGGCTCTTGGGACCACTAGGAATGCGTGGGTATACACGAAAATATGGGAATCGGCAAAATTCTAGTTGTTTCGCCGAAAAACGCAAATAATGAGGAATGATCTTGGCGGGGCGGTTACTATGGTTCCTTTGGTCATATGTGATGGCCCGGAAAATTTTTAGGCGATCGGGGTTCGGGGTTCCCGGGACCCCTTGGAAGGCGTGGGATAAAGCACACGAAAATATGGAAATCGCGCGGAATTCTAGTTTTTTGGCTGAAAAACGCAAAAGACTAGGAACGATCATGGCGGGGAGGTGACTATGGTTCCTTAGGTCATATTTGATAGTCCGGAAATTTGTTAGGCGATCCGGCTCAGGGGGGCCCGGCCCACTCGGAAGGCGTGGGCGATAGCACACAAAAATACGGGAATCGGGCGGAATTCTAGTTTTTTGGCCAAAAAATGCAAAAAATGAGGAACGATCATGGCGGGGCGGTGACTATGGTTCCTTAGGTCGTATTTGATGGCCCGGAAAATTTTTAGGCAATCGGGGTTCGGGGTTCCCGGGACCCTTTGGAAGGCGTGGGATAAAGCACATGAAAATATGGAAATCGCACGGAATTCTAGTTATTTGGCTGAAAAACGCAAAAGACTAGGAACGATCATGGCGGGGCAGTGACTATGGTTCCTTAGGTCGTATTTGATAGTCCGGAAAATTTTTAGGCGATCCGGCTCCGGGGGGCCCGACCCATTCGGAAGTTGTGGGCGATAGCACACAAAAATATGGGAATCGGGCGGAATTCTAGTTTTTTGGCCAAAAAATGCAAAGAATGAGGAACGATCATGGCGAGGCGGTGACTATGGTTCCTTAGGTCGTATTTGATGGCCCGGAAAATTTTAGGCGATCGGGGTCCACGGCTCCCGGGACCACTCGGAAGGCGTATGCTATAGCACACGAAAATATGCAAATCGCGCGAAGTTCTAGTTTTTTGGGCGAAAAATGCAAAGCATTTGGAACGATCATGGTGGGGCGGTGACTATGGTACCTTAGGTCGTATTTGATAGTCCGGAAAAATTTTAGGCGATCGGGGTCCGTGGCTCCCCGGACCACTTGGAAGGCGTGGGTATAGCACACGAAAATATGGGAATCGGGCGTAATTCTAGTTTTTTGGCCAAAAAATGCAAAAAATGAGAAACGATGATCGCAGGGAGGTTACTATGGTTCCTTAGGTCGTATTTGATGGCCCGGAAAAATTTTAGGCGATCGGGGTCCGGGGGTCCCGGAACCACCTGGAAGGGTGGGCAATAGCACACAAAAATATTGTAATCGGGCGGAATTCTAGATTTTTGGCAGAAAAACGCAACAAATGAGGATGGCTGGGCGGTGACTATTGTTCCTTAGGTCGTATTTGATAGTTCGGAAAAATTTTAGGCGATAGGGGTACGGAGTTCCCGGGTTCACTTGGAAGGCATAGGACACGAAAATATGGGAATCGAGCGGAATTCTAGTTTTTTGGCCGAAAAACGGAAAAAACTAGGAACGATCATGGCTGGGCGGTGACTATGGTTCCTTAGGACTTATTTGATAGTCCAGAAAAATTTTAGGCAATCGGGGTCCGCGGCTCTTGGGACCACTCAGAATGCGTGGGTATAGCACATGAAAATATGGGAATCGGGCGAAATTCTAGTTGTTTGGCCGAAAAACGCAAAAAATGAGGAACGATCTTGGCGGGGTGGTTACTATGGTTCCTTAGGTCGTATTTAATGTCCCGGAAAATTTTTAGGCGATTGGGGCGGTGGGTATAGCACACGAAAATATGGGAATCGGGCGTAATTCTAGTTTTTTGGCCGAAAAATACAAAAAATGAGAAATGATGATCGCGGGGAGGTTACTATGGTTCCTTAGGTCGTATTTGATGGCCCGTAAAAATTTTAGGCGATCTGGGTCCGGGGGTCCCGGAACCACTTGGAAGGGAGGGCAATAGCACACAAAAATATTATAATCGGGCGGAATTTTAGATTTTTGGCAGAAAAACGCAACAAATGAGGAATGATCATGGCTAGGCGGTGACTATTGTTCCTTAGGTCGTATTTGATAGTCCGGAAAAATTTTAGGCGATAGGGGTCCGGAGTTCCCGGGTTCACTTGGAAGGCATGGGCTATAGGACACGAAAATATGGGAATCACGCGGAATTCTAGTTTTTTGGCCGAAAAATGGAAAATACTAGGAACGATCATGGCTGGGCGGTGACTATGGCTCCTTAGGTCTTATTTGATAGTCCGGAAAAATTTTAGGCGATCGGGGTCCGCGGCTCTTGGGACCACTCGGAATCCGTTGGTATAGCACACGAAAATATGGGAATCGGGCGGAATTCTAGTTGTTTGGCCGAAAAACGCTAAAAATGAGGAACGATCATGGCGGGGCGGATACTATGGTTCCTTAGGTCTTATTTGATAGTCCGGAAAATTTTTAGGCGATAGAGGTCAGGAGGTCCCGGGACCACTTGGAAGGCGTGGGCTATAACACACAAAAATATGGGAATCGCGCGTAATTCTAGTTGTTTGGCCGAAAAATGCAAAAATAGAGGAACGATCATGGCGGGGTGGTTACTATGGTTCCTTATGTCATATTTGATGGCCGGAAAAATTTTTAGGCGATCGTGGTCTGCGGCTCTTGGGACCACTCGGAATGCGTGGGTATAGCACACGAAAATATGGGAATCGGGCGAAATTCTAGTTGTTTGGCCGAAAAACGCAAAAAATGAGGAACGATCATGGCGGGGTGGTTATTATGGTTCCTTAGGTCATATTTGATGGCCCGGAAAATTTTTAGACGATCGGGGTTCGGGGTTCCCGGGACCCCTTTGAAGGCGTGGGCTAAAGCACACGAAAATATGGAAATCGCGCGGAATTCTAGTTTTTTGGCTGAAAAACGAAAAAAGACTAGGAATGATCATGGCGGGGCGGTGACTATGGTTTCTTAGGTCGTATTTGATAGTCCGAAAAATCTTTAGGCGATCCGGCTCCGGGGGCCCCGACCCACTCGGAAGGTATGGGCGATAGCACACAAAAATATGGGAATTGGGTGGAATTCTAGTTTTTTGGCCAAAAATGCAAAAAATGAGGAACGGTCATGGCGAGGCGGTGACTATGGTTCCTTAGATCCTAATTGATGGCCCAAAAGTTTTTTAGGCGATCCGAGTCCGGCATCCCGGCCCACTCGGAAGGCGTGGGGCACACAAAAATATGGTAATCGACCGGAATTTTAGTTTTTTGGCCGAAAAATGCAATAAATGAGGAACGATCATGGCGGGGCGGTGACTATGGTTCCTTAGGTCGTATTTGATGGCCCGGAAAATTTTAGGCGATCGGGGTGCACGGCTCCTGGGACCACGCGGAAGGCGTAAGCTATATAGCACACGAAAATATGCAAATCACGCGGAGTTCTAGTTTATTGGCCAAAAAATGCAAAGCATTTGGAACGATCATGGTGGGGCGGTGACTATTGTACCTTAGGTCGTATTTGATTGTCCGGAAAAATTTTTGTCGATCGGGGTCCGCGGCTCCCTGGACCACTTGGAAGGCATGGGTATAGCACACGAAAATATGGGAATCCGGCGTAATTCTAGTTTTTTGGCCGAAAAATGCAAAAAATGAGAAACGATGATGGCGGGGCGGTTACTATGGTTCCTTAGGTCGTATTTGACGACCCGGAAAAATTTTAGTCGATCGGGGCCCGGGAGTCCCGGTACGACTTGGAATGGTGGGCAATAGCACACAAAAATATTGTAATCGGGCGGAATTCTAGTTTTTTGGCCGAAAAACGCAACAAATGAGGAATGATCATGGCTGGGCGGTGACTATGGTTCCTTGGGTCATATTTGATAGTCCGGAAAAATTTTAGGCGATAGGGGTCCAGAGTTCCCGGGTTCACTTGGAAGGCGTGGGTTATAGGACACGAAAATATGGGAATCGCGCGGAATTCTAGTTTTTTGGCCGAAAAACGGAAAAAACTAGGAACGATCATGGCTGGGCGGTGACTATGGTTCCTTAGGTCTTATTTGATAGTCCGGAAAAATTTTAGGCGATAGGGGTCCGCGTCTCTTGGGAACACTAGGAATGCGTGGGTATAGCACACGAAAATATGGGAATCAGGCGAAATTCTAGTTGTTTGGCCGAAAAATGCAACAAATGAGGAACGATCATGGCGGGGCGGATACTTTGGTTCCTTAGGTCGTATTAGATAGTCCGGAAATTTTTTAGGCGATTCGAGTCTGGCATCCTGGCCCACTCGGAAGGCGTGGGCAATAGCACACAAAAATATGCTAATCGAGCGGAATTCTAGTTTTTTGGCCGAAAAACGCAACAAATGAGTAATGATCATGGCTGGGTGGTGACTATGGTTCCTTAGGTCGTATTTGATAGTCCGTAAAAATTTTAGGCGATAGGGGTCCGGAGTTCCCGGATTCACTTGGAAGGCGTGGGCTATAGGACACGAAAATATGGGAATCGTGCGGAATTCTAGTTTTTTGGCCGAAAAACGGAAAAAACTAGGAACGATCATGGCTGGGCGGTGACTATGGTTCCTTAGGTCTTATTTGATAGTCCGGAAAAATTTTAGGCGATCGGGGTCCGCGGCTCTTGGGACCACTCGGAATGCGTGGGTATAGCACACGAAAATATGGGAATCGGGCGAAATTCTAGTTGTTTGGCCGAAAAATGCAAAAAATGAGGAACGATCATGGCAGGGTGGTTACTATGGTTCCTTAGGTCATATTTGATGGCCCGGAAAAGTTTTAGACGATCGGGGTTCGGGTTTCCCGGGACCCCTTTGAAGGCGTGGGCTAAAGCACACGAAAATATGGAAATCGCGCGGAATTCTAGTTTTTTGGCTGAAAAGCGCAAAAGACTAGGAATGATCATGGCGGGGCGGTGACTATGGTTCCTTAGGTCGTATTTGATAGTCCGGAAAATTTTTAGGCGATCCGGCTCCGGGGGCCCCGACCCACTCGGAAGGTGTGGGCGATAGCACACAAAAATATGGGAATCGGGCGGAATTCTAGTCTTTTGGCCAAAAATGCTAAAAATGAGGAACGGTCATGGCGAGGCGGTGACTATGGTTCCTTAGGTCCTAATTGATGGCCCAAAAATTTTTTAGGCGATCCGAGTCCGGCGGCCCGGCCCACTCGGAAGGCGTGGGGCACACAAAAATATGGTAATCGAGCAGAATTTTAGTTTTTTGGCCGAAAAACACAATAAATGAGGAACGATCATGGCGGGGAGGTGACTATGGTTCCTTAGGTCGTATTTGATGGCCCGGAAAATTTTAGGCGATCGGGGTCCACGGCTCCTGGGACCACTCGGAAGGCGTAAGCTATATAGCACACGAAAATATGCAAATCGCGCGGAGTTCTAGTTTATTGGCCGAAAAATGCAAAGCATTTGGAACGATCATGGTGGGGCGGTGACTATTGTACCTTAGTTCGTATTTGATAGTCCGGAAAAATTTTAGTCGATCGGGGTCCGCGGCTCCCTGGACCACTTGGAAGGCGTGGGTATAGCATACGAAAATATGGGAATCGGGCGTAATTCTAGTTTTTTGGCCGAAAAATACAAAAAATGAGAAACGATGATGGCGGAGCGGTTACTATGGTTCCTTAGGTCGTATTTGACGGCCCGGAAAAATTTTAGTCCATCGGGGTCCGGGAGTCCCGGAACGACTTGGAATGGTGGGCAATAGCACACAAAAATATTGTAATCAGGCGGAATTCTAGTTTTTTGGCCGAAAAACGCAACAAATGAGGAATGATCATGGCTGGGCGGTGACTATGGTTCCTTAGGTCGTATTTGATAGTCCAGAAAAATTTTAGGCGATAGGGGTCCGGAGTTCCCGGATTCACTTGGAAGGTGTGGGCTATAGGACACGAAAATATGGGAATCGCGCGAAATTCTAGTTTTTTGGCCGAAAAACGGAAAAAACTAGGAACGATCATGGCTGGGCGGTGACTATGGTTCCTTAGGTCGTATTTGATAGTCCGGAAAAATTTTAGGCGATAGGGGTCCGCGTCTCTTGGAACCACTCGGAATGCGTGGGTATAGCACACGAAAATATGGGAATCGGGCGAAATTCTAGTTGTTTGGCCGAAAAACGCAAAAAATGAGAAACGATCATGGCGGGGTGGATACTATGGTTCCTTAGGTCATATTCGATAGTCCGGAAATTTTTTAGGCGATCGGGGTCCGGGGGTCTCGGAACCACTTGGAAGGGTGGGCAATAGCACACAAAAATATTGTAATCGGGCGGAATTCTAGTTTTTTGGCCGAAAAGCGCAAAAAATGAGGAATGATCATGGCTGGGAGGTGACTATGGTTCCTTAGGTCGTATTTGATGGCCCGGAAAATTTTAGGCGATTGGTGTCCACGGCTCCCGGGACCACTCGGAAGGCGTAAGCTACCACACGAAAATATGCAAATCGCGCGGAGTTCTAGTTTTTTGGCCGAAGAATGCAAAGCATTTGGAACGATCATGGTGGGGCGGTGACTATGGTACCTTAGGTCGTATTTGATAGTCCGGAAAAGTTTTAGGTGATCAGGGTCCGCGGCTCCCCGGACCACTTGGAAGGCATGGGTATAGCACACGAAAATATGGGAATCGGGCGTAATTCTAGTTTTTTGACCGAAAAATGCAAAAAATGAGAAACGATGATCGCGGGGCGGTTACTATGGTTCCTTAGGTCGTAGTTGACGGCCCGAAAAAATATTAGGCGATCGGGGTCCGGGGGTCCCGAAACCACTTGGAAGGGTGGGCAATAGCACACAAAAATATTGTAATCGGGCGGAATTCTAGTTTTTTGGCTGAAAAACGCAACAAATGAGGAATGATCATGGCTGGGCGGTGACTATGGTTCCTTAGGTCTTATTTGATAGTCCGTAAAAATTTTAGGCGATAGGGGTCCGGAGTTCCCGGATTCACTTGGAAGGCGTGGGCTATAGGACACGAAAATATGGGAATCGCGCGGAATTCTAGTTTTATGGCCGAAAAACGGAAAAAACTAGGAACGATCATGGCTGGGCGGTGACTATGGTTCCTTAGGTCTTATTTGATAGTCCGGAAAAATTTTAGGCGATCGGGGTCCGCGGCTCTTGGGACCACTCGGAATGCGTGGGTATAGCACACGAAAATATGGGAATCGGGCGAAATTCTAGTTATTTGGCCGAAAAACGCAAAAAATGAGGAACGATCATGGCGGGGTGGTTACTATGGTTCCTTAGGTCGTATTTGATGGCCCAGAAAAGTTTTAGACGATCGGGGTTCGGGGTTCCCGGGACCCCTTTGAAGGCGTGGGCTAAAGCACACGAAAATATGGAAATCGCGCGGAATTCTAGTTTTTTGGCTGAAAAATGCAAAAGACTAGGAATGATCAAGGTGAGGCGGTGACTATGGTTCCTTAGGTCCTAATTGATGGCTCGAAAACTTTTTAGGTGATCCGAGTCCGGCGGCCCTGGCCCACTCGGAAGGCGTGGGGCACACAAAAATATGGTAATCGAGCGGAATTCTAGTTTTTTCGCCGAAAAACGCAATAAATGAGGAACGATCATGGCGGGGCGGTGACTATGGTTCCTTAGATCGTATTTGATGGCCCAAAAAATTTTAGGCGATCGGGGTCCTCGGCTCCCGGGACCATTCGGAAGGCGTAAGCTATAGCACACGAAAATATGCAAATCGCGCGGAGTTCTAGTTTTTTTTCCGAAAAATGCAAAGCATTTGGAACGATCATGGTGGGGCGGTGACTATGGTACCTTAGGTCGTATTTGATAGTCCGGAAAAATTTTAGGCGATCGGGGTCCGCGGCTCCCCGGACCACTTGGAAGGCGTGGGTATAGCACACGAAAATATGGGAATCGGGCCTAATTCTAGTTTTTTGGCCGAAAAATGCAAAAAATGAGAAACGATGATCGCGGGGCGGTTACTATGGTTCCTTAGGTCATAGTTGACGGCCCGGAAAAATTTTAGGCGATCGGGGTCCGGGGGTCCCGGAACCACTTGGAAGGGTGGGCAATAGCACACAAAAATATTGTAATCGGGCGGAATTCTAGTTTTTTGGCCGAAAAGCGCAACAAATGTGGAATGATCATGGCTGGGCAGTGACTATGGTTCCTTAGGTCGTATTTGATGGCCCGAAAAATTTTAGGCGATTGGTGTCCACGGCTCCCGGGACCACTCGGAAGGCGTAAGCTATAGCACACGAAAATATGCAAATCGCGCGGAGTTCTAGTTTTTTGGCCGAAAAATGCAAAGCATTTGGAACGATCATGGTGGGGCGGTGACTATGGTACCTTAGGTCATATTTGATAGTCTGGAAAAGTTTTAGGCGATCGGGGTCCGCGGCTCCCCGGACCACTTGGAAGGCGTGGGTATAGCACACGAAAATATGGGAATCGGGCGTAATTCTAGTTTTTTGACCGAAAAATGCAAAAAATGAGAAACGATGATCGCGGGGCGGTTACTATGGTTCCTTAGGTTGTAGTTGACGGCCCGGAAAAATTTTAGGCGATCGGGGTCCGGGGGTCCCGAAACCACTTGGAAGGGTGGGCAATAGCACACAAAAATATTGTAATCGGGCGGAATTCTAGTTTTTTGGCCGAAAAACGCAACAAATGAGGAATGATCATGGCTGGGCGGTGACTATGGTTCCTTAGGTCGTATTTGATAGTCCGTAAAAATTTTAGGCGATAGGGGTCCGGAGTTCCCGGATTCACTTGGAAGGCGTGGGCTATAGGACACGAAAATATGGGAATCGCGCGGAATTCTAGTTTTTTGGCCGAAAAACGGAAAAAACTAGGAACGATCATGGCTGGGCGGTGACTATGGTTCCTTAGGTCTTATTTGATAGTCCGGAAAAATTTTAGGCGATCGGGGTCCGCGGCTCTTGGGACCACTCGGAATGCGTGGGTATAGCACACGAAAATATGGGAATCGGGCGAAATTCTAGTTGTTTGGCCGAAAAATGCAAAAAATGAGGAACGATCATGGCGGGGCGGATACTATGGTTCCTTAGGTCGTATTTGATAGTCCGGAAAATTTTTAGGCAATCGGGGTCCGGTGGTCCCGGGACCCCTCGGAAGGCGTGGGCTAAAGCACACGAAAATATGGAAATCGCGCGGAATTCTAGTTTTTAGGCTGAAAAACGCAAAAGACTAGGAATGATCATGGTGGGGCGGTGACTATGGTTCCTTAGTCCTAATTGATGGCTCGAAAATTTTTTAGGTGATCCGAGTCCGGCGGCCCGGCCCACTCGGAAGGCGTGGGGCACACAAAAATATGGTAATCGAGCGGAATTCTAGTTTTTTGGCCGAAAAACGCAATAAATGAGGAACGATCATGGCGGGGCGGTGACTATGGTTCCTTAGATCGTATTTGATGGCCCAAAAAATTTTAGGCGATCGGGGTCCGCGGCTCCCGGGACCATTCGGAAGGCGTAAGCTATAGCACACGAAAATATGCAAATCGCGCGGAGTTCTAGTTTTTTGGCCGAAAAATGCAAAGCATTTGGAACGATCATGGTGGGGCGGTGACTATGGTACCTTAGGTCGTATTTGATAGTCCGGAAAAATTTTAGGCGATTGGGGTCCGCGGCTCCCCGGACCACTTGGAAGGCGTGGGTATAGCACACGAAAATATGGGAATCGGGCGTAATTCTAGTTTTTTGGCCAAAAAATGCAAAAAATGAGAAACGATGATGGCGGGGCAGTTACTATGGTTCCTTAGGTCGTATTTGACGGCCCCGAAAAATTTTAGTCGATCGGGGTCCGGGGTTCCCGGAACCACTTGGAAGGGTGGGCAATAGCACCCAAAAATATTGTAATCGGGCGGAATTCTAGTTTTTTGGCCGAAAAACGCAACAAATGAGGAATGATCATGGCTGGGCGGTGACTATGGTTCCTTAGGTCGTATTTGATAGTCCGGAAAAATTTTAGGCGATAGGGGTCCGGAGTTCCCGGGTTCACTTGGAAGGCGTGGGCTATAGGACACGAAAATATGGGAATAGCGCGGAATTCTAGTTTTTTGGCCGAAAAACGGAAAAAACTAGGAACGATCTTGGCTGGGCGGTGACTATGGTTCTTTTGGTCTGATTTGATCGTCCGGAAATTTTTTTGGCGATAGGGGTCCGCGTCACTTGGGACTACTCGGAATGCGTGGGTATAGCACCCGAAAATATGGGAATCAGGCAAAATTCTAGTTGTTTGGCCGAAAAACGCAAAAAATGAGGAACGATCATGGCGGGGCGGATACTATGGTTCCTTAGGTCGTATTTGTTAGTCCGGAATTTTTTTAGGCGATCGGGGTCCGGAGGTCCCGGGACCCCTCGGAAGGCGTGGGCTATAACACACAAAAATATGGGAATCGCGCGGAATTCTAGTTGTTTGGCCGAAAAATGCAAAAAATAAGGAACTATCATGGCAGGGCGGATAATATGGTTCCTTAGGTCGTATTAGATTGCCCGGAAAAATTTTAGGCTATCGGGGTCCGCGACTCTTGGGACCACTCGGAATGCGTGGGTATAGCACACGAAAATATGGGAATCGGGCGAAATTCTAGGTCTTTTTCAGTAACATGCAAAAAATGTGGAAAGATCTTGGCAGGGCGGTGACTATTGTTCCTTTGGTCTTATTTGATAGACCGGAAAAATATTAGGCGTTAGGGGTCCGGAGGTCCCGGGACCACTCGGAAGGCGTGGGCTATAACACACAAAAATATGGGAATCGCGCGGAATTCTAGTTGTTTGGCCGAAAAACGCAAAAAATGAGGAATGATCATGGCGGGGCGGATACTATGGTTCCTTAGGTCGTATTTGATAGACTGGATAAATTTTAGGCGATAGGGGTCAGGTGGTCCCGGGACCACACGGAAGGCGTGGGCTATAACACACAAAAATATGGGAATCGCGCGGAATTCTTGTTGTTTGGCCAAAAAACGCAAAAAATGAGGAACGATCATGGCGGGGTGGTTACTATGGTTCCTTAGGTCATATTTGATGTCCCGGAAATTTTTTAGGCGATCAGGGTTTGGGGTTCCCGGGACCCCTTGGAAGGCGTGGGCTAAAGCACACGAAAATATGGAAATCACGTGGAATTCTAGTTTTTTGGCTGAAAAACGCAAAAGACTAGGAATGATCATGGCGGGGAGGTGACTATGATTCCTTAGGTCGTATTTGATAGTCCGAAAAATTTTTAGGCGATCCGGCTACGGGGGGCCCGACCCACTCGGAAGGCGTGGGCGATAGCACACAAAAAATATGTGAATCGGGCGGAATTCTAGTTTTTTGGCCAAAGATGCAAAAAATGAGGAACGATCATGGCGAGGCGGTGACTATGGTTCCTTAGGTCCTAATTGATGGCCCGAAATAATTTTAGGCGATCCGAGTTCGGTTGCCCGGCCCACTCGGAAGGCGTGGGGCACACAAAAATATTGTAATCGAGCGGAATTCTAGCTTTTTGGCTGAAAAACGCAATAAATGAGGAACGATCATGGCGGGGCGGTGACTATGGTTCCTTAGGTCGTATTTGATGGCCCGAAAAACTTTAGGCGATCGGGGTCCTCGGCTCCCGGGACCACTCGGAAGGCGTAAGCAATAGCACACGAAAATATGCAAATCGCGCCGAGTTCTAGTTTTTTGGCCGAAAAATGCAAAGCATTTGGAACAATCATGGTGGGGCGGTGACTATGGTACCTTAGGTCATATTTGATAGTCCGGAAAAATTTTAGGCGATCGGGGTCCGCGGCTCCCCGGACCACTTGGAAGGCATGGGTATAGCACACGAAAATATGGGAATCGGGCGTAATTCTAGTTTTTTGGCCGAGAAATGTAAAAAATGAGAAACGATGATGGCGGGGCGGTTACTATGGTTCCTTAGGACGTATTTGACGGCCCGAAAATATTTTAGTCGATCGGGGTCCGGGGGTCCCGGAACCACTTGGAAGGGTGGGCAATAGCACACAAAAATATTGTAATCGGGCGGAATTCTAGTTTTTTGGCCGAAAAACACAACAAATGAGGAATGATCTGGCTGGGCGGTGACTATGGTTCCTTAGGTCGTATTTGATAGTCCAGAAAATTTTTAGGCGATAGGGGTCCGGAGTTCCCGGGTTCACTTTGAAGCCGTGGGCTATAGGACACGAAAATATGGAAATCACGCGGAATTCTAGTTTTTTGGCTGAAAAACGCAAAAGACTAGGAATGATCATGGCGGGGCGGTGACTATGGTTCCTTAGGTCGTATTTGATAGTCCGAAAAATTTTTAGGCGATCCGGCTCCGGGGGCCCGACCCACTCGGAAGGCGTGGGCGATAGCACACAAAAAATATGTAAATCGGGCGGAATTCTAGTTTTTTGGCCAAAAATGCAAAAACTGAGGAACGATCATGGCGAGGTGGTGACTATGGTTCCTTAGGTCCTAATTGATGGCCCGAAATATTTTTAGGCGATCCGAGTCCGGCGGCCCGGCCCACTCGGAAGGCGTGGGGCACACAAAAATATGGTAATCGAGCGGAATTCTAGCTTTATGGCTGAAAAACGCAATAAATGAGGAACGATCATGGCGGGGCGGTGACTATGGTTCCTTAGGTCGTATTTGATGGCCCGGAAAATTTTAGGCGATCGGGGTCCTCGGCTCCCGGGACCACTCGGAAGGCGTAAGCAATAGCACACGAAAATATGCAACTCGCGCGGAGTTCTAGTTTTTTGGCCGAAAAATGCAAAGCATTTGGAACGATCATGGTGGGGCGGTGACTATGGTACCTTAGGTCGTATTTGATAGTCCGGAAAAATTT